>NC_092812.1:40058569-40386069 GCF_040954645.1 Diabrotica undecimpunctata
AACGTTATCGGTGCACGATCTTCCTGCACGGAACCCGCTTTGTTCTTCCTCTTCGTTGTGCTTATATTCTTCCTCGATCATATTTCTCAAAATTCGTCCATACAGTCTGCTCAGGGTGCTGGTTACCGATATGCCTCTATAATTATTACAATTCCTTTTGTCCCCCTTTTTGTGTATTGAGGACATGTATGCCGTTCTCCATTGTTCTGGTACTGGGTGTCCATTTAGACACTGATTGATCACATAAGTTAATAGTTCAAATAGTTTATGAGTTCCATTCTTAAGCATTTCAGCATGGATTCCCTCAGGTCCAGCGGATTTACCATTCTTTAGGGTCATTACAGCCTTCCTTACTGTTTCGATGTCTACCCTCGCTTCCTCTCCTTGTATATGTACTGTCTGTGTTGGGGAGTTCGCTAGGTATTCTTGTCTTGTCTCTGTCAGCAAGCTTTCATAGTGATCTTTCCATTGTCTTGGTTTTATGGTGTGTATGTGTGCTTTGTCTTTTCCTGTATTTTTTACTGATTGTATAAAATTCCATACCTCTGTACATTGCTTTCCTCCGATGTATGTATTGATTTCTTGACATTTCTGATCCTATGTATATATATATCCCATATATATATATATATATATATATATATATATATATATATATATATATATATATATATATATATATATAACTTTTTTAATTCCTGAGTGTGTCGGTCTGTTATAAATACAACATTATTGCTTAAATAATGTTGTATTATTGCTGTTAATTATTGCTTAAAAGCTTTGGCTATTTGCCATTTTCAATAAGCATTTTAATTATTTAATATTACGTAATAGACAAGTATATTTTGTATATACACTATTTGGTGGTTTTACATGGAATGCAAAAATGGTATCTTTCCCTAAAATATATATGGCAGGTACTTCAAAATACGAGTGGATCAGGGTCGTATCTTAAATATCTGCCAATGACGCATTTAAAAACAACTCAATTTATTAAATTATGATGCACTCTTCATCTTTTGTTGTAGTTTTGTTCTTTTTGCTTAATCTGTACATTTTCAAAATAAAAAAGGCTATTTTCTAAAGAATTCTTGACTACGGCTGTAGTGTTTAGTTTGTTGGTTTGTATTGTACACTATATTTGTGTTCAACAACCCTTTTATGTAAATATTGGTGTGTTTGCCAATATGTTATACTGCAGTCTCTACAATTTATTTTATAAATAACATCCGACTGATGATCTTTATTAACAATGGGTTTAAATTAAAAAAAATATTTTTCGGATGTTTTTGATGATTTATGTCCAATAATGATACCATATTTTGCCAAAATTTTCGACATTTGTTCAGAGAATCCATTAATTTATGGTAAGGATATAGTGTTTGTTTGATTTAGTGACATTACTATTATTATTGCTAGGTATGGTTTGGGTTTGTATTGGATTGATATCGGGATAAGATTGATTTCTGATAATGCAACTCCTTTTTTTAATTAGATAGTTTTAAAATTCTGGTGGATAATTATTAAGATTTAAGATATCTTTACCTTTTTTCAGATTTTTGGAATGGTATTGTGGGCTAAATAGCTTAATTCCTCTGTCAGTAGGACACTACTCTGTCAGTAAGACACCCTGCTGGTCCTAAGCTCAGGAAAAGGAGAAAGGTTAGGCATGAGGTTATCAACTTCACCCTATAAAAAGCCTAATATTACGAAACCTACAAATACTTGGAATTTGAAATGTTTGTACCCTATATAAGAAAGGAGCAATGCATCAGCTGATAGAGGAAATAATGAACTGTAGGTTAGACATAAGTGCAATACAAGAGGTAAGAAAGACAGGCTCAGGAAAATTAAAAACATAGAAAGATACAATACACTTTCGCAAAAAGAAAGAGTCACGAAAACGTAGTTGGTGTTATCGTTACCAATAAGTACAAATCTATGGTGATAAGATTTATCTCAACAAACGAAAAAATGTGTGCCCTTAAAATAAAAGATATTTTCGTTATTCTAACTTTGTCAGCATATATGCTCCCACAGAGGAGGCAGACGAGGACGACAAAGACTTATTCTATTTAGATCTGAAGGCATTCATTAATCGTATGACAAAACGTGATATAAGAATAATATTAGGTCATGCCAACGCAAAAATAGGGAAAGAAACACAGTACTAACCAACAACAGAAAAAAAAAGTCCGTATGATATCAGAAATGATACCGAAATGAGACTCAATGAATTTTTAACATCTAAAACATGGTTATTAGTAGTACATATTTCCTGCATACAGCTATATACAATCAAACGTGGATCTCACCTGATGGAACTACGAAATATAAAATTGACCAGTTCTTTATTGATAGTACGCACAATAGTATCATATTAGATGTAAGAAGCTATCTGCTAGAGGATGCAAATACGGACTATAATTTTCCACAAGTACTAAAGAAAGAGAAACTAGACTTGGAAAAACTAAAAAATGCAGAAATATAAAGGTAGTAGTACCAAGTAGAACTGCACAATAGATTCATAGCCTTAGAAAACTTCGATAACACTGACAGCGTGAGCGTCAGATAGGACAAAATGTCGAGCAAAAACAAGAATGCTGCCTTGGAAACTCTAGGGAACAGAAAAAAGAGTAAAGAATAAGCAATGGTTTGACGACGAATGTATAGAGCAAATCAATAGACGAAGGGACATAATAATGAAGTGGTTAAATAACCTAATGTGTACGAGTAATGGATTCGACCGTGACTTGATGGAATTTCATTTTATCTAACAATAAAACACTGAATAATTTTCCACAAGGAAACTAAATTCCTGTAGCTGTCTGTATACCATGTATAAATTTTTTGAATACTTTTGTTTTTAAAACTTCCACAAAATGTATTATAATTTATTATTACTACAGCTGTTTCGGCAGAGTGCCTTTCTCAAGTGAACTATTTTTGGCATGCGCTTACACTTTCTAATCTTCAACTGAATAAGTTGAGGAGGGGAGAACTGTTGGTCTCAAGATGGTCATTCAGAATTATGTGTGTATTTTTCAGTTTGTTATTTCCATTGATTCTAATAAAGAGAGATTTAGGCTTGAATGTGAACAAGCAAGAAGAATCAAAACAAACAACATCTTAGACAAATATATTAAGAACAACAAGAGCCAAAATAAAAAGCACTTACACCGTAGTGTATATAAACTTAAATGTGGCGACTGACAAAAACTTACATCGGTCAAACTCTTAGAACTTTTAACAAACGGATAGCAGAGCACAAAATTCATATTCATAACAGACCCTACATAATATAGTTTATTAAGATCGGGTTGTTAAAGAGCTTTTAAGAACATAAAAATGACCCAGAATTTTTATAATTTTCTAAAATAAGAACACTATATACTGAGTTTAAGTCTTTTGGAAGTTTATAACAGTTGGCTAGACTAGTTATATCCATATAAAGTTTAAAAACATCAGCAAAGAGTAAAAATGTGGCATGCTTAAATATTAAAGCGATATCAGTAATTAATAGATTGAAGAGTGAAGGTCCCAAATGAGACCCTTAAAGGGGCACCAGAAGAAACAGATATAACAGATAAAACAAAAGAGTTTATCTTTATATGCTGAACCGGATTTAGGAGAACCCCTCCTAAATCCATGTTGTTTGCTAATCAACAGAGAATTTCAATACCAAGTCAATAGTTTGCACAAAAGCAACTCAAACAATCAGCATAATCACAGGTAGGTAATTCTTCATATCCTCTGTGCACCCTTTCTTAAAAATAAGAGTAATAAAGCTATCCTTCCAAATTTTTGGAAACACTTGAAATTTCAATGAAAGGTTAAATAAAAAGTATATATGATGTTTTACACAAATAGTATGAACGCATCTTTTTAGAAAATAACTGGGAGAAACCTCAGAAAAGTTCCTTGCAAACAAGTTAACAATATCAATATCGTTCTATCCCACATTACCATTGAAAAACAATTTATTAGGAATGCTATAACCTTTGCGTAATGAATAAACATATAAGAATTATGAGAAATATAAGAGTTATGACAAACTCTTGTCAAATTTTTACATGTAAATCAGAGTTCAGAAAATTCGAGATAATCATCAACCACAATGTATGTTTAAATTAAACTTAAGCAACTTTCTTAGCAACAATCAATTTTCTCAGATCTGGGGAAAACCATCTAGGGAATTTAGGGAGCCTATAATTTTTAATCGGTACAAGCATGTTAGAAATATCTGAATAATATTATGTATAATTTGGTAAAAAGATTCAACACTTCTGTTAATATCAAGATTACACAAAATTTCATGCCATGATATTGGTGCTAAGTAGTTGTAGTATCGTAATCATCATTTTTAAAATCATAATAAGACCAACTATAAGCTAAGATTCTAACATTAAAGTCATCATTTGTAAAGATTAAGTCCAAACATTTACCATGCTGATTAGGCACATTGTTTACTTGCTTCAGATTAAGGTAGGTAAAGTTTTCGATAATAGTTAATGCTGGATATAAAGAAGGACAAAATACACTAATACCATTTTCGCTGGTATGCTTCCATGTAACCAGCGATATATTGAAAACTCCAAAGAGATACTGAGATGGATTTTGGTTTTCAACCAACAGCTCTTCAACAGCACAATTATGCTTACCTGACAACAAAAACCAGTTGTTTAATAATATATCTTGGTTTACTTGTTCCCATTCTCTCCGAAGAATACATTGCCTTCCCTTAATTGCTAAAGAAACTCTTTTTATACCACATATTGCATTATTTGCCCACTTTGGTTCACACATACTCTACAGATTGAACGAATTTAAAACGGAACATACGAAATCAATGTATTTCGGCTCAACTCCGCTCTAGGTGGTTGGCCAACAAAAGGTTGTCAAATAATTATATTATAAAAATCCAATACTTCAGCGGGCTGCTGGATTCTGAATTCATTCAAGAACAAGTCAAAACTCCACCCAAATAGGTTGCCTAGAATCACTGTGAAAACTAGACTACACAAGCAGTTATTATGCTGTCAAACCACTTATCGCTTCCTTATAGTCCAAGAGATAGAGTCGAAATTTTGAACTGATCAGTAATATGACATTTCCCTATTGGAATATATTCATTGTAACTGGGTTTAGACTTTGCCTTACAGGCGGACCCCCCTCGTGGTACAGGGGGTGGCTATACAGGGATGAAGTTGTAATTTTTTTCAGAAAAATTAACGATCGATAATATGGCTGAAAATTTGCCCAGAGTAAGATCTTGGTATAACCAGATGAAATCCCAAAGGGCGGACGCGAGAGTGGATACATAAGGGGTGGCGGACAGGGGTGAAATTGCAATTTTTATTAACGATAAGTAATATGTCCGCCATTTTCATGGCTCATTATTTAGCCCCTAAAAACTCTAAATCCAAAAGGGCGGACAGCTGGGTTGGTACAGAGAGCCATAAAACGGGGTCAAATGTACCACTTGCCTGCGCATTTTAGGTCTCGCTAACAATTTTCACACTGATTTTATTATGATATTTTTATACCGATTGATTTGAAAATTTGTATGCTCACTTCTGTTACTATTCTGAGAAGCGTCAAGTAGAGTTTTCCTCAAAATTTTCCAAAAAAATTTCCGTAAATGAAAATTTTCGTAATGTTTTGAGGTAAAATCTAATTTATAGAATCCTTTCGATTTTCTGTAAGTTATACCATGATTTTTTTCCAAAAATTTTCAAACGATTTTTACGACAAGAAAAAAAAATTAGAAAAACTTTTCTAAAACATTTGATAAAACTCTACGTCATCGTCTGAATCTTTTATAGAATATTTTGTAGTTTTAAAATGATATTATGATATTGTTTTTTTTTCAAACTAAAGTCATATTTACTTTAGAAATCACATTTTTTTCTTAAATATAAATATTTTACGAATTAATTTTTAATTGAATAAATGTTTGATATTTGATATTTTATTAAATTAAAGTAATTTTATAATGTTAACTAATAAATATTTTTGGTATAACAAATAGTAATTTTACTTATTTTTTATTACAATAAAAAGGTTTTTAAATTTATATTGCATAAATAATGGTTGTTCAGATATAAGAAAAATTTGATTTATTATTACATTAATAATCAAATACAAAATATATTATTTCTATTTATCAATGGGTAAAATTCAATTTGTAGAATTCCTTTAATATTTTACAAATAATTATTAATAAAAATCAATTTAATAGTGGCATTATCAATTTTTTAAGTTTTGAAATTTACTTTGTACTTAGATATTTTCAATATTTTTTTTTAACTTTCAAATTGATTGAATTTTTTTTCATTAGTTAATTATAATTTTACAAATTCTGTTTGGACATTAATTTTGCATCATTATTATTTTAAAATATTAAAATAATAATGATGCGCGTTCCATTTAGATCAGTAATTCTAGACGCATGCGCTAAATGTAATAAGTATCAAGATGCTTTTATCCAACTTGGTGAAACTGACTTCGATTGTAATGAAGTTTTTAAAACCTTAGAAACTTTCATATGTCACTTATATGGAACAGGACTGACGAGAACAATTCCAAAAAGGAAAGTTAACGATGTCAGATTTTCACTATTGAACCGGCAGTATAAGTTGCATGATATGAACAAGTCTTTAAAAAAAAAAACTAAAAAATTTCGATGCTTTAAGCTTACCACCATGTCAAGATGAATTACACCAACATCTACTGCGAGCCCATTATATTTCAAATATTTGGACAAATGCTCATAAAAAAGTACCAACAGAATTGATTGTTGAAGAACATGGTTGGGAGTTTGAAGATGAAACATATAAATTCAAATGGTTTAGTGGACCTCAGATGCCAGAATCAATTCGAGAAGTAGTGATTGAAAATGAAGCAGATAATGAATGTGATATTATTGAAAGTGAAAGTGACGAAGATGATGAATGTGATGACATCAGTGAGAGTGAGAAAAATGACGAAATTTTTAAAGTTTTTCTAAATTTTTTTTTCTTATCGGAAAAATTGTTTGGAAATTTTTGGAAAAATTCATGGTATAACTGACAGAAAATCGAAAGGATTCTACAAATTAGATTTTACCTCAAAAAATTACGAAAATTTTCATTTACGGAAATTTTTTTGGAAAATTTTGAGGAAAACTCTACTTGACGCTTTTCAGAATAGTAACAGAAGTGAGCATACACATTTTCAAGTCAATCGGTATAAAAATATCATAATAAAATCAGTTTGAAAATTGTTACCGAGACCTAAAATGCGCAGGCAAGTGGTACATTTGACCCCGTTTTATGGCTCTCTGTACCAACCCAGCTGTCCGCTCTTTTGGATTTAGAGTTTTTAGGGGCTAAATAATGAGCCATGAAAATGGCGGACATATTACTTATCGTTAATTTTTCCCCAAAACATTGCAATTTCATCCCTGTCCTCCACCCCTTATGCCCACTCTCGCGTCCGCCCTTTGGGATTTCGTCTAGTTATACCAAGATCTTACTCTGGGCAAATTTTCAGTCATATTATCGATCGTTAATTTTTCCGAAAAAAATTACAACTTTATCCCTGTATAGCCACCCCCTGTACCAAGAGGGACGTCCGCCTGTAAGACAAAGTCTTAACCCAGTTACAATGAATATATTCCAATAGAGAAATGTCATATTACTGATCAGTTCAAAATTTCGGCTCTATCTCTCCGACTATTAGACAAGCTCCTCTTTCCTTTAAAGAAGACAGATAGTTGAACGATATTTTATACAATGTCTATCACCGGGTATGGATTTATTTTTGTCCAAGTTTTATATTGGTCCACTATTTCAAATGCAGTTCAAACAGACATATATTAAATTGTATGTTCCGTTTTAAATTCGTTCAATCTGTATGTATTTATACGTACGCTATGTGTTGTTTAAGTTATCGTTGTGATATCAATTTCATTCAAAAAATCGCTTACCGCAATTACGATATGTGGATGGGTGCATAATGATAAAGGCCGACCAACGGGCTTGGATAAATTTTTAGCTTTGTATTTAAAATGTTATATGATTTGAATAATGAATGTAAAAGTTGATAATAGTTCTTTATTTTATTTTTCTAAATTATAAAAACAATTATGATGTTTTACTATATTTAATTAATTATCCGCTAGTTTTGTCACTAGCCAATTAAAGTGGGTTAATTACATAGTTTTACATGCCTTTATTAATACGACAAATACCGAGTGCAGTTTGAACTTGCCTTGGTACAATGTAATGACAATGATTTCCTTGTTCTATCTTGCAAAAGTTCCTAAAATAATTCGTAAACTATACATAATCTTCAATATTTGTTGTGAACTGAAACATTGATTAGATAAATAAAATTATATAAAATTGTTTATCTTAATGCCGACAAATGAACGTAACACCGATCAAAGATAATATACAACAAATTAAACAGTAAGATAATCTTTTTAGTTTTACATAAATACATTTATCCAAATTCAAGGATACTATAGAATAGAAAGAATATATTTTCGAAGGTTATGTTTAGTCCGAAATGTAAAAATTTTCATACCTCTATCGCATAAAACAGGATGAATTTGATCAATGGCATAGGTTATGTTGGCTTTGATGGCCTTGTACTTGCTTATTCACATAAACATGCGGCTTCAAAAAATCCCACAAGAAAGAGTCTAAGGCGGTTAAGTTGCATGATCTCGCTGGCCAGTTCACATCACTTCCACGTGAACGTAACGCCGTCCTGTTAAAAGCACATGTCTTTGGTGCCATATCATCCAATTGAAAATATATCGACTGGTCCAAACATAACACTTGATGACATGGAAAGAGCTATAAAGCTATCAAAGAATAGGAAATCAACCGGTCCAGATGAAATTCCAAGCTAAATAATCAAACTACTCGACGATAAGGGTAAACATTATCTTCTAAGCCTCTTCAATAAAATATACGAAACAGGACACATACGAAACAGGATATATACCAACAGACTGGCTACTGTCAACATTTGTAATGATACCGAAAAAAATAAATGCCAAACAGTGTAGCGATCATCACACTATCAGTCTGATGAGTCATCTACTGAAAATTTTCCTAGAATGCTGCACACGGGAACTTACAACAAAATAGAAGTACAACTAAGTGAAACACAATTTGGTTTCAGAGACAACCTTGGAACCAGAGAAACACTCTTCAGTTTGCAGGTCATGGTTCAAAGATGTAGGGATATCGAACAATCGGTATATATGTGTTTTATCGACTTTAAAAAGGTCTTTGACGGACTGAACCATGAAAAACTTATAGGTGTCTTGCAACAGGTGGGAATTGATGACCGAGACCTCTGTATTATCAAACATTTGTATTGACATCAATGGTCAAACATACGAATTGGACAGAACACGACGAAAGCAGTGGAAATACAACGAAGAGTGAGGCAAGGATGTATTCCATCGTCTCTACTTTTTAATATATATCATCATAATTTTGGCTTTACAACCCTGTGTGGGTCCTAGCCTCCCCAACAATTTTTCTCCAGTCGTCCCTATCCATCGCCTTCCTCCGCCAAGCACGTATTTCCACATTTCTCATGTCTTCATCGATGTTATCTAGGAATCTTGTTCTGGGTCTTCCTCTTCTTCTTTGACCAATAGGTCTATCAAGGAGCGTTTTTCTAGCTGGGTCGGTTTGCTCCATCCGCATTACATGGGCTACCCACCTCAGACGTCCTATCTTTATGTGTTTTACGATATCTGGTTCCTGGTATATCCTATAGAGTTCGAAGTTGTATCGTCTTCTCCAGACACCATTTTCATTTACCGCTCCATAGATGCGCCTTAGTATTTTTCTTTCGAAACATCCTAACATGTTTTCATTGCTTTTTGTTAAAGTCCAGGTTTCTGAACCATATGTTAGGACTGGGCGTATTATTGTTTTGTAGAGTTTTACTTTTGTATTTCTTGATATAACTGTAGATTTAAAAGGAGATTAAGCCCAAAATAGCATCTATTAGCCTTGCAAATTCTGCGGTTTATCTCTGCGGTAGTGTCATTTTCAGTGTCATTTTCATTTAATATATATTCCGAATTTAATTTCAAAGGAGCCTTAGTTGAAGATAGAGGCATTAAAATAAACGGAATTAATGTCAACAATTTCAGATATGCAGAGGACACGGTACTTATTGCCTTCAATGAAGAACACCTGCAACGACTTATAAATAGCGTAACCGAAGCATGTGATCAATATGGGCTAAAACTTAATACTTCTAAGACAAAACTTATGGTTGTCAGCAAAACGGAGTTACAGTTAGGAGGAATATAGTTACAAAGAGCCCCCAATATTACCTATTTGGGCGCAAACGTTAACGATAACTAGGATATAAATAAAGAAAAAAGAATACGCATTGAAAAAGCCAGAGCTGCCTTCTATAAATTAAAGAAAATTTAAAAAAGAAAATCACTGAGTATTTATATCCTTTTCCATGTTCCAGAATCATCTGGCAAGAAATCATATTCGAATTGTTCTATTTTCTAAATATATGAATTTTCTGGAATAGTCTATCTCGCAAACAGGGTTAACTCTAGTGTTCTAGAGAATTCTTTTCTTTTCTATCAAGAATTTTGTTGACATTTAGGCTTTTCAGATCAGAATATAAACTTATATGTAATTTAAACAACCTAAATTAATAAACTACACTACTTCAAATTCGTATCTATATATAAACTAAACATTTTAAATTAAGAAATAACCCCACTTTATATTCGCAACCATCACTTGAATGTCATTTTCAGCGTATTTTTGGTTGCCTATGCACATGGCTCACTTAAATATATTTACAACATTATAATTATTAAAAAAAAACTTTTTACACTTATTATATGCTAATTTCTTAAGAATACCCTCATATAAATAATTTTTATAGTATATAACTTATTAAAATAACCAAATACTTTTTATATATAACATTATCTAGTGTGTAACTTATAAATTATTTTTAATCACTATTTTTCTTTCTCCTATATTCTATATCATTTCAATATATACATATATATATATATATATATATATATATATATATATATATATATATATATATATATATATATATATATATGAAAATTACTGAGTTCTCGGGAAGAACCGCGTTGAGAATTTAAAACTCGACGTTTCGGCACCCATTTTGGAGCCATTATCAAGAGGGATACGGTTCGGTTCGAGTTCGGGGTCTCAATCTGCCTACTCCCCTCACTCGAGACGTACCAGTATCGTGTTCTATATTGCAAGAACTGTCTCTCGGCACTGAGGTCTCAATCTGCCTACTCCCCAGTGTCGAGTGACACATATATATATATATATATATATATATATATATATATATATATATATATATATATATATATATATATATATATATATATATATATATATATATATTCAGGGATTCTACAGTATTCACTGCCTTCCTCGCTCAACCGTTTCCATCTCTCTCTGTTGTCCCATTCTCCATCGTTTAGGCCTCTCTTACTCCTGGCGTCGTCTACTTCCTTCCTCCAGGATTTTCGGGGTCGTCCTTTTTTCCTCCGTCCTATGGGGCTCCATTCGGGTATTATCTTTATCCATCTGCTGTCACTAGTTCTCCTTACATGTCCATACTACTTTAGTCTTTTTTGTTCTATGTATGTTAGTATGTCTGTTTCTATTGACGTTCTTTGCTTTAATTCGTCATTACTTCTTCTATCCATTCTTGTTACTCTGTAGCATCTTCGCAGGCATTCCATCTCTGTTGCTACTATCTTACTTCTTTTTTTTCTTGTTTATGATCCAATTTTCAGCCTCATGTGTCATAATACTTCGCACTAATGTTTTATAAATCTGTGTTTTTGTCTTCATATTTAGGTGTCTATCCCACCATACTGAGTTAAGTTGTCGGATTGCTGTTCTTGTTTGTCCTAATCTTTGTGTAATTTGTTCCTCTATTGTTGCCTTTTTCGTGATTATAAACAACAAGTATTTGAATTTATCCTTTCCTTTGATTGTTACGTTGTCATCAATCTGTAGATCTCTTATGTCTTCTTCACTTGTAGATAGGTACTCTGTTTTCGCGAGGTTAATATCTAGGCCAGCCTTGGTATATTCTTCTTGTAGTTTCTTCATCATGTAGATGAGGTCGTCTTGGTCTTGTGCAATCACTACTTGATGGTCTGCAAAGCTTAACGTATATAGGTATTCGTTCCGTACCGGTACTCCCATGCCTTCGCATTTTTTTTCCATGTAGTCAAGGCTTTCTCTAAGTATATTTTGAATAGGGTTGGAGATGTGGAATAACCCTATACATACTTTTTATACTATATATACTATTTGCCAATATAAAAATATACCTAAATTTTTAAATGTAGTTTTCCCGTGGCAGCTGAAGAAGATATACTACCAATTCTGTTCTTTGGGAGACCCAATTTTGACCAGTGCTATGTAAATTTTCGCAATAATGTTCTTAACTTCTACTAGTGCTCCACTATTTCTAACTTGCCAAATTTTCATGAGATTTCAGTCTACGCTAATCCGATTTCCGAGACAGTCTTTTGTGAACATTTCTTGAATTTGAGGCTGAATAATATTCAAGCAGTAAACAGGTATTTTTCACCGTCTTTATTGGAGCTTAAAGAGTTTTTACCGATGACTGCAAAACTGGAGACAATTAATTACATGATATTCAAAAGATTTATTTCAGATTTAGGTTCGAAATTAAATAGATTCACTTTGCATTTAATTTAGGTAGTATTTTAGGTGTACAGTCTCTAAAGTTTAATCATGATTAAAGGTGAATAGCATTAACTTAACATAAATTTTATATTCTCTTTATATATATATGTATAAAACTTTGCTAATCTTTTATACTCCTTTATTTACTTTGACATACAGTTAATTCATTCCAAAGGGGACTTAAGTAAGTTAAGATTTTTTTAAATTTTAGAACTTAAACATGAATTTGTACAGGTTATTTTATTATAGTAAATATATTTATTTATATATTGAATGGTAGATTTTTTTTTTATTATTTGTGCTACATTTTGTGCTACATTTGTGCTTTTATCAACAGCTAGACGAAGCCTTAAAGGTGACTAAGAATCACGAAATTAACATCGTATTAGGAGACTTCAACGCAAAAGTTGGGGAAGGAGCTGTAGATCACGTAGTTGGAAAATATGGGCTTGGTCAGAGAAACGACAGAGGGGACAGATTGATACAGTACTGTCAAGACAAAGATCTAGTCATAACGAATACTTGGTATAAGTTACCACCCAGGAAGCTTTACACATGGAAGTCGCCTTTAGACGGTCATCAGGGCATTATAAGGAACCAAATAGATTATGTGACAATTAATAGAAGGTACAGGAATGCTATTACTAAGGTATCTGCATTACCTGGAGCAGACATAGGATCCGACCACAATCCCTTAGTAGTAAATATCAAACTGAGGCTCGCTACAGCTAAAAGAAAACACCAGAAGGCATCAGTAAACATTAGAAAACTCAAAAACAATGAAACAAATGAAGCGCACACAGAGGAAATAAACAATAGGTTCTCTAATATGGCAACTGAGAATGATGTTGAAAAGTCATGGACCACCATAAAAGAATCATTTGATGAGTTGAACAACACTTTTCTACTCGAGAGTAAAACAACTACCAAGAATGAGTGGATGACAGAAGAAATATTAGAGATGATGGAACAACGCAGGCAGTGTAAGATCAGGCAGGACGAAGTAGGGTACCGAAATATACACAGTCAAATTTGTAAAGAAATTATAGCGGCGAAGGAGATCTGGATGACTACACTTTGCGCCGAGGCTGAAAGCCTATATAAACTCGGCGACAGCTTCAATCTTCACAAGAAAATTAAGGAAATTGCTGGTGTCTTCAAGAAAAAACAAGTCACTGGTATACATAATGACCAAAATGAATTAATAACGGACCCTAGCGATATACTTAATACTTGGAAAATGTACACAGCCAATTTGTTCAATGATGACAGAACACAAAAACCACCACAACTGGGAGACCATTTGTATGGCCCAAGTATTTTGAAAGCTGAAATTGTACACGCTATCAAACTATTAAAAAGTAACAAAACCCCAGGACCAAATGATATGTACGCAGAAACAATCAAGTTACTTAATGAAGAAAACCTAGACATTATTGTCAAGCTCTTTAACGACATCTACGATACGGGCCAGATTCCAAAAGATTGGCTTCGATCTACATTTATCGCCCTACCAAAAACACCACGTGCGAACTTCTGCAAGGACCACCGACTAATAAGCCTAATGAGTCACTTTTTGAAACTTTTCCTGAGAATACTTCACACTAGATTGTTTAAGAAATGTGAAGAGGTCAGTGGACGGAGTCAGTTTGGTTTCAAAAATGGACTTGGCACGAGAGAAGCGATCTTTAGTATGCAAACATTGATACAGAATTGTTTAGATCAAAGAAAGGATGTTTTTATCTGTTTCATCGATTACGAGAAAGCATTCGATAATGTAAAACATGAATTGATGATAAAATACCTACAAGAGTTGGGATTGGATGCAAAGGATATAAGAATCATTACCAATCTGTATTGGAATCAGACAGCAACAGTACGTCTTCAAAATTCCAACGAAACAAAAGATTTCTCCATTAAAAAAGGAGTAAGGCAAGGTTGTATACTGTCTCCAATGCTGTTCAATTTATACGTAGAAAAAGCCTTCGCAGAAGCAGTGGAAGACTCTAATAAGGGTATTAAAGTTAACGGCATATTTATTAATAACATCAGGTATGCCGATGATACAGCCATAGTGGCAGATAACATCGAAGATCTTCAATGCCTTTTGAATGATCTAACTCTTGCAAGTGAAGCTCGGGGTTTGAAAATAAATATCAAGAAGACAAAATCAATGATTATAAGTAGAAATGATTACCCCAACGCAAAGATATATGTCTCTGGAGAAGAAATCGAACAAGTCAGGCAATTCAAATACTTGGGATGTTTGCTGAATGAGGGTTGGGACCCCGAGAATGAAATAAAGAGCAGAGTTGAACAAGCCAGAAATGCTTTTTTGAGGCTTCGTAAGTTTCTGACTGATCGCAAATTGGACTTCAACCTCCGATATAAGATGCTTAAGTGTTACGTGTGGCCTGTTCTCCTGTACGGAATGGAAGCATGGACGTTAAAGGCCAGTTCCATTAACAAACTTGAAGTGTTCGAAATGTGGTGCCTGCGTCGAATACTCAGAATATCATGGACGGACAGGGTCAGAAATGAGGAAGTACTCAGAAGAGCGGGCTTACAGGATAGGGAACTTTTTAATTATGTAAAAAGTAAGAAGACTGCATACTTGGGGCACATTATACGAGGAGAACGATACACTTTTCAGCAACTGATACTCGAAGGGAAAATAGAGGGTAGGAGAGGTCTCGGACGTAAAAAAATGTCATGGCTGCGCAATATTCGACAATGGACAGGAATCCACAGCTATGAAATGCTTCGCAATGCTGCTAAAAACAGAATTATTTAATCCAGAATATTTAACATCTCACCTGACAAGACGATGTACGGTGGACGCCTACGCAGAAATGCATGGCACCTTAAGAAGAAGAATTTGTGCTACATTGGATATACTTTTGACTTTCTTTTTGTATTATGAGCATCTCATTTCTGTTTTGGGATTCAAATTTTTATAAAATAGCGCCCATCTTTTTTTGTGTGAATAATTGTTTTTTTCCTTGCCTGTTTTTTTTATATATATTTCGCGAGTTTTTTACTTCTCTAAACGATCCCGTTCAACATCTACAACGACTGAGCAACGGTGCCTTCGATACACAAAGTGCCATCAGTGTCCCGAGCCTAAATCCTAGTAGTTCGGTTCACTGTGTATATTAGTATATTACAATGTCGTATCCATAATTAAATAGCCCAATACTGGACTTGCCTACTTACATATCAGAGTTTTTTATTTAGGGTAAGAGTGGAGTTTTTTCTTACTAACGAATACTCTTGTATCTTATCTCACAATTTTTTTTTTCTGACATGGATTTCCGGGGAAGCTTGTTGTAATATTTTACTGTTTGAAATTTTTCAGTAGCTTTTAAATTATAGTGATTTTTAAATTACATTGGGTAGTCAGTTTCTTTATCTGATTAAATATGTAATGCTTATTTCTGAAGCAGACATGTTGGTTTGGAATAACGTTTTTCGTTATACTTTTCGATTTAAATCGTTTGAATAAAAGTTATTAAAACACATGCAATAGTGAAAGTAGCTTGTAGAATGAGACTTCATGAGGTGGTTTTTTCAATTCTGGTACTATCAGTTGTGCTATTTTGCGCAATGTAGCATACTCCAGTCGGTAAGTAAATATAAATTAACTCAAAAAAACATTTTCGTTGCCCTCTTTATATTATTACCATAAACATGTGACCACACTAAAAACTATTAATTATACTTATACCTCGTAATTAGCCAAACTCTCCGAAAAATATGAGTAGTAAATTATAATCAGAGCACGACTACACTTTCTACAATATCAATCTAAATTTCAAATACTATGTCTGTCGCGATTCAGATCTAATTGGTCATTAGGCATTGTGTTTTTAATTGAATGTAGAAAAAATGAGACAATTTTAGCGGTAATTTTGAAGAATGGAGAATAATACATTTCATTATATAGTTGAGTTCACGCTGTTATGTTGGTGAACTTCCAAGTAAGATTCAACGACAAGAGATGGCGGGACGACACAGTTTACCTACAGTAAAATAAGAGCAGTTGTAGAGAATGATTCAGAAAATTTTAGAAATCAGTGTTATTCCTTTTAAAATTATAAAAATAATATTAGTACAGGATGGATTGTTACTAGTTGGTCGATTGTACTACAATACATATATTGCTATTTAAAATTAGAAACAGGCAATTAAAAACATATATTTATTATCAAAAAAAGATTGTTGACAAGACCGAAATGATAATCAATGCACTTTTACGAGCGTTCTAATAACGTTTTGAATCAGTTTTTCTACTCAGAACTCACAAATTATTTCTTATTTTCTTCTTTTAACATACTCCTTAAGCGCCACCATACAATGAAAATCGTTGGTCCCTGCGACCAATTTTTTTTGTAATAGTCTCGATTTGCTAAGGTATTTTATAATCCATTTGAATAATATTTTTGGTTATCTTTCTTTTTTTGTGAATTTTGAAAGATTTTTTTTGTGGCCTAAGGTTTGTGCCACGCGGCCCAAAGAATTTATATTGCTTCTACGGGGTCATGTGGTACATACGTTGTGCCATGGCACTGCCTGGTATTCAAGGACAAAATAACCGTCTAGAGAATCAAGCGACTCGTGCAAGCCAGTCTGTTGTTAGCTCCTTAGATGAACAGAGTTTTTAAAAATAGCAGTGTAGTAAAGTGAATGTTAATAAGGTGTACGCATAATGGGAGATTATGAAAAAGAGCAGAAATGCATTTTACAGTTGTGGGATGAACTATAGTGTATTTTTATGTATGAGAGAGTAATAAAACAATAAATTATGTATGCAAATCCCTAAACTGTTGATACGGGTGACTCAATGAAAAACAGATATTTGTCAACAAGTTTACAGAAGTATATAGGAAAACAATTTTAAATTGAGTATGACCACCAGGTATAAAGGTTGGAGCAGAATAGAATACAATAGTTGTGAGGTTTACTAATCCCTAAATAAGGTTGCCAGTGTCGGAGTGATGGAGGTTAACAGGTACTAATGAATTTGCAAGAAATATAAGATGTTTATTTTATTGGTTATATATAACCAATAAAAGTTTAATAAGTACCTACCTATTTGCAAAATAAAGTTTAATTCTTTAGATAAAATAAAACGTTTTATTTTATCTGAAATTAGTGCATTCCACGAAGTAAGGGTTTCAACAATCAAACATTTAATTCTTTAATTCCAGGAATCTACGACAGTAATTGACTAGATAATTACCTTCTAAACTTATTCCACAGAAAATGTGATAGTGGGTTTTTCCATTTTGTAGGAAGGTCCAAGTGGCGTATTCAAAATACTTAACAGTTCACTAAAAGTAGGTACTTCAGTTGCAAGGTGCAGTTTATTGTGTATACTAGTGTTATGGAAAATTTGGAAGTGCCGTGTAAACGCCGAAAAATTGGTCCTCTAACAGTTAATGAAAAAACATTAATATTTAATTGTTTTAAATCATTTACAGACAAACGTTTATGTGAAAGTGTTGATGAGACCGTTGAGTTAGTTAGCAGTACACTTGGTGTTGGGAAATCTACGATTTACAGAGTTATTATAGAAGAGAAATGTGGTAGTTTTCAAATGCCACGTAATGCTCCAGGGAAACCAGAATTTCCAACATTGGATAAAGTTCTTGTCTCAGTTAGAGATGATAAGGATTACCCAGAAATGAGTCGAAGTAGGTTATGGAAACTTTTAAAAGAAATAGGCTTCCGCTGGAAAAAGAATCCCAGAAAGTCTATTTTATTAGAAAGAAGCGATATTGTCATATGGAGAAGACATTTTCTAAGAACCATAAAGGAAATGAGAAACCAAAAAAGAAAAATATTTTATCTTGATGAAACATAGATCAACGAGGGTCATACACCAAATAAATTTTGGCAGGATGAAACTGTTACAAGTCAAAGGCACGCTTTTGTAAATAACTTATCTACTGGTTTAAACCCACCATCAGGAAAGGGACGCAGGCTGATAATAGTACACATTGGCAGTTCAGACGGTTTTGTTGAAGGTGGTTTATTAACTTTTGAATCAACTCGTACCGGTGACTACCATGAAGACATGGACGCTGATGTCTTTCAAGAATGGTTCGAACAAATGATAGATCTTCTTCCTAAGAACTGTGTAATAGTAATGGATAATGCAAGTTATCACTCCAGACTTATAGAAGGACTGCCCACAACCAAGTGGTTAAAAAAAGACTTGCAGAATTGGCTGACTTCAAAAAATATTACGTACCATCCCGGATCTATAAGAAAGGAACTTTATTCGTTGTGTGCCCTTAATAAAGAAAAATTTAAAAAATACGAAATTGATGAAATTGCCAAAAATCGTGGAATGACAGTACTTAGATGCCCACCATATCATTGTGAATTCACCCGATTGAACTGGTATGGGCACAGATAAAGAGTGAAGTTTCAAGAAAAAATACCACTTTTAAAATTCATGATGTTAAACAGTTGTTTTTGGAGGCCGTAAATAATGTAAAACCTGAAAACTGGGAAAAGGCAGTAAATCACACTATTAAAGAAGAGGAAAAAATGTGGAAGCTGGACAATATTACTGATAAAATGATCGAGCCAGTTATTATAAATCTTGGTTCTGACAGTTCATCTTCTGAATCTGATTTGGATTTGTAACAAGTAGCTGTAAGTTTTATATTAATATTTTTATTCATCTATTTAACATACCTTAGAAGGTTTTAAAAACTCTTTTTCTCTTTTGTAATTTTTAAAAATAAAAAAAAATGTGAATTTTTTAAAACCCTTTTTAATGTAGGCCAGTCAGTTCTAATATAGTGTGTAATAAAAGAGGTCACTTTTGTTTACATACACATAACACTTTATAACACTGAAATAATTCATTTATTTTTTACAATTATTCAAAGTAATTTTTCAATTAATCTTGAGCACGCCCATGGAGTGGTCGGAGCTACCAGTTAAAATTATGCTAATTACTCTCTCGTTCATAAAAATAAACTATAATGTCGGATGAGGAAAGTGATTCTGTAATAATAGGTGATGTTTATTCTTCTGATGGTTACTCTCCTAGTTCGCAAGCGTCGAGTGACTCGGAAGATGAAAATAAGCGATGTTAGTGCAGTTTTTGTCCCAAAAAAACGTAAACTATATCGAGAAGTAAATGTTACAATGGAGTCCGGAGCATCTTCAAGCAAATCAAACAGTTTATCTGCCACTAATGATGTTGGAGATTTGCCGATTAGCTCACAAACAGTGTCAGATAATATCCATTCAAATTTACAAAATGTAGACAATGTTTTGATTACGTAATTTTTTAGTACAGAGCTGAAAGTGACCGAGAAAATAGAAATAATCATCAAGATGACCTAATTGACTTGAATAACTTACAGTGGAACCCTGTTGACGGATCATCTTTTAAGAATTTTGACTTTGATGGAAAAGATACAGGAGTTGCTCACAATACAATGCTCAAATCTATAAAGATTATATAATTAGGGATCCCTATAGTTTTTTTAAGTTATTTGTTTGTGTCGAAGTGATTACTCTCATGGTTAACGAAACCAATCTCTATGACGAGCAGTGTTTGGTGAAAGAAGGACTGACACAAAAATCGCGCATCAAAAAGTGGACTCCAACTGATCATCTGGAAATGGAAAGATTTATTGGTAGACTTATGTTTAGAAGTATATTTTCCGTTTGCTTTTGTTTTAATATTTAGGTATTCCAACATCTTTCAAGTAACCTTATTTTATATTTTTTAAATAAATATTACAACAAGGAATATATTATTAATTCGTATTTTTTCAAGTGACAAAAATATACTATAGGTGTAATATTTTTTCGGACCAAAATCACTACTTGGCATTCCGGGCCACATATATTCAACTTCCATATAAATAATACACAAGTGCGGCAAACCGTTTAAGCGACGATCCCCAAAATACCAGACTGCATTTAGGCACAATATAATATGTTGTGCCTAAATGCAGTACAGCCTGTTACATTCAGTTAGGCATAGAGGAATATTTAGAAGAAGATGTGAAAAACTAAAAAATATCGCGAACATCTTTACCACGCTAATAGTCAATAAGCTATTGTTATATGCCATGTCCGAACAACAAAATTAGGTGTGGCACGCGCAATATACCACGTGGCACTTAACGTGTTAAAGTGCTATATTTGTCTAGCTTTGTCTTTGCTTATTGACTATTAGCGTTTAGTAAAGAGGTTCGCGATATTTTTTATTTTTTCACATCTTCTAAATATTCCTCTTTGCCTAACTGGATGTAATAAGCTGTACTCGTTTGAAAGTTATTTTTCTAGTTTAAATGGTTTTTATGATGTGCTTATCAACTGCTGTTTGTTTTACAGCCAAATCATTTATGTTAAATAAAGTATTAAGGAACATCGTTAATGGTCCTTGGTACATCGGAACTGTGGACCTCCACAAGGACCCTGAGATAGAAGATGTAGGTAAAGCTATTAGGAAGATGGCAGGTAGTCACGAAAAACGGCTCCATAATCATGGTCAATACTGAGTGTGAAAAAAGACTGAAACAAAGAAAATCATTTGATTTAGTGTAAAGCGTTAAATAGTGTAAAAGCAGAGCATAGCGCTACGTTGTATGTTGCTATAGCGCAAAGTTATTAGTAGACTTCGGCAAATATGCAAATAAAAATGTAGAAAATATGCGCATAAATATGCACGTGTTTACCCGAAAATATGCAAATATTTTACAAAATATGCATACAAATAAATAAAAAAATCGTAAAATAGTAACAATTTTATTTAAAAAAAAAGTGTACATAACTAAATATTTCCTACTATTCATTAAGATTTACATTTATTTTAAGTAACTACATCATTTTTAAGTATGAATAAACTTATTTAGAATTATGGTAACAATAAATGACCAAGTGGTGTTCAAAATTTTCTAACAAAAACTTGTGGCTTCTGTCTGAGTACATATATTTATATATGGAAAAACTTCGTTCAACATCAACTGATGTAACGGGAGCATTTTTCAAACTAACCTAAACATTTGGTTCTAAATTAATTGTTTCCGAAATATTTCCAGCTAGAACACTGACTACTTCAGAAAGAATATGGTAACCTTTATTTTTTTCCATAGTAGCTTCAAATTTTTTTAAAATATCTTTTCCAATATTACCTCTAACGTTCCGACAACATGACGCAAATTCTTTTATTAATGCTGTACTTTCGAACAATGACAGTTTTGGTGATTCTAACTGAGTAATTGTTTTTTGAACAAAACTAAAATTTGATTTTATAAATGAAAGTTCTTGTTGAAGCAAGTTACTCTGAAAAGTTTGTTTAGAATCCAAAAGAGATTGGGAACTTTCATCTGTTAACGTATCAATTATGTTTTTTATTTTAACAAAATGATCTGCATAAAAATTAGCTGCTTCTAACCATGTTCCCCATCGCGTTAAAATAGGTTGTGGTGGAAGAGGAATGTTAGGTAGCATATCTTTATAAAGTTGAATTCTTATAGGAGATTTAAGAAATACTTTTTTGACACTGGATATCATGGTATTTACAAGAGGAAACTTTTTTTGTATTTCCTCTGCAACTCTGTTTAATCCATGCGCTACACAAGTAACATGTATTAAATCTGGGAAAAATATTTTTAAATTTTGTCCTGCTTTCACCATATAAGGAGCAGCATCCGATAAAATAAGCAGTCATTTATTAGAAGGAATAGTTGTCGGAAGAAAAAAAGTTGCTAATGTTTCTTGTATAAAACGCGAAATTGTTAAAGCATTTGTTTTCTCAAGTTGCTGGCATGAAATAAGATGAGATTTTGGTAAGGTATCTTCTTTAAGAACACCAATCAATAAATGAGCAATATACTTTCCTGAGGAATCAGTGGTTTCGTCTACAGATATGTAAAAATAATTATCTGCAATTTCTTCCTTAATATTAATTAACACCGACGAGTATAGCCCGTTCACATTATTTCTTCTTAGAGACCGATCACTTGGAACATTAAGTTTGCAATATTTTTTTAGAAACGAACTAAAATTTACATTTGCTAATTTTGAAAGCAGTATGTTTGCAGACACTAATGCGCGACACAAGTCTTCATTAAAAGTTTCTTGCTCATCTAATTTTTTTGAAGTAGATTGGAAACATTTAGCCATTGAAGTTTGATGTTTTCCTCCTATTTTTCCTTTTTTTGCAACGTGTGAAGCAGTTCTCACATGTTGGTCTATCTGAAATTTCTTCTCACATGCTATCTATAAATAAAAATAAAAACCTTTATTTTAACCCAACCTTTAAAATATAAAAATATACAAGGTGTTTTTGGTTAATCAAATAACTGGTTTGGAAAAAAAAACACTCGCTAAGTGTTTTAAATGCAGTATTAATCCACAAATTAGTTTTTGTTACTAACCAATAGTACATCATATAACTTATTTTAAAATTCAACAAAAGTTTTTTTTTGTTAATTCAATTACAATAAAAATAATTGTGTTTTAGAATAGCTGACTTCATAAAAAAAGTAAAGGTGAAAATTTTTTCTAAATACACACCATTGTATTGTACCATGGACAATTTTTTCTCACTAAAGGAAGCTATTTTTCATTTAAAAACAACCTACGAGTACTAAATTTCAAGTAAATACGTTTATTGGTTTTAAAGTTTTTGTTGTTATTAACTAAAAGAATTTAATTTTTTTTAATTTTAACACCATGTATCTCGAAAAGTAAATAAGTTTGACCCCTCATTAACTATATCGTTTTGTTCAATTTTTCGAGAAGTATCTACAGTCAAACGTTGTAAGTGTCATTTGGAAACACCCTGTATGTATGAAATATTAGATATTTAATAGAAAATATTAGATACTTACAATTTTGCCACAGACTGAACAGTAGATTTTTCCCATATCCATAGACAGCTCTTTATAAGGTTTAATCCAAGTTGAAGCACTGGTTGTTTTAGGCATTATAAAATCACAATCTTCATTTTTGTTACGCACAACGAGTGTTTACGCTTTGAATATCAAAACAAAAATGATTTACAAATCTGAGCATCAAATTAGAAATGTTTAGGTACCTAATTCAATAAACTGGGAGATTTTGGAAAATCCCTAAATTAGGAACAAAACTATTAGCCGTTTACCTGCTGTTAAGATACAATAAATTGTAGATAGATTTGGGGATTAGATCATAAAATGCAAATGAGCGAACCCTTAGCGATTATCCAATAACTGAATGCCTCAGTGACCGAGACTTTCTAAGAATGTTGAGGGCTACTTAAATTGATATTCTTTGAAATTGTAAATGTTTTGTACCTGTAGAGATTACGTACTTAGATCATTTCTTGATTAAAATGACTACAACATTTTATACAAGAATTGAAATAAATTGGTATGTTTAAAAATTTTCAAATACAGTATAAAAATCTGAACTTTTATGCACTTTATGCAAACTTTTATACAAATATGCCAAAATATGAAATATTTGCATAAAATATGCACAATATGCAAAATATGCAATATGCATATTTGCCGAAGTCTAGTTATTAGATAAAATAGGAGGACACCATAGGGTTAAGCTCTTAGAATTTAAGTATCTTTTAGTAATTTAAGTCAAAGAAGAATTGATAATTGGTTAGCTGTGACCAGATTTCCGTGGTATAAGCATAACTTAGGTATTTAATAAAAAAAATCTTTAGCTCAGAATGAACTGGGAACGTATTATAAAACCTTCTAAGCATGCATTGCAAAAATATGTCAAACATTATCAAACTAACATCACATTTGAGATTTTTGTTTTTAAACGGTAAATTTTAAATTTCCAAATTTAAATGTTAATTCCTTCCGAACATTTTCGTAAAATTAGTACCAACCCAAATAAAAACGGATATCCTATTTATATATGATTTCTACGATATTGAGATAGTTTTCTTTAATACAAATAACTTGGCAATGATATAATTCAATGTTATATATTTATATTAGTTTAACATAAAAAAATTAAAGATCATGTCATATTTCATGATATGTGGACATATAAAATATTGTGTCATTTAAGATAAAACCTGTGAAAAGAAAAACATAGATTTACTCTGTTTAAAACTTTAAACTAATAAATCTAAAAATAGATCCCTGCATCCCAACATACAACCATAAATCGAGTATAAAATATAACAATAAAACTAGTTTTAGTTTATACTTTTTTCGCCAAATGAAAAATGAATTACATCCAATTTGTTATTTTCATTTGAAAGTTCGTATATTACGTTTTTCGGTAATTAAATGTTTTATAAAGTAATGAGTAACGAGCATGACACAATTGTTAAAAATGTTTATAATCATAATTTATCTTCAAGAATAGTTTACAGAAACAAAGAACGGAACATGATTTATCATCCAAACATCCTGGAATGGATCGGAATTTGATGACTCGTGACTATATGAGTATCGACTGAAAAAATTCCAATTGTCAGATCATAAGCTATTCCATTCAGAAGAAGATTTAACTTTAAAAAGGCAAACTGGCAAAAGTACGCAGAGATGCTAGATTCTGAGCTGCTACGTCTTGAACCAAATGTAGAAAACTACGAAAAATTTGTATAGGTACTTAAAAATGGGTCTAGAAAATCTAACCCCAGAGGATGTAGACAACAATATGTTCCCTGGATGTCCAGCGAGTCCAAAGAACTAATGAGAACATACGTAATCCTCTATTCCACTGACCCTTTTAGCCAAGAAACGGTTGACTGCAGAGAAGTACTACTCCAACAGCTAAGTCAAGCCAGACAGGAAAAGTGGATTGAGACCCTGAAAAAAATGGACATGACAGATAGTAGCAAAATAGCATGGAACCTTGTAAAAAACTTAGTGGTGATCCAAAAGAACATAAACCATCTTGCAAGGTTACAGCAAACCAAGTCGTTGCTAAACTCCTTATGAATGGAAGAACTACGAACCGATATAAGGACCCAAGCACTAGAAGAAGATTGGATTCGGAGACAAACCACCTAGGAACTCCTTTTACACTAAAAGAACTCCACGACGGTATGAACAGGTTAGAAAACGGGAAAGCTGCAGGTGTGGATAATATATGCAGTGAACAAATAAAGCATCTAGGCCAAGGAGACAAAATCTGGATCTTAAATGAATGAATGAATGAATGACAAATGAATTTGTGGCATATTCAGCCTTCAATTGTGAATAAACTTCATCAAAAACTGTAGAAGAAATCTCTGCTTTAAACATCAGCATATTTTCATCTGACATATCCCTGTAACTGATGGGTTTTTTATCTTTTTCGGTACTTTATTGGCTTGCAAATTTACACTAGTGAAAATATTTTATGGTCACTGAAGTGCCCCTCGAACACATTTGATTTATAAAGATGTGGTTCGACATTTGTCAATATATGTAGTCCAATTTTGTAGGTGATGTTTTACCCACTTTATCTACGAAAACTCTTGTAGGAGCCTCAGATGTGACTCTCAGATTATAACTTACTAAAAACTCGTTAAAAGATTGCTTATTATTAGACATGACAAGATAATCAATGTTTAGATCCCCACAAATATAAATATCATGATATGACTTACTGCATAGCTCCAATATATTATGTAATTTACACAGAAAACTCTGAACTTCTCCTGATGGGGAACGATAAACACTAATAACACAAATTTTCCTATTGGCTATAAATAGAGAAATCGCACAGCACTCACACACCATTTCTCCACTAAAGTTAGAGACATCTAATGTTTTGAATTTAATATCAGTTTTGATGTAGATGATGGATCCTCCATGGATATGGAACTTTCGACAAAAATAAGAGGCGATGTTGTATCCATTCAGGGTCATAAATTGGATGTTTTCTTCAGTACACCAATGTTCTGATAGACAAATTATATCAGGTGTTTCCTGCAATGTTAAGACTTCAAGTTTGAGTAACTTATTTGTCAAAGATTGAGCATTTAGTTGCAATATTTTTAAACAACTGTCTGGTGATGATAAAAGTAACGTTTCTCTTGGATTTACTTATATTGTTCTGTATTAGATTTTAGTTTAACTACATCTATATTCCAAGTTGTTCTAAATTTATTTTTATTTTTATTATGTTTTATCTCTAATTTGGCTCTAACCATTCGGTGATCGCTACTTACTGACGCCGTATTTATTACTGTTACGTCCTGTATGGTATCTATTTTGTTACACAGTATGTAATCTATTTCGTTCCGAGTTTTTCCGTCTGGGGATAGCCACGTCCACTTTCTTTGAGGTTTTTTCTTATAGAATGTGTTCTTCTTCGCGTGCCATATCAGAAGTATCCGACGTTGGCGATCACCATTGCGAACGCTTCTCGATCTTCTGTAATATGGAATAATTGTCCTGCATTTGATATCTGTGTCCATTTACGAATGTTTTTTAACCAAGAAACTTGTTTTCTTCCTATACCTCTAGAGCCCTCTATTTTGCCTTTAAGGATCAGTTGTAATATTTTATGCCGACTTCCCCTTACTATATGTCCCAGATAAGACATTTTTCAATGTTTAACAGTCTTTAGCAGTTCTCTATCTTTGTTGACGCTCCTTAGTACTTCTTCATTAGTTTTGCTTGCTGTCCATGGTATCTTTAGCATTCGTCTATGAACCCACATTTCCAATATTTCAATTTTGTTCATGATCGATACTTTTAGCTTCCACACTTCTGCACTATACAAAAGTACGGACCAAACATAGCACTTAACCATTCTTTGTCTTAATTCTAAACTGAAATGATTATTGCAAAGAAATGACTTCATTTTCATAAAAGTAGTTTTAGTCATTGCTATTCTACGTTTTATTTCTATGTTTGGATCTAGTTGGTCAGTTATCACAGTTCCCAAATATGTCATCTTGTGAACTTTCTCAACTTAAGCTTCATTTAATTGAAGCTTTGTATCGGGATGTGGGTCACGACTAAACACTAAAATTTGGTTTTGTTTGAGTGTATTTTAATGCCCATTTACTGTCCTGCCTTGTGAATACGATCAAGCAGAATGTGTTCATTTCATAGTATTTGTGGGCTTTTAGGAAGTAAACCAAGGTTTCTCCTCTCGCATTTTTAACTCCAGAGCCGAATTTTCCTATATAGTTTTCGGTTTTTTTAAGTCGTTGTCCGATTTTACCGTTGAAGTCTCCTATTATCATCATATACGTGCTGTGATAATTCGTACTAGTTTCTGCAATTTTCTCATAAAATTCGTCTATCTCTTCATCGGGATGTTGGAGCGTATACTTGAATAATTTTCAGGGAGATGTTCTCGTTTACATTTAGCTTAATCATTGCAATTCTTTAAGATATTCCTACTAATTACTCTACTTTATGTGAATATTTTTTGGAAATTAGAAATCCTACGCTATCTAGGCTTTGTTCTTGTCACCCTTTGTAATATAGGACGTTATTCACTCCTACCCTTTTCTTTTTACACCAATTATATCCCAATTTAAGTCCTTGATGTTTTCTTCGAGTTCGTAGACTTTTTCATCTTTGCTTGAGGACCTTATATGTAGAGTTTCGATGTTCAATCGTGTGGTTGTTAGCGATTTCTTGCTTCCCCCAGATTCCATGAAGCTGTCCTTGTTTCCAAAGGAGTGGGATTTGCCATTCCTCTATGGTCTACCCAGCTAGAGACCCATTCTTTTTGTTTTAGATATCGCCATATTCCTGTTAGGAGGTTTTTTAGCCTTAAAACCGGGTTGTTGAGTCATTTCATACAATCCCTAAAATCAAGGGATTGCCACTTCCGCCATTCACACCGTACCGAAGGTATTCTTCTCCGCCGTGGCCGCCGTTGTGGACTTCATCCGTGACTTTGGATAAGGGGCACTAAGCAGGTACTAGTTTCCCGGGCCAGGAAACACCTGGAATCTGCGGAGGGCATGGATTATTTCATTTTCCCTGATAGGACTATCCAAAGTAGTTCCTACCAGCTACCCTCCTAAGAAATTAAATAGAAAACTCAATATAATTCATACTCAGTTTAGAAAATTAATGTCTGTATTTAAACAATTTAAAAATAAATGGCAATATTTAAAGCGTGATTAATCATTAATTTGAAAATATTTTGTATCTAATCTCTTGACGAAAATTATAGGTACATAATTTCTAAAATTCACCTTGTATTATTTATAAGAGACCTATATAATATTCATTTTAAATTTATTGAGATCTGGTTGTTAAGGAGCTTTTAAAAACATGAAAACATACAGGGTGTTTTATTCAAAATCAAGATGATGACCAATTCTGGACTTGTGCTAATCACCCTGTACATATAAATTTATGTTTAATAAGAGCACATTTAAATTTAAAAGTTGGTCTCAGACGTGCGATTAACTTTCAAACCACCCCTTCTTTTTTAAAGGTAATTATTTCAGTTTTAAAAAAGCTTTGCAAAATTACTTTATCTTTATTCATAAAAAAGTTATAACAATTAAACG
The DNA here is from genome assembly GCF_040954645.1 of Diabrotica undecimpunctata. Classification (NCBI taxonomy): domain Eukaryota; kingdom Metazoa; phylum Arthropoda; class Insecta; order Coleoptera; family Chrysomelidae; genus Diabrotica; species Diabrotica undecimpunctata. The sequence continues at coordinate 40,087,814 of NC_092812.1, forward strand.
TTAAAAATTTCACTAAAAAGTTGCAAATTAATTTGTTTATAGGAGATTTAAGCAAAGTTAAAGCAAAAACTTTGAAAATCTTGGTAATGGAAGTTATTTAACAACTCCAAACAAACATTTTAAGCTTTGGTAAATGTTTCAATGTTAATTTTTGACCAAGATATGGACGCGCTCTGAGGCGCATGGTCAACTCGCAGCGAGCAAAAACCAATAAATACAAAAAATCCATGTAGATTCAGAGATACATATTACTTTATCATTATAAATAAAAAAGTTATAGCAGTTAAAGTTAAATATTTTGGGAAAAAGTGTTCAATTAATTTGTTTATAAGAGTTTCAAACAAAATTGAGCCGTTGGCAGTTTGGTAAATGGAAGTTATACAATTCAAAATGAATATTTTAACCGTGGTAAATGTTTCTATGATAATTTTTTGATGAGATATTGAAAATTGATTTACGCGCGCGGTTTACGCGCGCTTGCATTCGCTGCAAGCTGACCATACGGCTCAGAACGCGTTATTAAAAGGTCTATATCTTGGTCAAAAATTACCGTCGTTATAAAAAATTTTCCGTAGTCAGAACGTAAAGTACTCTTTATTTACAACACTCCTGTTGTGTAAACAATTTGTTTATTTTTAATTTTTAATAATTTGGTTTGTAAAAAGTTTTGTTAAAAACTAAGACTTCTCTTTTATTTAACGTCATTAGTTAAACGTTACAGTGAAAAAAAAGGGGCTATCTTGGCTTCTAAGGTCCTAAAACATTTTTTTTATTTTAAAACTTATGTTTTTTAACCAGTTTTCCCAATATTTTTCAGCCATTTACTTTGAATTAAATTTTACGGAGTTATTGTAAATGTTTATAAGCTTAAAAAGTACTATATGTTATTAAATCATTTTGTATACATAAATTAAATTTTTTTTAAAACTTTTTTTTATGAGTTAAAGAAGAAAATAAGCCCTGAATTATTGAGGTACATTCAGTTAAATTATCTGGACCAGGCTTATAAATTGGCCCATTTTTCAAAAAATCAATTCAAACAAATTAAATTTCGTAGAAACTATTCAACCGATATGGCCCATCTTTTGCATACAATTCAAACACGGTATGACCCTCAAGTTTGGGTTTATTTAAACAAAATTTTAATAAATAATAAAAAAGAGATTGTGTTGTTCATTTTGCGATAACTTTTTTATTTATAATTCGATTTTATTTAGCATATATCTCATTTTGTGTATTTTTTTTTCGGAAAAATTGCCCATTAACGTCAAATCTCTAAATAGAAAAGTTTTTAACTCGTGTTTGACGTTTTGATTGTTTATTTACAAATATTTCCACTAAAAATTGATGAATTCCTAGATGAGAGTCTTTTTGTAATACCAAGTTGTGTTAAAGTTGTGAAATACAGTTGATTGATGTAATTAACAACCAGGCTTCCGAAGCGGAAAATCAGGTACAAACGCAGTATTTTGTATAAGACAAATCACGGAAAAGGCACTAGAATACACTCATCGGCGTTACTTTGCTTGATTGACTTAAAAGAGCCTTGATAGAGTAAGTCTAAGATAGGACGTTATTTATCTTTTATAAAATATACAATACTATTAGATATTATTAAAAGAATCGAAACAATCAAAATGCAGGCCAGAATATGGGTAAATGGACAACGCACACATGAAATAGACACAGTTACAGGTAGAAGGCAGGGAGAATCCTTAAGTCCTCTACACTCTAATCTCATTATGGATAAAATAATTTAAACCGAGAAAAGATCGGCAGAAAATGATGACGACTTACAAAAATTGGCCCATAAGTTCAACATAATAGCAAAGAAGCTAAACATGGTCATTTTAGCCCAGAAAACTAAAACAATAATAATCGGCAAAGAACCGACAAGATGTAAAATAAAAATTGACGGAAGCAGCGTTGAATCAAATGGAAGTCAACTATTTAGAATGTAGAATTTGATGTAAAAAATATAGAAGCCAATAGAGCAGCAGAATATCTAAACAATAAAATATGGAGAAACGAACACATTAAGATGGAAACTAAGATAAGAATTTATAAGGCGGTTATAAGACCAATAATGACATACACAGCAGAAACAAGATCTGACCTAAACACAAAGAATGCTAGAGACAAAAGAAATGCAAATACTATGAAGAATCACGCGAAACAAAATGAGGGATTGAAAAAGAAGTGATTAAATATAAGGATAGTCAAGATAGTAAGGGAGAAATCGCCGTTGGGTATAAGAATTGCGGGCCGACCACGGAAAAGATGGAGAGACAATATAACATAAAGGCATTATCCAAGAAAACAAAAACAGACAGGCTTGCCTAATAAGAAGAGAGAAGAAAAAGAAGAATTGAAGATTATATTGATGTGTTTGAATTGTATTCTATGAAATACGGAAGTGATAAAATGCTTTAGGCTTTCACGGCTATCGTCTAACTTGTTAAACTGTTTGTTCGGGCTGTTAGGCCGTTGTCTTCTGATATTAGTTCTCGACGTTTCGCCAACACTAGGGGTTGGCATCTTCTGGAGATGTTACTGCTTCGCTTGTAAGCTGAAACTAACAGTTTCAGCTGTGTGTTGGCCTAACCTAGTGTTGGCGAAACGTCGAGAACTAATCTCAGAAGACAACGGCCTAACAGCCCGAACAAACAGTTTAACAAATACGGAAGTGTTCGAAAATTGGTATCAATGCACGGAAAAGTGTACATGAATCAGTATTCAAAATATTTTAAGGAATAATAAATATATTTTTGATGATAAATATTTGGATTTGCTTGTCTGAGTTAATACTTATTATTTCATTACGTATAGTTTCTATTTTAATTAATGCTGCAAAATAATTCAAATACATAGAATAAGCTCTAATCTGAATTGATACTTTGTGTTTTAATATTAATGTACCATATAATTATATATATATATATATATATATATATATATATATATATATATATATATATATATATCGTCGGTATACTGCGAAAACCAGATAAATGACAAATTTTAAAATATTGAGTTAAGTAGACCAAAATTCTCAGCTTTTTCCGCTCTACATACAGGTAAAACAAACCCAATAAATGATACGACTTACCATTCAGCAGATAATTTGTGTAATAAACAAATAAGTTACACCTAATCAACTTTTCATTTTCAAATAAAACAATATATCGCTACATACTTCCATAAGATTAAAGTTCTGTTGCATGTAAAACAAAGTAAGCCCACATATATTATTATGCCGGACAACAATATATTTCTACTACTGCAAACCATATTCAGTAAAAAGGTGATAAGTGTCATTAAGACATTTTACGTGTATGATTTATTAAAATTTCTCTTTCATATCGACTAGTAAAAACCTTTAAGTACACTTACTTCATTCTACCTGAAAACGGGTCGAGTTAAAATTTAGAAATGGTTACTAAGCTAAACCCATATCTTTATAACACATACACAGATAGAATAACTGAAGACAGCAGTTCAATTCTTGATGATTCTGAGAACAATATAGTTTCAATGATGGAATCCATTTTTGATAGTGACTTTTCAGATGTAGACCCCACATATCAGCCAAATGAAGAGGGATCGCTCTCTCTAGGAAGTCTATATGATTTACACACAGCTGTCTTTGATAGCCTAAATGATGAGAAAAAAGATACTGAAATAGGTGCACCCACGAACAATTTAGTGTCAACTGAAATAGCTAGTTGGATATTAAATCTACTTCTTGACAAAGTATGGAAAGACGTACGTCCACTAAAACGTTGGAGAAAAGTTAACCCCAAAGATTGGGTAATAAAGGTCGCAAAAAGGAGGCGTGCTGAAGGTTTCCCTTATGAGATAAAAAAAAGACCATAGACCAGCAAAATTGCCAAAACCAGTTAATTGTTCAGAGTGCTTTTACAAATGTGCCAGTTATTTCAGCGAAGATTACAGACAAAGACTATGTCGTGATTATTGAAAGTTAGAATATGTAGGCCAAAAAGTGTTACTTTTCTTTGAATGGTCAAGACATACAGGTATGTGAGAAATTTTTTTGTAAGACACTTTGTATATCAGCGTCGTTAATACAGGATGTTGTAAGAAAAACTGATATTCTAGGCTGTTATGCAGATACGGATAAAAGAGGCAAGCATACACCGCCAAATAAAACAAGCAGTAAAACCCGAAAAATCGTGAAGGCCATATTGAGTCTTTTCCAACCATGGGCCCACATTATATTCGCCAAAGTTCAAAGCGTAGATATTTGGACAAAAATTTAAGTATAAGAAAAATTTACCAACTTTTTATAAATGACTGTGAGCAGAAGAAACTGGAAGGTGTTAGCGAAATTACATATCAAAGAATATTTTCTAACGACCATAATTTAAGCTTTTTGTTGCTAAAAAAATCAAAGTTTTAGTTTGTAATACATATGATAGGGCTAATCCAACTGACAAATCGGATTTAGAAGACAAGTTACAGAGAACATCAGAGAAGAAAAAAGTATGTAATCTTAAAAAACAAAATGATAAGAAAAGATCTAATGAACAACGGGATTTTGTTTCAATTAAGTACTTTCGATTTACAGGCCGTACTACAGATTCCAAGTGGATTGACTGGAAAACTATATTATTCTCGAAAATTATGTGTCTACAATTTGTGTGTATATGAAGCCGCATTACCAAATGCAGCTTACTGTTTTGACTGGTCAGAAATTAACGGTAGCCAAGGAAGTTCTGAAATAGGAAGCATTATACTCCACTACTTATCAAAATGTGTTCCAGAATATGTAAGTGAAATAAGTTTATTTTCTGATACCTGCAGAAGACAGAATCGTAATCAGCATATTGCAGCCTTACCATTATGGGATGTTCAAAACATAGACCATATAAATATTATTGAACACAAATTTTTAGAGTCTGAACATTCCTATATGGAAGTTGACTCTATGCAGAGTAATATCGAAACCGCTAAAAACCCATATCTATCTATGCTATGCCAGATTACTTGTCTGTTTTTCAAAATGCAAGAGGAACTAAAAATATCAAGGTTGATGATAAAAAAGTATGTATAGAACCATACAAATGTAAAGAAGTTAAATACTACGACTTTTATGATTTAAAAAATTTGTCACACACTTTAATTAAAAACCGGACAAAAGACCAAAACAGCGAAAAAATAATGTGGTTGAAGATAGAAATAATGAGATACGTGAAAGGAGGGACAAACAAAATCTATTTTAATTATGACATGTCAACAAGCTTCAATTATTTCCTTACTGATACTGCACGGCAGTCAAAAAGAAAAAAGCACGCCAAGTGATCAACTAATACAAGCAATCTTGAAGAACTTAAATGACTTTATGATGCACATTTGCCAATTAGCATAGCAAAAAAGAGAGATTTGGTACAGCTATGGGATAAGGGAGTGATACCAGAGGAATATCACGGGTGATATCGTAATTTGAAAACGGGAAATGATGTAACAGACATCTTGCCAGAGCCTGCTTTCAGTGACGAATCGGACGAGGAAGCCTCATAATAATAATATTGTTATTATTATATTCGAAATAAATTTGATTTTTCCTATAAAACTGCCTATCATTCATATAAATAATAACTATAACTACACACAGATGTTAACAAAATTTTCAGGGAAAACCAGTTAAATGTCATAAATATCGACTAATACTTTAAAACATTGCTATTACCTAGTAAAAGCCTCATATCTCGATCACAAAACTGGAAAATATTATACTTGGTTTATTATATTTGTGTTAAATATGTTATTTGAAGAGTAATTGATTTATTTAGATTTACAGGTAAAACCAGGTAAATGATAGCATTTCCAACTTAAATTTAGGATTAGTCAGATAGGTGCCTTAACTTTTTCAAACTAATGATAGAATATAATTTCAGATGTATGCATCTTTCACTAGAATACCTAATATCAAAAACAGGCTGACTGCTTAATTCACAATAAAAAACTAACTTTAAAAACGTTTTTTCTCGATTTCGGTATTCCGACATTTACCTGGTTTTCGCAGTATACCGACGATATATATATATATATATATATATATATATATATATATATATATTCTATTAAATGATCGATCTTTTTGTGGAAAATTTGCAGTTAATAATATACAGACAAGTGTGAATGTGACTGCATTATGCAATGAAACAGTTGATAATTTTAAATAGCAATCAATTATCATTGAAAAGGTCAGGGTTAATCTTGTCTTGATAAACTAGTTACATTTGATGGAAATTCAGTTTATCAACATTGGCCATGTTAGAAAAATTCATCAACATGAGGTTATCAAGCATTTTTTTGATAATTGGACATTTTTCCTTTCCCAAGTCCAAAAATGTTGACATATTTGCAGAAATAACACTGTGTAAAACAAATTTATTTTGATTAGTTGGCATAATTACCGATATGGGACAAGATGGTGATGTTTACTTAATTTAAAGCATTCATTCTCGACATGGAATATTATGTCTAGTAACATGATATTAATTTATAGCCCAAGAATAAACTATTTTCCACGGTTATTAGTAAATGTAATAATTCCGAAAAAAGTCTTTATAATAAAAGTAAAAATTCTACTTTACTTTTGAGGTATAATATTTATCCTACAATACTAACTTCTTACGTGATTTGCCTGAATTTTCATTCTATTTGCTGATTTAGTTGTATTGAGGCCAGTTTCAATTTATTAAAAAAAATTTTTTTTTTTTTTTTTTTTATTAACATTTAAGATTTTTACAATCTGTTTTACAGTGAAAACAATAAGTAAAATTTTTTGTCTTTACATGACAGAGAGATGTAAGGTCCAGTGACCAAATCATCACGACACAAATTGGCTTTTTACCGGTAGGATGCGCACATACACTGATACGCGAGCACTAAAAGCGGCACTGATCACAATGGCTGGGTGCTGTTGAAGGCGTAACTCCCACTGCTGTAGGCTCTGTCAGGATAGGTGAGGTAGGTCCAAGGGGTCATGTCGCTTCAATCTCTTCGCTTGTTGGTTGTTGAGAAGATTGTGTGCCAGGGTATTAGGATGCACCCGCAACCTGTTTTGATATTGTTCAGAAGTTTTTTTGCACTCTTCAGAGACTGTTAGTACCTGAAGATCTCTATGTATTGCATCATTCTGGATATACCAAGGTGCATTAGCGATTGTTCTCAGAGTTTTGGATTGGAATCTTTGTATTATCATAATATTAGATTTGCTAGCTGAACCACAGAGCTGTGAGCCATATGTCCAAATGGGTTTTATTATTGTATTGTATATCAGCAGCTTGTTGTCAATCGATAGGTGAGAGTTTTTTCCCAATATCCAGTAAAGTTTTCTGTATAAAATTCCCAATTGAAGCCTTTTCGTCCATATATGTTTGGTCCAAGTTAGACGTTTGTCAAGGTGAATACCTAAGTATTTTACGTCATGCTTTTGGGGCAAAGGATGTCCATTGAGGTTAACTTGTGGACATGTACCTCTTCTTAGAGTGAATGTAATTTGTGTAGATTTTGAGGGGTTTACTCTAATTCTCCAGAGTTTAAGCCATTCATTTGTTTTGTTCAGATGTAGTTGCAGTTTCTCTGATGCTATTATTGGGTTGCTATGTGAGGCCAAGAAAGCAGTATCATCTGCGAATGTTGCAAGCGTTAGGTTATTGCTTATTGGCAAGTCAGCCGTATATATCAGGTACAGAATCGGTCCGAGCACACTACCCTGAGGTACATCAGATAGGATGGGGTAGAGTTTTGTATAGGCTTCACTATATTTTACCAGATATCTCCTTTCTGTAAGGTATGATTGAAGCAGTTTAAAGTAAGGGTAAGGTAAATTTTTCTTTAATTTGTACAGAAGTCCTGTATGCCACACCTTGTCAAAAGCTTGAGAGGCGTCTAAAAAGGCTGCAGTACAATATTGCTTGTTCTCGAGACTACTTCTTATTGTTGTGTATAGTCTGTGAACTTGTTCTATTGTACCATGTTGGTTACGAAAACCGAATTGATGGTCAGGTATGAGACACTTTTCGTCCAATATTGGTTTGATTTTTCGTAGTAGAAGTTTTTCGAAGACCTTAGAGATGACTGGGAGTAGACTAATCGGTCGGTATGAGTTGACATCTTTTGGATCTTTACCAGGTTTTTGAATGAGTATAATCTGTGCCACTTTCCATTGCAGAGGGAAGTAATGCAGACTAAGCATAGCATTGAAGATTATAGTGATTATTCTGTAACAGTCATTGGTTAGTTCCTGGAGGATCTTACCCGTTATGAGGTCGAATCCCGGAGCCTTATTGGGTTGTATTTCATTCTTTATTATCTGTTTTACTTCTTTAATATTAAACTTGGTGATTGGTAGATCCATTTGATATGGAGCCTCAAGAAAAGAATTAAATGGTTCTTCTTGTTCTAATGGCACTACTCTGTTAAATGGACTAAATACTGTAGAAAGATGTTTAGCGAATGTCTCAGATTTTTCTGTGTCTGTTCTTGCCCATTTACCTTTGACATTTTTTAGAGGAGGTATGGCGTCTTGTGGACCTTTTACCTTTCTCGTCGCCTTCCATAGAGAATAATTGGTGTCTTTGGACGGAGTTAAATTTTCTAAGTAAGTTTGGATCCCTCTGTTTTTCTCTTCTTTTAATAGATTTTTAAGTCTTCTGGTAATTCTGTTTAAATTTTGTTTGTCAATAGGAGCGTGTGTGTTTTGCCACTTTTTCCTAAGTTTTCTTTTCTCATCGATCAGGTTTTTTGCACTTTGCGAACAGTTTATGCTTTCCTTCCATGTTGTTTGTTCGGGAGTAGAAATCCAACCTGCCTTTTGTATGGAGGTAGTAAGTTGTTGTACCGCATTTTCAATTTGTAATCCTGTTTTAAGTGGCAAGTTCGTTGGTATTTGTTCTGCTAGTGCGCTTCGGAATATTTTCCAATTTGTTTGATTATTGGTTAGGACTGGAGGCTTATTTCTGAGTATGATTTTGGAGTCTAGGTCAATTAGAATGGGAGAATGATCTGAAGAGAGGTCCCAGCATGATTCTATTGCTAAATAGTTAAGAGAGATACCTTTAATCACACAGAAGTCTAAGAGATCTGGTGTTTTATTTGGATCTGTAGGCCAATAAGTTGGTTCTCCTGTAGATATGTGTTGTAGGTTGTTTCCTGTTATTGACTTCAGCAGTTGTCTACCCCTTGTTGTAATTACCCTAGAGCCCCAGTGATGATGTTTACAGTTAAAGTCCCCTCCTGCTATGAATTTGTGTCCAAGAGAACTGAAATAGGTGCTAAAAAAAAAATGAGTGAAACATCCAGTGGGTTAGATATGGAATTTGATGATACTCCACCTGAAATTAAAAATTATCCAAACATTATATCTTAGAATTTTCTGTCGTAAAAATCGAGGCATGAATACCAAAAGTATATGCACTGTTTACGGATTGGCAACAAGAAAATAAAGATGACCGCGTTTCCTAAAATATTTTAATTGCACTCTCTGGCAGATATATTCAATCTTAAAACTATCGATAGCTAAATGTGATATACGATATCCTTATTAAGGTATAAAATATTTAGGCGAGGAAACGAAGCACTAAACCTACCTAGTTTCCCTGGTAAAATGAATCGATGTGAAACTTTTTGTATTCGATTCGGGAAAGTGTCGGGAAAGTTTGTGAATAAGATTCTTAGTGGTAAAATAAAAATTACATTTTGTGTATAAAAAAAATGCATTTCCAAAGTGCATAGAAAATGAAAAAATTGCAACCAAGAAAATATCAACAGGAATGTGTCTAATTTTGTTACTTAGCGATTTTCGAGGTAGCTGGCTTATAATATGATAACGAAGATAGTCCTCTGATATCTACCTGGTGCCCAGGGAAGACGTCGTCCCCTGGATTATGTTAATTTCATTTTAAATTAGTCGACAGTCATAACTCATGGGTTTTCGAGGCTGCTGAATAAAAATATGATACTGACGATGGTCCTCGAGCTGCCTATGGTGGACCTCATCTTCTGGAGTTTTACTTTATTTTTATTCGAAATCAGTTCAGAGGTATTACTTGGGGGGTTTTGGAGTTCACTGAACACAAATATTATGACGGACATGATTATCCAGGTACCTGGTGCCCAAGGTGAACTTAGTCATCTAAAGTTTTATGTTATTTTTATTCCAAATCAGTCAAAAGTCATTACTCGGTGATTTTCGAGGTCGATGAATACAAATATTATGACAGCGATGATCCTCGAGCTAACTGGAGTCTAGTGTATACCTTGTTTCCTGGAGTTTTATGTTATTTTTATACGAAATTAGTCATTACACCATTTTTGTGTTTGCTGATCACGAATATTACGACGACGATGATCTACAAGGTAGCTGGTGCCCAGCGTGGACCTTGTCTACTGAAATTTTTATGAAAGTGTAGAATCAAATAAGAGATAAAATATGATTTCTTTAATATAAATACAAACAAAAATTTACCAAGTAGAAAAAAAAAAGAATAACAAATACTAGTACCATTCAAATTTATTCTTCCTCATCTTCTTCTGTATCAGATAATTGATTTTCCTCATAGTTCTCAATATTCGTACAATTTTCACCCAGCACAATTTTCACTTTTTATGGAAGGGAAAAATGCTCTTTAACTATGTAACTTGGAGGATATCTGTGTACTAGTATGTGTAAGAGAATAAGTATAAGTTTTATATAAAGTTGCATGAGGTATTTCTGAGGTCATTTATCAACTAAATATTCGTGTTCAGTGACGTCGAATTCCACCTAGTAATGACTGTCGATTGATTTAGAATAGAATTAACATGAAACTTCAGGGAAAAAGGACTAAGTTATAAAAGCGGCCAGGCGAAACCCATCCCCTTACAATACAGCAAAGGAATGTACACACAAATTCGACCTGGAAGCCAAAAAGATGATCCTTGTGTCACAGATATTTGTGCATTGCAATATCTTCCTCAAGGACTGATAAAATACAAAATCAATTTTACTGATGAATGGCTCGAACTGCCACGAAGACCAAGTCGTACTAGAACGTCTGTAATTCACGAACCCTTATATTTATCGCCACGCCCAATTGAGGATTCAAAATTCTTACATCTTCAACAATTAAAATCTGTTATAGAATCAGATTATCATGCATTTTATGATAATTTAAAACATACCTGTGTGTCTCTCCAAGTCTGTTCACATATAAAAAATTAATGTGTATGATATTTTCTTCTTTCCAGTTTATTAGTTTAGAATTTTTAGTTTTGTTCTCCGCCATTTAAATAAAATAAACAAAAGGTTTGAAAATAATTAATTGTTTTTCTGAGGTGTACATGCATTACAAAATTGTCGTATGTGACATAAAATATTTAAATATTTAAACTTTCAATGCAATATGTCATATGTAACGGCATTTTGCTTAACATTACACTGACCAAAAAATCGTGTTCCTGTACTAATACCCAAATAAAAGGATACATCATACACAAATAATCGCATTTTCAAATTTAAAAATGGTCGACGAGAAGAGTTTTTTGTCTCTCCTGAAATATTACCTCATTCCGACATACGACATATTGCAGTATCACCGACGTTATACTGGTTTCTTCGATGCATCATTCCGATGAAGTCGACAACTCTACGGGTAAGCCTGAAACAATCGCTTATTACAATACAACTAGAAGGTGTTGACAGCTTAGATAAAAAATTTGCTACTTACTCATGTGGCCGGCGCACAAGACATTGGCCGATGGCTGTTTTCTTCGCAATTTTAAATATAAGTACTGTAAATGCTTATATATTATACAGGTGTTATAAGGACTCCCGTGATATAACCAGACTAAATTTCATGAAAATGTTGGCAAAATCTTTGACTGAACCGTTTATGCGAACCAGAATTGCAAACGTTTATTTATAAGATGATATTCGAGGGATTATAACAAGATTGTTAGGCCTAATTTCTACACCAATGCGCAATATGGGAAACGACGTACTTGATAAACGAGCAACCTGTAAATTTTGTAGTTGGCAACTGAAAAGAAGAACAAAATTTTATTGTTGCAAATGTGGCCAACTTAGTTGTTTACAATGCTCTAAAAAAAATTTGCAATAAATGTATTCAAGAATATACAATCGTACAAGAATAATAAAAAGCAAACAAAATTTTCATGTATGCTTAAAAATAATATCCTTTATTTATATTTTTTATCTTTTGTTTCAAATTTAATGTTCGACTGTTAGTATAAATTACATGTATTAAATAAAAAAAAGTATTTATTTATATGAATACATCCATAAAAAAAGTTAATCCTACATAATTTTTCAAATTGCGTTAACCCGTCTCCCAAACGGAGTATACTGCCCTACTAAAAAAGAACCCCGTATCTCCAAAATTTGAAAAATTGGGATATTTGCACCATATAAATAATTATGATTTATATAACATATTTACATAGAGAAAAACCCGTATTTTACATTTCTAAATATTTATGAAAGAAAATAGTTTCCCCGTAAACGCCAAAAATGGCTATTATGCTTAGTATAAACCTGGCATTTAACGCTTCGTAGTAAAAACCTAGTATATGCACAGAAGATACGGGTTTTTAACGTAGGATAAAACGATATGCGGAGTTTTTTCTAAAGAATAGAGCAACGCCGCTAATAGTTTCTACTACCAAGTGGAACTATCGTTAAAGAAAAAGAAGAAAGTTTATGATTATTATGATTTCGTCGAGGCCGTTAAAACGTGTAATTTGAATCGTGTGGTTGTGAAAGAAATGGGATTTTCAGATTTTCTTATCTGGAAAGACTTATCAGAACAGTCAAAATTAAAGAAAACATAGTCACGTATTTACCTATCACAAATTGTTAAAGTAATTGTGAAGAGAGATAGCCAGATTTTACACGTTAAGATTGATGATAGCTAGGAGTTGATAGAGATGGACTTTTTTCAGCCCAGAGTGTTAAAATCTGGGATAAAGGACCCTACACCTGTGACGAAACCTTCTGGCATTGCTAAGAAGAGAAAAAAACAAATATTTAAAAACTTAGGTCAAATTATACCGGCGAACCGTCATCAATTTTGGGAAGAATTGCCAACTTACGATTAATAATAATTTTCATTTTTTGTATTTTTAAATAATTTTTTCGTAGGCACTTATGTTTTATAGTGGGCCTGCGTAGCGCAAGCGGTAGGATGACTCGCAAGCCGGTGGTCCGGGGTTCGAATCCCACCGCCGGCAAGAACATCTAGACATTTTAAAAATGTCTATAGGCCCCAGGTCGACTCAGCCTGAATAAAAATGAGTACCTTGGGTAAAACCAGGGGTAATAATAGACGGTTGAAGCGTAGCACTGGCCATGTTACCTTCCTTGTATACCGTAGGCCCTAGATATAGCAGACTACCCTGCTATACTCCCAAAGCCGCGACAGCGGTATAAAACGGGAGACTATTATATATACTTATGTTTTATTCAACAAATGTTCATAAAAACTATTAATATTCAATAATCTTAGATATCACAGATGGAACACACAGTGGTCGAAAATTTGACATTCATTCAGAATCACCTTGTTTTAATACCGGTGAAATGATAGAAGTTTTCAGCATACTGGGAAAAACATCAGTATTGAAAGAAGCATTTATAATGTGAGCAAGTGGTGTCAAAATGGGAGATGCAATTTTCTTAATTACTATACCTGATATTTCATCAAAACCAAACAATGCTTTGTTTTTAATTTTATAGGATACACTGACGATATGGCAATAGCCGCAAGAGACAAAAAAGCTTAGAATACTGACTGATGACTTTGAAGAAGAAGCGAAACTTAAGGCACTAAAAGTAAATGAATAAAAGATGAAGTCTGCTAATCTTAAGGAAAAATTGTAATATAGATAATATAATGATTGAACCATGTATATTCCAAAAAGTAGAGAGATTTGAGTATCTAGGTGAAAAAATAGATAGCTCAAACGACAGGAGCGCAGAGATAACTGAAAGAGTAAAAGCGGACAATAGAGCATATTGGAAATAACAAAATTTACTAAAAGACAAAGATATCAAGAAAAAAACAAAAATGAAAATATATAAAACTGACTATTCGTCAGTTTTAAGTTTGCTTAACCGTTAACTGGTATACTCCGTCTGATAGACGGATTTAAATTTAAAATACATCATAATTTACTTATCGGTTGTCTAAGCATCTTCCCGTTTTCCATACCTTTCTATAATGGACTCTTCGAGATTCTAACAATAAAATAATAATACTGACACGTCAGTTCTTTCTGTGAACTTACAAATCTGTCGAAGCCGTCGCGCAGACGCCAAAAAAGTGATTTTACTAATTTTTTATGCAAGGTAATTATTTTATATTATAATGAAAAACATTTGTATATGTAAACTATTTGTTTTTACAGTATCTGCTGAATAATGGAATTTGGACCGTCAAGAAAACGCCGCTAATAGTTTCTACTACCAAGTGGAACTATCGTTAAAGAAAAAGAAGAAAGTTTATGATTATTATGATTTCGTCGAGGCCGTTAAAACGTGTAATTTGAATCGTGTGGTTGTGAAAGAAATGGGATTTTCAGATTTTCTTATCTGGAAAGACTTGTCAGAACAGTCAAAATTAAAGAAAACATAGTCACGTATTTACCTATCACAAATTGTTAAAGTAATTGTGAAGAGAGATAGCCAGATTTTACACGTTAAGATTGATGATAGCTAGGAGTTGATAGAGATGGACTTTCTGCAGCCCAGAGTGTTAAAATCTGGGATAAAGGACCCTACACCTGTGACGAAACCTTCTGGGATTGCTAAGAAAAGAAAAAAAAATATTTAAAAACTTAGTTTATTCGTCTTCCGGGTTTGGACCGTGTCATTTGTGAGTGACCCAAAAGTGGGTTCATCTCGACGTTTCGCTACAATTGTATGTAGCTTCTTCAGGAGAACAAAAAAAAAAAGAAAAAGAAAACAAAAGACAGGAAGATGGGTAGTTAGCAACGGTAACTCAGTTACTCAATGCAACCAGAGGCGAATACTAACTACCAAGATGGGCGTTTGGTCACAGTAACTCAACTACTTAACGCAGCCAGAGGTGAAAACCAAATGCCAGGACAGGGATTCACGTCCAACAGCTCAGAACCTTCAGATTTTGGTTTTCACCTCTGGCTGCGTTAAGTAGTTGAGTTACTGTGACCAAACGTCCATCTTGGTAGTTAGTATTCGCCTCTGGTTGCGTTGAGTAACTGAGTTACCGTTGCTAACTACCCATCTTCCTGTCTTTTGTTTTCTTTTTCTTTTTTGTTCTCCTGAAGAAGCTACATACAATTGTAGCGAAACGTCGAGATGAACCCACTTTTGGGTCACTCACAAATGACACGGTCCAAACCCGGAAGACGAATAAACTATAATTCTAACTCTGGCCGTGGAAGCCTACGTTTTCATTTAAAAACTTAGGTCAAATTATACCGGCGAACCGTCATCAATTTTGGGAAGAATTGCCAACTTACGATTAATAATAATTTTCATTTTTTGCATTTTTAAATAATTTTTTCGTAGACACTTATGTTTTATTCAACAAATGTTCATAAAAACTATTAATATTTAAATGTTTTGCCTTTCGAGGCAGTTATATAAATTTTATAATAATTACATAGTTAAAACCAAGCTTAAGACAAATTTGGATAATACGTGGTTTTAGCTAAGTAAATTCGACATGGTTCTTTGCTTTGTTAGCCCGTATGATAGATAGATAGAACGTTTATTGACCACTTTACATAAAGTTTGAAGTCCGTATAAAAAATACAATAAAAGATATAATAATGTAAACTTAAAATTAACTTAACCATATTGGCTAAAGTAATATACATATGTAAGTATTAGCAGAAGAATTAAAATTAAAAATTTAAGATAAAAAAATCTCTAACCAAAAAAAAAAACAAACCTAAACTGTCACATAAAAAATCTTTGAAATATGGAAGTAACAAAAATGTGCAAATAATTAAGAATATTCCCGAATCGATGACTAAATGAACTAATACATAAAACTTAGTACATTTTAATAGCAATAATATGTCGCATAAATAATGTCCATATGGTAATTTAGCAATTTTTTTTTGAAAAAAGTTAACTACGATGCTACACACTCTACCCTAAATGATTTTATGTTATTATTGTACCAAAAGCACAAGGGATTAAACAAAAATCTTTAATCGCGTTTTTCTCAAAACTCGCTATAGTGGAGATACGGGGTTCTTTCTTAATAGGGCAGTATACCACTTACGTAGTTATTTATATGTATACCACTTAAGGGTTAAATTAATAGGCATACACAACCAAATATAAACATCAGTGTATGTAAAAATAAATGTGTAAAAGTCAATGCTTATAACAACCAATGTAATTAAAAATCTATGTGCGTAAAAGTCTATGTATGTACAAATCTATGTATGTGAAAATCTATGTATGTTAAAATCAATTTATATATGCATCCAAAAATGTAAAAAAAATCTTTGTGAAACCGAAATAAAAAAAAATGAAATGAAATAAAAAAAAAATCCATTACTAAGCATAAATTAAAAGAAGAAAATTATGAAACATTCTGGGAATTTTATAAAAATTGAAAAATTTGCCTTCAGTAACATGGAATTGTTTGAGTGATTAGTAGACTTCGGCAAATATGCAAATAAAAATGTACAAAATATGCGCATAAATATGCACGTGTTTACCCGAAAATATGCAAATATTTTACAAAATATGCATACAAATAAATAAAAAAATCGTAAAATAGTAACAATTTTATTAAAAAAAAAAAGTGTACATAACTAAATATTTCCTACCATTCATTAAGATTTACATTTATTTTAAGTAACTACATCATTTTTAAGTATGAATAAACTTATTTAGAATTATGGTAACAATAAATGACCAAGTGGTGTTCAAAATTTTCTAACAAAAACTTGTGGCTTCTGTCTAAGTACATATATTTATATATGGAAAAACTTCGTTCAACATCAACTGATGTAACGGGAGCATTTTTCAAACTAACCAAAACATTTGGTTCTAAATTGTTTCCGAAATATTTCCAGCTAGAACACTGACTACTTCAGAAAGAATATGGTAACCTTTATTTTTTTCCATAGTAGCTTCAAATTTTTTTAAAATATCTTTTCCAATATTACCTCTAACGTTCCGACAACATGACGCAAATTCTTTTATTAATGCTGTACTTTCGAACAATGACAGTTCTGGTGATTCTAACTGAGTAATTGTTTTTTGAACAAAACTAAAATTTGATTTTATAAATGAAAGTTCTTGTTCAAGCAAGTTACTCTGAAAAGTTTGTTTAGAATCCAAAAGTGATTGGGAACTTTCATCTGTTAACGTATCAATTATGTTCTTTATTTTAACAAAATGATCTGCATAAAAATTAGCTGCTTCTAACCATGTTCCCCATCGCGTTAAAATAGGTTGTGGTGGAAGAGGAATGTTAGGTAGCATTTCTTTATAAAGTTGAATTCTTATAGGAGATTTAAGAAATACTTTTTTGACACTGGATATCATGGTATTTACAAGAGGAAACTTTTTTCGTATTTCCTCTGCAACTCTGTTTAATCCATGCGCTACACAAGTAACATGTATTAAATCTGGGAAAAATATTTTTAAATTTTGTCCTGCTTTCACCATATAAGGAGCAGCATCCGATAAAATAAGCAGTAATTTATTAGAAGGAATAGTTGTCGGAAGAAAAAAAGTTGCTAATGTTTCTTGTATAAAACGCGAAATTGTTAAAGCATTTGTTTTCTCAAGTTGCTGGCATGAAATAAGATGAGATTTTGGTAAGGTATCTTCTTTAAGAACACCAATCAATAAATGAGCAATATACTTTCCTGAGGAATCAGTGGTTTCGTCTACAGATATGTAAAAATAATTATCTGCAATTTCTTCCTTAATATTAATTAACACCGACGAGTACAGCCCGTTCACATTATTTCTTCTTAGAGACCGATCACTTGGAACATTAAGTTTGCAATATTTTTTTAGAAACGAACTAAAATTTACATTTGCTAATTTTGAAAGCGGTATGTTTGCAGACACTAATGCGCGACACAAGTCTTCATTAAGTGTTTTAAATGTAGTATTAATCCACAAATTAGTTTTTGTTACTAACCATTAGTACATCATATAACTTATTTTAAAATTCAACAAAAGTTTTTTTTTTTGTTATTTCAATTACAATAAAAATAATTGTGTTTTAGAATAGCTGACTTCATAAAAAAAAGTAAAGGTGAAAAATGTTTCTAAATGCACACCATTGTATTGTACCATGGACAATTTTTTCTTACTAAAGGAAGCTATTTTTCATTTAAAAACAACCTACGAGTACTAAATTTCAAGTAAATACGTTTATTGGTTTTAAAGTTATTGTTGTTATTAACTAAAAGAATTTAATTTTTTTTAATTTTAACACCCTGTATCTCGAAAAGTAAATAAGTTTGACCCCTCATTAACTATATCGTTTTGTTCAATTTATCGAGAAGTATCTACAGTCAAACGTTGTAAGTGTCATTTGGAAACACCCTGTATGTATGAAATATTAGATATTTAATAGAAAATATTAGATACTTACAATTTTGCCACAGACTGAACAGTAGATTTTTCCCATATCCATAGACAGCTCTTTATAAGGTTTAATCCAAGTTGAAGCACTGGTTGTTTTAGGCATTATAAAATCACAATCATTCTTTTTGTTACGCACAACGAGTGTTTACGCTTTGAATATCAAAACAAAAATGATTTACAAATCTGAGCATCAAATTAGAAATGTTTAGGTACCTAATTCAATAAACTGGGAGATTTTGGAAAATCCCTAAATTAGGAACAAAACTATTAGCCGTTTACCTGCTGTTAAGATACAATAAATTGTAGATAGATTTGGGGATTAGATCATAAAATGCAAATGAGCGAACCCTTAGCGATTATCAAATAACTGAATGCCTCAGTGACCGAGACTTTCTAAGAATGTTGAGGGCTACTTAAATTGATCTTCTTTGAAATTGTAAATGTTTTGTACCTGTAGAGATTACGTACTTAGATCATTTCTTGATTAAAATGACTACAAAATTTTATACAAGAATTGAAATAAATTGGTATGTTTAAAAATTTTCAAATACAGTATAAAAATCTGAACTTTTATGCACTTTATGCAAACTTTTATACAAATATGCCAAAATATAAAATATTTGCATAAAATATGCACAATATGCGAAATATGCAATATGCATATTTGCCGAAGTCTAGTGATTAGTTTGTGTATAGTTACTGTTGATTGAGTCTAGCCTAAGGGCCCAGAGAGTTACGGTCCTAATCGTCCCGTGCTCTCGCGCCAAAAATAGGACAAGAAATATATGACCTACTCTTTCCATTCTATCTCCCCCAATAACATTTCAAACTGAAACAGTCGTAACCCACATAAAGCAGCTGAAACGCATTGATACAACTCTGGAATTTATTTTGCTTGAATGCGATCGATGGATGTAATACGTCTAGAGTGGTTAAAAGTTATTGGATATATGAAGGTGGAGTTTATATCTCATCTTTGCTAAAAACGAAGCGGGAACGCGTCATATGAGTAATGATTTAATACGTCTCGATGTTTTTTTATTTGAAACACATATTTGTATATCTAATTTTCTCTAATAATATTATTTTGAAATTAAATGTATATTTAACTTCACTTTAAATTCGACGATACGTAGAGTATCGTAAGTGTATTTGGTCAACTTTACAGAATAGCTGTTTAAAGGTTCGCTAATTGTTTATTGATGATTTTTCAGTGAGGAGACAATCAATATATTTGAAAATTTGCATATTAATTACGAAATAGGTGGGTAATAATTAGACTTCGGCAAATATGCATATTGCATATTTTGCATATTGTGCATATTTTATGCAAATATTTCATATTTTGGCATATTTGTATAAAAGTTTGCATAAAGTGCATAAAAGTTCAGATTTTTATACTGTATTTGAAAATTTTTAAACATACCAATTTATTTCAATTCTTGTATAAAATTTTGTAGTCATTTTAATCAAGAAATGATCTAAGTACGTAATCTCTACAGGTACAAAACATTTACAATTTCAAAGAAGATCAATTTAAGTAGCCCTCAACATTCTTAGAAAGTCTCGGTCACTGAGGCATTCAGTTATTGGATAATCGCTAAGGGTTCGCTCATTTGCATTTTATGATCTAATCCCCAAATCTATCTACAATTTATTGTATCTTAACAGCAGGTAAACGGCTAATAGTTTTGTTCCTAATTTAGGGATTTTCCAAAATCTCCCAGTTTATTGAATTAGGTACCTAAACATTTCTAATTTTATGCTCAGATTTGTAAATCATTTTTGTTTTGATATTCAAAGCGTAAACACTCGTTGTGCGTAACAAAAAGGAAGATTGTGATTTTATAATGCCTAAAACAACCAGTGCTTCAACTTGGATTAAACCTTATAAAGAGCTGTCTATGGATATGGGAAAAATCTACTGTTCAGTCTGTGGCAAAATTGTAAGTATCTAATATTTTCTATTAAATATCTAATATTTCATACATACAGGGTGTTTCCAAATGACACTTACAACGTTTGACTGTAGATACTTCTCGAAAAATTGAACAAAACGATATAGTTAATGAGGGGTCAAACTTATTTACTTTTCGAGATACAGGGTGTTAAAATTAAAAAAAATTAAATTCTTTTAGTTAATAACAACAATAACTTTAAAACCAATAAACGTATTTACTTGAAATTTAGTACTCGTAGGTTGTTTTTAAATGAAAAATAGCTTCCTTTTGTGAGAAAAAATTGTCCATGGTACAATACAATGGTGTGTATTTAGAAAAATTTTTCACCTTTACTTTTTTTTATGAAGTCAGCTATTCTAAAACACGATTATTTTTATTGTAATTGAATT
Organism: Diabrotica undecimpunctata; assembly: GCF_040954645.1. Classification (NCBI taxonomy): domain Eukaryota; kingdom Metazoa; phylum Arthropoda; class Insecta; order Coleoptera; family Chrysomelidae; genus Diabrotica; species Diabrotica undecimpunctata. The sequence goes on from NC_092812.1 coordinate 40,108,807, forward strand.
AACAAAAAAAAAAACTTTTGTTGAATTTTAAAATAAGTTATATGATGTACTAATGGTTAGTAACAAAAACTAATTTGTGGATTAATACTGCATTTAAAACACTTAGCGAGTGTTTTATTTTCCAAACCAGTTATTTGATTAACCAAAAACACCTTGTATATTTTTATATTTTAAAGGTTGGGTTAAAATAAAGGTTTTTATTTTTATTTATAGATAGCATGTGAGAAGAAATTTCAGATAGACCAACATGTGAGAACTGCTTCACACATTGCAAAAAAAGGAAAAATAGGAGGAAAACATCAAACTTCAATGGCTAAATGTTTCCAATCTACTTCAAAAAAATTAGATGAGCAAGAAACTTTTAATGAAGACTTGTGTCGCGCATTAGTGTCTGCAAACATACCGCTTTCAATATTAGCAAATGTAAATTTTAGTTCGTTTCTAAAAAAATATTGCAAACTTAATGTTCCAAGTGATTGGTCTCTAAGAAGAAATAATGTGAACGGGCTATACTCGTCGGTGTTAATTAATATTAAGGAAGAAATTGCAGCTAATTATTTTTACATATTTGTAGACGAAACCACTGATTCTTCAGGAAAGTATATTGCTCATTTATTGATTGGTGTTCTTAAAGAAGATACCTTACCAAAATCTCATCTTATTTCGTGCCAGCAACTTGAGAAAACAAATGCTTTAACAATTTCGCGTTTTATACAAGAAACATTAGCAACTTTATTTCTTCCGACAACTATTCCTTCTAATAAATTACTGCTTATTTTATCGGATGCTGCTCCTTATATGGTGAAAGCAGGACAAAATTTAAAAATATTTTTCCCAGATTTAATACATGTTACTTGTGTAGCGCATGGATTAAACAGAGTTGCAGAGGAAATACGAAAAAAGTTTTCTCTTGTAAATACCATGATATCCAGTGTCAAAAAAGTATTTCTTAAATCTCCTATAAGAATTCAACTTTATAAAGAAATGCTACCTAACATTCCTCTTCCACCACAACCTATTTTAACGCGATGGGGAACATGGTTAGAAGCAGCTAATTTTTATGCAGATCATTTTGTTAAAATAAAGAACATAATTGATACGTTAACAGATGAAAGTTCCCAATCTCTTTTGGATTCTAAACAAACTTTTCAGAGTAACTTGCTTCAACAAGAATTTTCATTTATAAAATCAAATTTTAGTTTTGTTCAAAAAACAATTACTCAGTTAGAATCACCAAAACTGTCATTGTTCGAAAGTACAGCATTAATAAAAGAATTTGCGTCATGTTGTCGGAACGTTAGAGGTAATATTGGAAAAGATATTTTAAAAAAAATTGAAGCTACTATGGAAAAAAATAAAGGTTACCATATTCTTTCTGAAGTAGTCAGTGTTCTAGCTGGAAATATTTCGGAAACAATTAATTTAGAACCAAATGTTTTGGTTAGTTTGAAAAATGCTCCCGTTACATCAGTTGATGTTGAACGAAGTTTTTCCATATATAAATATATGTACTCAGACAGAAGCCACAAGTTTTTGTTAGAAAATTTTGAACACCACTTGGTCATTTATTGTTACCATAATTCTAAATTAGTTTATTCATACTTAAAAATGATGTAGTTACTTAAAATAAATGTAAATCTTAATGAATAGTAGGAAATATTTAGTTATGTACACTTTTTTTTTAAATAAAATTGTTACTATTTTACGATTTTTTTATTTATTTGTATGCATATTTTGTAAAATATTTGCATATTTTCGGGTAAACACGTGCATATTTATGCGCATATTTTCTACATTTTTATTTGCATATTTGCCGAAGTCTAGTAATAATCCTATGTAGTATTTTTGTTACCATTATTTCTTGTTTTCGAGAAAAGTCACTTACGATATTTTACGTTGACCAACATAAAAAGTAAATTATAGTATGTCACACTTACTATGAATTACGTTGGGCATTACATGAAACTATTTATCGTATGTTATAGATACTACATTCTTCTTTGTAAAAAATGGTAAATAATTGTTGTAAGTAGTAGATGATAGATGATATATTCTGGTTCGTTAAAATTTTAAATAATAATGTCGTAAGTTTATTAACCTCATTTTAATAAAAATATTCTGGGGTATTTTTAGGAAAGTAGGCAATAAAAAAGCATGAAATTATTATTGATAGAATCACACTACCATATTTTATTGATAGAATAACCGTTATTTGCTATACATCAACATAACTTAAATTTTAATAAAACACACAAACTTCTAGTAACACAAAAATAAAAATACAATATAAACTATAATAACTTTCTAATAACTTTAAACATTTAAGAGAAATTGTGCAGTCAGTAACTAGTCATAATTTTTGAAAGTTATTAGTAACAAATTATCAACACTTATTAATATTTATGGATAACATAAAATTAAGAGACTTACTTTGAATGGCACAAAAAATAATACTTATTAAGTAATAGCCCTTGAAAATTAAAATAGTTAAAAATAAATTTAATAAAATCATTCATCAAATTCGGATGATCATTATCGCTTACATTCACGGATGGGAGATCTGAAAAAAATCCGCGATAGCTGCTAGGGATAATTTGAGAATTACACATATTCATCAAATCATCTTTTTTGGCCTTAGCAATAGGAAGGGTACTTTGGTACAAGGGTTCAACTGATGTAGAAGAATTTGTTGAACATTGTCGCCTCATACTTTTTGTTACCGAAAGAACGTAGTACCATTGCTAGCCATATCATACTTATAATATAATTTATTAGGATCTTCAGGTTTCACAAAAACTTCTTTTATGTTGTTCCATTGTACTTTATCTCCACTGTTGCTTTTCATCTAATTTCCATTCAACAACAATTTGAAATTGGAGAAATCAGTGTGTTGCATTTCTTCCACTAAATAAGGTTTACCATCTTGTTTGGCCCAACGTACCAAACAGTACCACTCATGTGGAGTGTGAATCAGTTTGTTTTTGGCGGATCTTTCTATCAAAGCGTGGACACTATCGCCCTCATTCTGAGTATGTCCAACTTCTAAAAAGCAGTGACGAATAGTAACTTTTAAAGTCCATGCGGCGTACAAATACATGGCATAAACTATGCGATTGCGGTTTTGGCCCACACAATTATCCGACCAAAATCTAAATTCATTTGTGCCTAAGTCCTTATGTTTTGAAATAAACTTCATTAAACAGCTAGAAACCTCATTAGCGCCCCTTTTGCCCTGCCCTTCATGCCACATGAAGCAAGTACCTTCTTTATCCCCGACATTGAAAACAGTGAAGTTAAATATTGATAGTTTACGTTTATAATAAAGAATACTCAAATTACCGTGTCGAGCATTAAGTATTTTCTGAAAATCGAATGTAGCTGTTAATATTGTTCCCTTAGAGGTTTTAGCGTCGTTTTTATCACAGCACTTTCTTTCACGTGCGAGATTTTTACTAAGCACATGTGATTCATAAATTTGTGTTTCAAGCAATGTTGGTTTAGATTTATTTTTATAAATGTGACATTTATCACATTGGTCCTTTTTGGGAATGTAAAAACTAAATTTAAAATGTTCGTTAACAATATCACGATATTGCCTTTCAGTATTATCTATAGAAGAGTATACTTGTTTGTCAAACCATTCCTTGTATAAATCAAATAAGCGATGAAAATTCAAATCGCTATCCAAATAAAGATTATCACTTCTACTTCGTGTGTAATGAGATTCTACGGGTTGAATGGTCCTAATGTGATCACAAACACGTTTTGACAACGTCTTCGGTTATCACCTTACTTATGATTATGATGGCGTCCTCGCTGGTCTATTTGTATCAAACCGCTAGTAACGTCTACTTTTTCCAAAGCAGTGTAGATAAACTATTCGCTTATAGAGAAAGTATTTAAAAACGTCTTTTTACAAACAGATATAAATTCGTTCTTGTTATCTCTCTTCACTTTTAGTCTATAAATGAGAGTAAAATTGCGCCTTGAGACTGTATCAGTATAAACCCTTCGTTTTTTTTGTTTTACCACTAAATAAGCTACAAAACCCCATTGCTTTTCCCTGTTACCTAAATCTCAAAATTTATTGAAAATTTAAATCCTTTCATCGGTACTAATTTTTGAAGTACATTTTTGTCTACAATTTTCTGGACACATGGGTTTTAATGATTTCGCTAATCTGGTTGTACCATCACGACTTTTATATAATTTACCTGTATTTTTTCGTCTTTTTCTTGTATTATCAATCCAAGATGCAACATGTCGATGTCTAATGTTACCTACATCCCTTCGAGAAACCTTTTTGCGTTTCCTAGAACATTTCGGAGTTGACTCGGACAATGAAGACATCGGGGTGTTAGCTTGGGGTGTTGATAGTAGGTCGGTATTTTTATACCAAGGACAAAAGTAGTTATCACAATTATTGTAGTCTAAATGGCTTTCAGCGCACTCTGGGGATGGAATTGGTGGGTTATCTTCCTCTGACCGGTTCTCAGTTGATTCTAAAAATAATTAATTGTTAAAAAACTATTGTGTACCTATAAATAATATGTTTATTATTTTTTATTTATAAATATTTACCAGAAAACTTTTGATTTTTGTTGGTCTATTCGTATTATGGCTTTCTGATATCGGTATAGATTGGCAATGATTCTCACGTCTTTGTCATCTAATTCTGTGTTCTGCAGTATTTTTGCCATTCTTCGGTATTGTACTTTGTCGAAAGCTTTTTTGAAGTCGACTAGACATATGAATACGTCGCAATTGACATCTCGACATCATTCGATGAGTATTTGTACAGTAAATAATGCTTCTCTGGTGCCAGAGCCTTTTCTGATTCCCAATTGGTTTTCAGCTATTCTATCATCTAGCTTTATATAGATACGTTCGTGTATCACTCGTAAGAACACTTTTAGAATATGGTTAATCAAGCTAATTGTTCTGTGCTCTTCACACTTCATTGCGTTAGATTTTTTGGGTATTGGAATAAAGATTGATATTAACCATTCTTTCGGAATCTCTACCGTATAATAAATGTCATTAAATAATTCTATTGGTATACCCATATGATCTTTTGTTAATAATATTAAGATTTCTGTAGGTATTTCTGGTCCCATGGCCTTCTCATTTTTTATACGCTTTAGCGCTTTTTCAATTTCGTCTTTGGTGTTTGGTGACCAATTTCTTCCTCTTGGTTCAATGACCTCAATTTTCTCGTCGTCTTCGAATAGCTCTTTTATGTATTCTTCCCATCTGTTTATTTTATCTGTACATTCCGTTAGTATCTTGTTATTTTTATCCATGATATTTCCGATACCCTTCTTCTTGTATATGCCAGCTGTCTCTTTGATTTTCCATTGTATATTAAAACTGTCATATTTATCTAACCTTTCTGTTTCTTCACACTTTTCTGATAGCCACAGCTCCTTAGCTTCTTTGATTTTCTGTTTGATTATTTTATTAATTTTTTTGTACTGGTGTTCGTTTTTATGCTTGTGTGCTCTTCTTTCCGTCATCAGTTCTTTTATCTCTTGTGCCATCCATTATTTATTTTTAGATGATTTGTCTTCTTGAAGTTTTTGTTTTGTGATGTTTCTCAAGACCTCCTCTACTTTCCTCCATTTATCTGTTGTTGTCAATTGCTTTTGCCTTTCTACTTCCTAAACTTCTTTGTGCACTTGTTCTTTGATTTGTTGGTATATATCAGTTTCTTTTAGTTTTCCCAGATTGATTCTCGGTGTTTTGGCAGTTGTTTTTAACTTTTTTAACTTGAGTTTCATATTTGTTAGAACTAGATTGTGGTCACTTGTTATATCTGCTTCTGGGTACGCTTTAGCCGATATTATGGAATTTCGGAATCCTTGATTTATTATTATGTAATCTATTTGATTTCTTATTATAATTTTAACATCATCTCTAGGTGATTTCCATGTATATATTCTTCAATTTGGGAGTTTATACCACGTGTTTTTGATAATGACTTCCTTATCCTTGCAAAACTTAACTAGTCTTTCACCTCTTTCATTACGTGTTCCCAGTCCGTATTCTCCTACTACTTCTCCATCTCTTCCTTTCCCTACCTTCGAGTTGAAGTCACCTAAAATCAAATTTACTTCTTCTTTTTTACTTTCATTGAATGATTTGTTTTTAGTCATTGTAGAAGCTGTTTACTTCTTCCTCTGTGCTATTAGATATTGGTGCACACACTAAAATGATATTTATGTTGCACGGTATAGCGTTTAATTTTAATAGTGCCATTCTATTCATTTTCGGTATGAACCGTTTGACTGATTTTTCGATTTCTTTGCTGATGAATATTGCTACTACATTGCGGTTTTGTGTGTTGTTATCTCCGGAATAGTAAAACACATAGTTGTCTATGACACTTCTGCCCCTGTTAGGCCATCGGACTTCACTACATCCAAGGATATCTACCTTTAAGCGTCTCATTTCTTGTGTTAGATTATGGGCTTTTCCTTGTTGGTACAAACTCCGCACGTTCCAAGTGCCTATGTTTTTCAGTGTATTTAGTTGGATGGCTGGTCTTGTAGATGTTTTTCTCAATACATCACTGGGATTTCGCTTGTTGACCACCTGAGAGGCTCTGTGATCTTTTAGGTTTGTTCATTTCCTGCCGGATCTCGGCTTCCGATTTCCGTGATCAGTAATATCTACTGGTTTTGTTACCTTTGCAATCATTGCCATGATGATTGTTCTAGGGATATCCTTAAGGATCTTTAATGTGGTAGTCATCCCGTGGCTTTCTCCGCCTTAGGGGTCAATTTTTTAACTCCAGGACAACAGAGTGCCCTGCCTCTTACTTACTCGTCCGCCCGAAGCCGTTGGTCAATAAGAGGATGATTGCTTATGCCGGCAATCTTTCGGTAGAATTTTCGCCATATCTGACTACCCTCACTTAGTTTAGCCTGCAGACCAATGCAGTTGCCCGGGGTGTGGCACGTGGAGCCATAAGTGAGAGTTAGTTGTCTTATGAGGACCAGTTATCAAGAACCATCTCCCTTCTATGACGCTCGATGTGGTCGTTCCGATAAAAGGTGCTACCTCTATAGCACAACTCTACACCCCAAAATAATATATACCAAATATTATTTCTTTGTAAAGCAATAGAAAACTAATACTCTTTTAGGAACTAGTATTGTTTTTTCGCTATATTGCTTATTTTTGTTCTTTTATGTTAAATAAAGCCAATTCATTGGTCTTATTAAGAGTCGACTGGCCTTATTAAGAGCTGGTTGACATTGTAAACAATTTGTTTACATAATTCTTTAAAATATTTTTTCTTTGCAGGTATGTACACCAGGAAAAGGGCAAAGTGGACCGAAGAGGCCATTGGAGTTGTAATGAATGCCGTACGAAATAGCATGGCTGTTCATAAGGCAGCACTTACATTTAATATTCCACGACGTAAGTTACGTAATCATCGAGCTAGTGGCAATTCACAAAAACGACTTGGGCGCCTCCACTACTTACAAAACCTCAGGAAGATGAATTGGTTAGGCGTATATGAAGATTGTGTGACGTGGGTATGCCATTAACCCCCAAAATATTACGAAAAAAGGTGTATGCTTTTGTCAAAGAGACAGGAATAAGGCATCCATTCTCGGTTAAAAAGGAGATAGCTGGAAAAAAATGGATGAAATTGTTTTTTAAGGCATCCTGACATTGCAAAATCCCAAAAATTGAATCACAGTTATTAGTGACTATTTCCAGAAACTTCGACAGATTTTATATTAGAAAGGCTTCGCAGGGGGACCTGCTCAAATTTACACCATGGACGAAAAAGGATGCCAGCTTATACTGCATCACCAACAAACTATATTGGCTAGTAAAGGTGTTAAAAGGATGTATATCGTTGCACCAGAGCACGGCGAAAATATAACAATCGTGGCATGTGGCAACGGCATAGGCAACAGCATTCCGCCACTTATCATTATGAAAGAGCAACGAATTAAACCAGAATGGTATTGTAATCTTCCAGGAGAAACAAAAATTATAATGACCAAGAAAGGAATCATGACAGCAGATGCATTTATAGAGTGGTTAGATCACTACCGCCGATTCAAAAATCCTGGGACAGCCCTTTAATTTTTGATGGAGTTTCATTTCATTTAGACATTAGAATTGTAGAAGCTGCAATAAAAAAGATGTAACTCTGTTTTGTCTACCGTCCAACACCACCCATGAGCTTCAACCACTCGATAAAGCAGTCTTCAGGAGTTTTGAATCTTACTGGGATGAGGAGGTATTAAATTTTTGGGTGAACCATAATAACGAACGTACGATCAACCGAGTAAGATTTGGGCAAATATTTATGCCGATTTGGAAAGACGCAATGACGCAAAAAAATATTTGTTCTGGATTTGAAGCAACTGGAATATGGTCATTCAAAACAAATGCTATTCCGGATGCTGCCTTTGCACCTAATACAAATTTCGAAGAACAGCTATCCTGCAGTGGTGTAAACAAAAATAATAAAAGCAAAGCATTCTCGAGTAGTGAGAAAAGGAAAATTACCAAAAAAAAAGGGTTGACCAAAGTTTTTCAAACTTACATCTCAGATGACGACACTGACTCATCTGGGTCTGACACAAGTGGTACAGCTTCCAGCGAGGATTATAGTGATGCAGTTTACACTTCAAATAAATATGATGAAAGTAAGGTTGCAAAAATAGTTTCAGTGGTTTGCTGATTACACCGGAGTTAAAAGTATCAACAAAAAAAAAAACGTCGACAGGCCATTAATGCGAAAGCACAAGAAGTTTAGCTTCTTGTGCTGAAAGCACCAGAGATTTATTTAGTGCACAATCTCATAGCTCAGCAAAACCAAAACCAAATTTAAAAAAAGATTCATGGTACTGGTAAGTGTTTGTTGTAATAAGTATATCCACGAGGAATGTATAGGATTAACAAAAGACGACAAGGATATATTTGTATGTCCTCGATGTGTGTAAATGTGCGATATATGTACTTAATGTATTGACAAATTTTTGTTTTTAATATGAATAAAAGTTTCTCTCACTAAACTTTGTATTTATTCTTTAATTCTTAGGTTTAATATTTATTATCAACGTAAATTTTTTTAAAAAATGAAACTGGCCTTATTAAGTTACCAGTTCCAAATAAGGCCAAATATTCAAAATTTATTCGATGTTAAAATTATATATTTCTTTATTTATTTATTAAGTATTTTATCGTGAAATTCGATAGCTAAAATACGTATACAAGACTTTTCCCCCCATATTTTTCCGAATAAAATATTACAGACATTTAAGCCTTAACGTTGCCTTAATTGGCGTCCTTACCTTAAATTGATATCTTTTTTATACATATTATCATTTGCATTTAACACATTATTTGTCTTTCTGAGTGACATATTTAATTTTTTATTGATAAGAAGCAACGAATTAAAAACAAAATTATAATAATAATATTATCATGAATTAACGGTCCATACCATGTATTTATAACATTTGTATTTATTCTTCGAATTAGCAATATCATTTTTCCATGCTTGTTGGTTTTCTTTTTATTACAATTCAGTACTTAAGTTTTGATTTAAACAACCTGACTATTCTTGGTTACTGATTTGAAATATTATAAATAACTTTGTACATTAGCTCATTTCAAATAACCCTTACTACTGTTTAGATGTAACATTTACGATCACTTAATTTTGGTTGAGAAGCTTGAATAACCCATTCTTCTTCTTGCGCTAAATTGATTGTTAGGATTTCTAAGAATTCTGTTTATTAAATCTTTACTAAGAAGACATTAATACAAGTAGGATATTCTCTTTGGACAACCGTAAGATTAAAAAAATTCTTGATTGGCAGTTGGTATTTGTTGAAATTAATAATAATGTAGTGTCATATTTCAAAAACTAATGTGCTATTTCATATGTAAATATTTGTTGTGTTTGTAACAAACTTTCTTGAATTATAGAATTGGTAAAGTTTGTTTCACCAAAAATGGTTGAGTGATTAATGGTTACCTGCGTTGATTGTGTATACAAGAGTCTCTCAATAAACTACCGAAGTACACAGGGTCGCACTTCTGAAAGTTTGTTATTTAATATATTTCATTGGTAGCTGTGTAATACACGCTTATAAAAATTTATTAAATTATTTCATATGGTATTTTCAGGTTGTTCAAGTGAATATACTTGATAATTGAACAATTTTTAACATGAAGAAAGTAGTTTTTTGTTCTACGTGAATAATTGTAGTATATGGATCTAAATTCAGAAAGGTACATTCCTTCACACTTTTTACAGGCTTAGGACTGTCAGCAAAAAACTGGCGTGTTTAAAAGTTTTTGCTCTTCCTAATCGGATATCGTTAAAAATGTTCTATTTACAGTATATACATACAAACGAATACATAATGTACAAAAAATAGATGAATTTTGAAAAAAAAAATATAGAAAAATATATAGAAATTAATATTTACAAAAAAAATACCCAAAATAACCAAAATATATTTATGAATTCCTAAATACCTAATTCTGTTTCGTTGTCGCTATCCTCTTCAAGATTAATAACAATTGGTTTAATTATGCGATTCAAAGTAACATATGAATTTTCTACCTTCATTACATGGCGTACTGAATTTTTCCAACTTTCTGGGGAGATATCATCAACAAATTTCCTTATTTATTCGACTACACGACCACTTAAAGTCGGAGAAACATTTTGTGACCTAACATTTGACTTTAGTTGGTGCCACATATGCTCTATGGGATTAAATAAACAATAGTAGGGCGGAAGCCGTAACACTGTATGTCCCATGTCCTCGGCCAATGCGTCACAAACATATACTTTTTTAATAGAAAATGATTTTAACACTTCTAACAGTTCATTTTTTAAATAACTTTCTTCGAAATATATATCGTTTTCCAACAGGTAGTTTTGAATTTCAATTTTCGTGTTATTTGCACTTGGAGACTTATGTAATTGACGACTGTGGTAACTTGCATTGTCCATTACTATCACACTATTTTGAGGAAGGTTAGGTATAAGACAATTCTTAAACCATTGCTCAAAAAACTTTGCCGTTGTATCCTCATGGTAGTCCAAGCAGGAGTCTTTAATGTTCTTTGCAGAAAGCCATAAGGCATTTGGGACCCAACCATTTTCTAATCCTGCATGTAAAATTGTTATTCTTTTCCTTTTGTTTGATGGAGCTCTTGTTTGACACCTGTTGGAAGAATCGGACCATCCTTTGGATGGTGTTTCATGAGTGTCAAACCATGTCTCGTCCAGATAAATTATTGGTCGATCTTCTGTACGGTACTTTCTTATGGAAGTTATATATTCAGTACGCCACTTTTGTAAACGATGGGACTCCATAAGCACTTGCCTTTTGTCAATTGTACGATATCTTAAGCCCATTTTAGACAAAATCCTCCAAAGACTAATGCGGCTACAGTTTATTTGTGTATCATCATTAGTAAGCCGTTGTTTTAAAGCATCTAATGTAGGTATCCGTTGCTCTTCGTACATTGTGTAAATTTTTCGTCTTATTAAGTCCTTATCACTTTCGTCAATACATTTGGTAGAACCGGCATCCTTACACTTCCTTCTTGACTTAATGAGATTTGATGTAATTCTTTTCACTGTGGTTAGAGGTATTTTCGTTAAATCAGATATTTCACTGGCGGCAGTATTAGCAGTAAGTCCTCTTGTAAGTAAAGAACTATATATTGTTTTTACGATTTCTCTAGCGTCAGCAGATCAATGCTTTTTCTTTGCTGAAACACTGGAAGAAGCACCATCAATGTTTTTCCACGGACGCCACATAATGCTGTTTTATAGGTATAAATAGGTATAACACTGGTAACACTTGTAACACTTTCAACTAAATGAAACAAAATGTATATTTAAAAATTTCTCATCGGTTTTATATACTTTTACCAATTATACAGAATAGAGGGAACCTGTATAATTATTCCAGGAAATACTTAACGATCAACAAATTTATTGTGGTCATTCAAAGTTCAACCATTGATAGTGAAACTCACTGTTAAAATGTTTACAACTTTATGAATCTAATCGTTTTTATAATTTTATACGATTTTTAATCGTTTTTATATTACCAGCAATTTATTATACAAACAAGATAACGATACTCCACAGTAGCTTTAATTTTACCTGAATACTTACCTGCTCAACTAATGTTGACTAAGCTGGGGTATTTGCGGTAGGGTTTTATTGCAATCATTAAGCACTCAACCATTTTTCGTGAAATAAACTATACTTACGGTTTTTACCGATTCTTTTAGTTAAGATGGTAACATGCTACTTAAAATTGAAAATAGTATGCAATATATAAGTTATATAGTGTAGAATACACAAAATAGCTAATAATATGAAGATAAATACAGAACTGTAAAATAAATTAGTTTTTATTTTCACAAAAAACATTTACTATGTTTCAACCGTGTTGAAAATAAAAGACCCTAAACACAACAAAAAGAATGTTGAACACCACAGAAATAGAAGTCATTAAATGAATAGTGGCCTATATGCTTTCGAGTTTCTATAACAAGAGTTCAAGTAATGCTGGCAGGTCTAGTAATACTGCGTAGTAGGTATTAGTGGCGTCTTATGCTAGTGTCTCTTTTATTTCCTATCTCTTACTGGGCACTGTAATCCTCATCAAGTTTTCTTTTCTCTTTTTTATTCATTTCTGTATACTCCTATAAGTTTTCTTCTCTGCTCTCCCGTCTTTTCCCGGTCATATTGAAATGTTCTATCGTAATATTGATGTTCGAGCTCTTGAAGATGGGGTCCATCCAATTACATTTGCTTATTATGCTTGTTTTTCTGTGGATTGTTTTCCTGTTGAAGAATGATAGATCCTCATTACTGATTCAATGTAACCCAAAAATATTGCATACCAATTTATTTAAAACTCTTTTATACAAGGTATATAATTAAAAAACTCAAACTCAAAAAAGTACAAAATTTGTTATTTATCATATCTCTGTGATGTTAAAGGTATTAACAGATTCCCTACATGGTAACGTAAGACTCCCAATAGGGTATACTGAGCCTAAGGTGATTTGCTAAGGTGTTTATTGCAATCTGTCTCATTACAAACAATAAGCAATATGTATAATTTACGTACAATAACATAGTGGGAAGCTGCCCAGTGGCGAGCACCCAGGTAAGACATATAATATAGACCGTCTAGAAAGTATCCGGAAAAAAGAAAGCAGAATTATAATTTTACGGTATTTATTTCTATCACTTGAAATACAAAATTTTAACAAATAATTCATCTCATTTATTTATACAACCTCCATTTAAATCTAAACACTTAACTAAACGTCCAGGTACACCCGAAACTAGGTCAAGGCCATAATTTTCGGTAATGGTGTTCCAGGCCTGTAAAACTGACCGAATCAAACCTCCTTTTCACCCTTCAATCCTCTTCAATTCAAGTTCCACTTCAATCTTCATCAGTCCTCATATGTTTTTAATAGGGCTAAGATCTGGAGATGCTGCTGGTCACGGAATTGTTGCCAATTCGTGTTCTTGCATCCAAGCTTGAGTATACGCAGAAGTATGGCATCTTGCATTATCTTGTTGAAAACGCCACCCCTCTGGATATAAAACAAAAACCATTTAGGATGTCACAATATTTCACACTATCAACAGTACCATTAACTATACAAAGAGGTGTAGCACCACGCTGAGATATTGCTTCCCAAACCATTATTAGTGGGAAATTTGGAAATTTGAAAGGTAACATTTTCTCTTGATAGGACTTTTAGATGATTTGCATATGTAGCCTTTTCAGTGACATGCAGACAGTTTCTGGGCACACTTTTATTCTTTGTTGATTTCCAAATCTGTTCGCTAATTTTTGAAACCCTAGGAGCGGATTTTGTCGTCCTAAAGCCACTAAAGCATTTAAATTGTTTCCGCGAATCTTATGCGGTCTACCCGAAACTGGCCTATGTCTCATATCTATGCCACTTTTTATCCTCTTTATTGTCTCATACACTGCACTTTTTCCAAGTTCAGTTAATTTCACTATTTTTTTGACGTTTCGGACACCCTTTCTATATAAATATTCCACCACTTTTCTTTTTTCTACTTGCGACATTATTTCACAAATCTTAAGTCTCTTTAGAAACAAAAATATTTGACAGATGGTGTTGTCATGATTTTGTCCATAACCTACTATCAGCACAACCTACTTGATGCATTACTTTTGTCTTAAAATGTTACAAAAAGAAAATCTATTAAAATTAGGAAAATATAAAATTCCGGATACTTTCTAGACGGACTATATTATAAATTTAATCTATAATATACCAATTAATTTAAACTTCAACTTAACAAACAAATTTTAATACAGATAAACAACACTGACACACATAATATGAGTATTACAAGACTGAAAAAAAAAGATCGAAAAACACCAGAATAAAAACTTGTTATTTCATCGCACTATGACACTATGCTCTATTTCTCCAGATTTACTAGAGGTCCAAAGGCCAGAGCAGATTTGAATGGCTGGATAGTCTGGAATTGTATACAGAGTTTACAGCAGATATTGCTTCACTAACTGTTGGTAACTGTAGATCGTGGTGTAATCTGTGGATCGTAATATACCAACGAGCATTGCAGATCTGTCACAGTACTTTAGATTGAAATCGTTGAAGTTTTTGTATGTTGGTATTACATGCTGTACCCCAGATTTGTGCTGCATATTGCCATACCGGTTATAAAATACATTTATACATCAGAAGTTTGTTCTCCAGGCTACGATTTGATTTTCGACTCATGTACCAATACATTTTCCTGTAGGTTAAGCTGAGTTGAAGGCGTTTCTTCCAGATGTGGATACCCCAATTAAGTTTGCTATCGAAATGAATTCGCAAGTATTTAACGACCGGATTAACTTGTAGTGGCGTGTTGTTTATAGAAACTGGTGGCGCGACACCTTGTTTTAAAGTAAACGTTATTTGTATTGATTTTAAACTGTTGACGTGGACTCGCCACAGTTTAAGCCAGCTCTCTAGTTTAAGTAGGTGATTTTGGAATACCTGGGATTCTTCAATTGCTGTCGAATTTGAAGCCATGATAACTGTGTCATCGGCATATGTAGCGATTGTTGTATTGGTCGTCGTTGGGAGATCTGATATGTATATTAAGTAGAGGGTCGGTCCTAGTATGCTTCCTTGTGAAACTCCGGAGCAAATTGGAAACAGGTTAGTGATTTCCCTACCTCTTTTGACTTGAAAGAATCCATCTGTCAGGTAGGATCTTAAAAGTGAACTTATGAGATGAGGAAATATGGATTTAATTTTGGAGATAAGACCTACATGCCAATCTTTGTCGAATGCTTGAGAGACATCTAGAAGTGCAGCATTACAGTAATTTTCTTGTTCGAGGGAATTTCTGATAGTCTTTACCACCCTATGAATTTGCTCGATAGTACCATGTTGTTTCCTGAAACCAAACTGATAATTCGATAAAACATTACTGTCATATAACATAAGCTCCAGTCTTCTCAGAAAAGGCCGTTCAAATACTTTGGATATAATAGGCAACAAGCTAATTGGGTGGTAAGAAGATACTTCCGTGTGATCCTTATTAGGTTTTGGAATAAGAACAATCTGAGCAACTGTCCATTGGAGTGGAAAATAACCTGTTTTTAATATGGAATTAAATATATAAGACTTTTTAATTTCCAGATTATCAATTATTTCTTTGATTTCCAAATTCTTTACAGACTTAATAGGTGACATTTGATATGATGCATTTACGACTTCATGAATACCTTGCTCTTTAACTGACTTTCCTCTGATGCGGTTGAAATGCCTCGCAGAGATGATTTGCAAAAGTATATGCTTTATCTATGTCAGTTTTAGCCCGTGCCATTTTGTTTCCTGATTTACATATTTATTTGTTCGTGGTGTTTAAGTTTTTTTGTTAGTTTCCAAAGCGAATGGTTTGTATTATCTGTGAGAGGTTCTTTAAATCCTTGTTGATTTAGTTGTTTATATGTTGAATCAGTTTTTTTTTGAGTAGTCTGCAAGCTCTATTGAGATTTGCTTTATCTTCTGGTTGCCTAGTGAGCTGCCACCTCTTTCGCAATTTTCTTTTTTCCAATATGAGTGTATTTATGTGAGCAGGATAGGATTCGGAGGTGTTTGTAAGTAATTTCTGGGGTGGACGTCCAAGCAGATTGCTGAATAACTATAGTTAAGTGTGTAGCGTGCAAATCCGCTACTTTTTAGAATCAATTTTCAAATACCCACATTGCATTAGAGGTCCTCTCATTTAGCCGTGTTTATTTTCATTTTAGAAAATATTTGTTAGTTGGTCCATCTACATTTTGTGTCCGCCCGGTATAATACATTTTCAATTTTATAATGCACATAGTAAGACCCGATTCGGATTTCAAAAGGTATTTCCATTATCCCGAATAGTATTTATTGAGAAAATACTATTGCCATTTTCATTTTGAATCCCTACATTATTTCCCGTAAAATAGTCATTCTTATACGATATTTTATTCCGAAGCAAAATTATTTATCAAGTCGTTAATTTTTTGTAATTTTAAAACATTCAAAGTTTGGCAGTCTCAATAGAAATTTCTGCTTCCTTATCAGCTAATACTGACCTTCAGGTAATTTCTTTTGCTGTTATAAATACCACGCTGGTCCCATTGAGTGTGATTTTCTATCGATTCCAGTCGCCAAGTAGGTGTAACGAAAATACGTTCCTAGTTGGCACCCAGGAGAAGGGCGTGGCCCTGATATTACGATGTTTCGTTCCCAGAAATAATATATAGTATCAGTTCCCCAGAAATAAAGTAAATAATATAAAGTAGCAGTTGCCCAAAAATAAAAGGAAATATGTAATAGGTACCAGTTCCCAGAAATAAAGGAAATATAATATATGCAATAGCAGTTCTCCAGATGGATCCATCCTTTTAAAACCCAGCAGTTTCACAAACAACAGTTCCAGAGACAACAAATGAAAACTATCAACTGACGCCTCACGAAGAAGATCTTGAGCTGTAAATAACCCAGGACAGCACCGGAAGAAGCCCGCAGACCACAAGCTAAGTTTTTTTTTTTAATGGAATTTTGTACTTGCCTGTCAACAAGGACAGATTATTTTGTATACAGTAACTTCAATGAATACTAAAATGTAGATCCTTATTGTTACTAATAAAATGAGAGAATAAAGCATTTATACCAAAGTTCATTTCTTTTACTGATAGTGTACCGTATGCATAGGGAATGCAGAGGAGTGGAATAAAAGGACCCACAAAAGTCTCATGCTCGCCGCGTTGATGTTGGCGATGTTATCTTGAATTTGTTTCTTGGTCAGTGTTGGCATTATGAAATAAGTTCAATATTTCATCTTCTTCTTCTTCAGTGCCTTATCCGGTCCGGATGTTGGCGATCATCAAGGCTATCATGGTTTTGTTGACTGCTCTGCGAAACAGCTCCGCTGAGGTCATCCCAAACCATTGTCGGAGATTTTTCAACCACGAGATACGACGGCGTGTATTATTAGAATATTTCATCATCAACATAAATACGACAAGTGGGCCCATATAGAGACATCTTC
Source organism: Diabrotica undecimpunctata (assembly GCF_040954645.1). Classification (NCBI taxonomy): domain Eukaryota; kingdom Metazoa; phylum Arthropoda; class Insecta; order Coleoptera; family Chrysomelidae; genus Diabrotica; species Diabrotica undecimpunctata. The sequence continues at coordinate 40,126,427 of NC_092812.1, forward strand.
TTAGGCTCAGCAACCCGATTTGGAGTTTTACGTTGCCATGCATGGTATCTATTAGTAACTTTAACATCACACCAAGTTTTTAACAAAGATGTAATAAATAACAAGTTTTGTACTATTTTAAGGGTTTTTACCCACATATTTAGAGATTTGTCTCATGTACACCTGGTACATGCACTGATGATAGACTAGTACTTCCAAAAACGTTCTGTAGTGATTATATGTTTTAATTATATGCCTTTTATAAAGGATTTTTAAATAAAATTTTTGTGAATTATGGTATACTGCGAACTATAGGAATTTCATGTTCCTTGTAAATTGCACAACCGATTTTCTTAACAGATCTTTTTAGGTTTCTCCTGTGCTGTTTACTATGTTTTCTGGATAACAAGATTGTTCAATTTCTTCCAGTTATATTTTATTTACATTAATATTGCTGTATACTACTGCCTCCTGAGTAAGAATTTTTGTTTTGTGTGTGCTAGACAGCGTTGTCTGACTCCGGATTTTACAAATGTTGGTTTGGTCAGTTTTCTAGACAGACTTTCTCCCTGTTAACAAAATCAAATGCTTTATAAATGCCGATGAAATGTATGTATTATTTTGCTGCCTTTCTATTTACCTTTTTTAATCTCCAATATATCTGTTTGCTCCGATTGTGTGGTCTCATCGTCATCCATTGTCGCTAAATTTCAGTGTTGCCTCCAGTTATGCAAAATTCTATTCATAAATTATTGTGTATTGTTACTTTTTGTATACTAATCGTTCCGTTTGTATTTTGGGAGTCCGCCACCGATATCGAATAATATAATAATAATAACCTTTATTTACATGAAAATATACAAATATGAAAAATACATATACCTATATAATTACAATGTAATATTTAAATATGTAGTTATGTAATATTCTCAAAGCAAAAAACATAAAACCCATTAAAACAGTTGGACATGGGCAATTTTAACTCTATATTGTTTAGTTATGTTAGATATATAACATAACAATAATTAACAATAATGTAACAATACCAATATAAATAAACGAACAGTAAAATAAGTTATATCAATTGTTGTGTATTTCTTGTTTTTAATTTTAGATTTATATATATTTTTTGTTTTTATATCATTCAAAAATAAAGTCAAATATTTTTCTATTATTTAGTTTTAATTATCTCTTAAATATGTTCTTTATCAATTTACAGGAATTGATAGTAATTAATTATGTTTTATACAGGGTGGCGCACCGAAAACGAAACAGATGCATTTACTGGCAGATGATTCCTTAAAAAAAAAAACGCTTGGACCCGTCGATTTTGTTATCAAGGGGGAAACAAAATTGGCATAAAATCACATTAACATTTGCAGCCCCCTAAGCGGGGGTGGCACCATCCCTAAAATCTTAAATGGAAAGGGGGGTCGAATGATCCATCATTTAAAAGGTCTTTCAACTCCCTTTACAATGATGTAAAATTCATGTACTTCAATTCAGTAGTTTTGGAGATTTATTGATTTAAAGTTTAAATACATCATCGTAAGAGGAGATCAATACATAGCAGCAAAGTTGTTAAAAAATAAAGAATAAACTGACCTGTCAGCCGAGTAAATGTTGAAAATGACCACCATTACTTTCCATGCAATAATAAAGATTTTGCTGAAAACGTTGCCGGACATTTTGCAATATTTGAGGAGTAATTTGATGGCACTCATTCACAATTCTTTGTCGTAAATCTTCTAAGGATGTTGGCTGAGAAGCATAGATTTTGCTTTTTAAGTAACCCCACAAAAAGAAATCCAAAGGTGATAAATCTGGCGATCTTGGGTGCCATTCAACGGCATCTCTTCTACCAATCCATTGACCTGGAAACGTCTGATCTAAATAATGCCGAACTCTTAATGCGTAATGTGGTGGGGCACCATCCTGTTGGAACATCAACATATTCTCAACGTATCGACCATCATTCTGATTTTCAATTATATCTGTTAGCGCAGGATCTATGGCATTTTGCAGTAATTCCAAATACATTTCACCAGTCAAATTTCCAGGTAAGAAAAAAGGAACAACCAAATGATCGCCAAAAATGCCAGCCCAAACATTTAATTTTTGTGGCTGCTGTGTGTGTACCTCATGGTAAATTCTGGGATTAGAGTCCGACCAATATCGACACATATGACGATTTACTTCGCCATTTAAAAAAAAGGAACATTCGTCGGAAAAGCAAATGTTAAATAAAAATTGTTCATCGATTGTAATTCGTTCACTCATAACTTCACAAAATTCTAATCGCTTATCAAAATCGTCTTCATTCAGTTCTTGTACAAGGTGAATTTTATACGGATGAAAATTATGGGCCTTTAGAATCCGTTGGATAGTACGTCGACTAACACCACACGAAGTTTGCAATTTGCGGGTACTTAATGTAGGATCTACAATAACTTACCCTAAAACCCCCACTTCTGTTGCTTCGTTCCTTATAGGATTTTCAATATTACGTTTTTTATTGGCGACTGATCCAGTTTCCCGAAATTTAGCTACAAGTTCTAGAACATATTTTCGGTGCACATTATTGTTCTCATGTCGCTCGTTAAAAATTTGTGCTGTTCTATTAGCGCACTGATTATTTCCGAAAAATATTTCAATAATTTCAACCCTTTCTGCCGTGGAATATACCATGGTTAATTTATGTATAAAGCAATAAATGATATTTTAACAACAAAGATTGGTCAAATCAATCGCAAACTAATGTACTATTTCCTATTTAAAATAAGTACGTGGCATTCTCTACTTATCTTTCTTCAAGAAACAACTTTTTTTGTCACAAAGGACACTTCAATTGCTATTTTTATTATTAATAAACCATGGGCGTAGTAAATAAAAGCATTTACTTATCAAGAAAATGCTTTTACTCAAATTTCTTCTGAAAGAAGTACAAACTAATTTGATGTACCTATTAAAGTCTACTTTAAACTTTAAATCAATAAATCTCCAAAACTACTGAATTGAATACATGAATTTTACATCATTATAAAGGGAGTTGAAAGACCTTTCAAATAATGGATCATTCGACCCCCCTTTTCATTTAAGATTTTAGGGATGATGCCACCCCCGCTTAAGGGGCTGCAAATGTTAAAGTGATTTTATGCCAATTTTGTGTCCCCCTCGAAAACAAAATCGACGGGTCCGAGCGTTTTTTCAAAAAAGGAATCATCTTTGCCAGTAAATGCCTCTGTTTCGTTTTCGGTGCGCCACACTGTATATTATATTTAAAGGTATTCAAAGTTTTTTTGTCTTACTACTAACTACTTTCTTTGTAATGTCTGTTCTAATCAAGGACTGTGCTCTATTTGTCGTATCATATGTGTGTTCTAGTGGTAAGAGTAACTGTTTATTTTTATATATAGTTTAGTAAACATGTCAAGTACAAACAATTGTCTTATATCTAACACTTGAACTTCAATAAACAGATGATCAGTACTGTGGCTTAAATTTCTATTGTATTTTTTAATATTTTTCTTTGGTTAATATTTAGTTGATTTAAATGCGTGTTTGTAATGCCACCCCAACTAAGAATACCATTACCGTAAACGTGACTTTACTAAGGAGTAGTAAATAATCTTTAGATGATGTATATCTAATATTTTTTGTAGAGGTCGAAATTTATATAATAAACATCTTAAGGTTTTGCAAGTTTGGTTTATCTGAATATCCCAGCGAATATGGGTGAAATAATCAATCTGAATTCCTAAATATTTTGTATGTACAGTGTGCTCTATTCATCTATAGAGTTATAAATGGGTAATATTATTTTCTTCCGTGCATCATTCCATAGAGATAAGAATACGGTCGGGGTCAGAAAGCCCTGCCTGTCGTAAGAGGCGACTAATGGGTAGGAATCGGGAGGTGGAGAGCCGTCGCTTGAGGTGTCGGGTTTGTAGAAACGCACACGGTCGCTTCGGCGACACGGTCACCGGTCTACACTCCTAGTATCCGAGACGAGACTCTCGTGGGACCACTCTACTCTCATTCCAAAAAAGCCTGGTGAGGTTGAACGAGCTGGGCCCGTACATACCTTTCCTGACCTTGTGTCAGGTGTGGTGTGGGTGCCACGGCACGTACCCACCGGGAGATCCAAGAGTGGTAGAGGAGAGATCCTCGGCGGCGACCTGTCTACGCGCGAGGTGGAAATTCCTCCGCCTGCCAAACCTATCCGCCCGTGGGTGGGATAACGGGTAGGTGAGGTACTCGCAACACAGGTACTACGGGGAAGGTGGAACCCCACGAAACGTTTCTGGTATACGTGGCGTGGCACCTTCACTTTGGTGTCGGACTCGTAGGGGTAGAGGTTCCGTTAACGGGCGTATGCCGAAAGGTAGGTAGCCCAGGGTCCTGCCAAGTTTTAAATTTGGAGGGCACAAATGCATTGCAATGCATCATTCCATAGAAGTAGATGCAGATAATGGACTACCAGAAATAAATTCTTTTTAAAACTTGACCAAACACGGTTGGTGTACACGCGATGGATGAAAAGTGTGTAAAATATTCCTGTAGCCGCAGAACACGTAGATGGCCCATGGTTATTTTTTGTAAAACAGTAGACGTATGTAGAGTAAATTCATACATTATGTTTACTTCGATTCCCGAAAATAATTGGACTAGATTCAAATTTATAGAATTCCTGGCTGATGAACTTGTTTCCTCAAATTTGCATAGCTGATATGAAATGCCAACATTACAAAGGCAGCTGAAAGAACTGATCGGAAGTATCCTTGATATTCCCTTTTGAAGAAGAAAAGCTTGAAATAAGAAAATATTGTTACATCTGTCCATCCAAATTAAGAAGAAAGACTGCATATTTATGCACAACGTGTCAAAAACCCGTATGTTTGCAATTTTCTCGAAAAATTTGTATAAATTGTACAAGGGTAGAATAGATTTTTAACGTTTTTTTGTGATTTGCAGGTTTTGTGCAAAATTTCAATTATGTTATTTTTAACAATATGTATATAAAATCTACCTATTTTTAAACATACATATATTATATTTGATTGTATATGTTTCATTTTTTTTTTTGAATACGACTTTAAAAATTTCATGTTGTAAAACATGTTACCATTTTTTCTGTTTTTGTTATAAGTCCTACAGTTTAATTTTTTTCTTTTTCACTAAATAATTTTTAATTTCACTAAATAAGTTTTATTATTAAAAACTGTTTTATTGCATTTTTTAGGTGCTAACTTGACAAAAACCACTTTTTTAGCCAGGAGTCTGTCAGACTCATGGTCACCATTTATGTAATTAAAAATAGGGTCACCAATTAAGGGTTAAGAACGATTTCTTAAATGAAAATCAAAAGGTTAAAATAAACATACTTTTTACCAAAATCGTAATTAATTTTCATTAAAAATTGTAAGTATAATTATTATTATTATTGTATATATATATATATATATATATATATATATATATATAATTATTATTTATATATTAAGATGCTATAAGAAACTAGCTTCAGAATAATATCTGAAATTTGTATTAAAATTGCGTCTATTACTAAGAAAGAATGACCAGGGCTCGGAGCCTTTATAAGTAACATGACTTCGTGAATAGAAGCGACAGCAAAAATTACATTAAGCAAATATAAAAGGAACCACCAAGGAATTGACAGTAGGCTTTGTATAAATCCTTTTGGCCAATTTCAACCCTCATTGTTTCTGAACTACCTGTCCCAGAATTAACTTCCCGAGCCAAGTCCGTTTACGAAAAAGGGATAACAATTATACGACTGATTAGACCGACTGTTACTAAAACAAGTGTAACAGGCCCATTATTTGTCAATAGGATAAAAATTGTAGAAGCCCTGCTAAGCAATTGTATCCTAATGTACTTAACATCTTTTGTCGGCGGCCACCCATGTCGAGCGGCCCGATCATTGCTTTACCACAACACAACAAACACTCTGTATGAAATGGCCCTTCTTTTGACATTTTTTATCTAGACCATTACGTTTTAATTAATTGGTCTATTCCTTAGTCACAGTAAGAAGTTAATTAATTTTTGGCCGTATAATTTAAAACGGTCTTTCGGGCGTAGGCGTACTGCACAACTTCTATTTGCGTTTAATCCAACGAAATGTCTTACACCAAGAAAACAAACTACATTTTTTTCATTTTTAAATTTTCATTGTGGGGATCAGATTCATATCATCGCTGACGGAATAGAAGCTAAAATAGAAAGGAAAAAAGTCGCTTCTTTATTATTCCTAGTTAGCTGTCGATAGGGCGCAACATGCTCTTTAAACTATTTATCTTAGTTTTTTTAACCATATACAGATATAATTACGAAACCGTGAATTAGGATTCACGTTTCATCTCTGTGAACATTGTGTACTTCAATTACTGTACGTGAATCTCTTTCCCGGCTGTGTTCATATTCGCCTCTGGTTACTTAAAGTACCTAATTTACTATAACCAACAGTCTACTGCCCTTTGAAAAAACTATTCACAAATTTACCGAAATGGGTGAGAGGGACCCATACACTAGTCGCCCACGAAAAACGCGATCCAAACCCGGAAGACGATTAGTTGATGTCTGACTCTGGTTGGTCGTGAAATCCTCTAATTTTATGTAATTTAACTAGTTTTATTAGACAGAGACTTAAATTAGAGAATACAAAGCTTATGATATGTAATATATCAAAGCTGTTGTGGGCAACAATAAAGTATTCTTTGTCCGATTCCCCAATTTTCGTTTACCTATGATCTATCTACTCTATTCTAAAAATAATATACTCACTACATTTATTTAAAAAACTACAGTAAAACTAACATCATAAATGACGAATTTCACAGCAAATATTGACTTTTTTGATGATAAAACATTGATTTTGAAATTTGAAAGCAAACTCTTGGAACCAACTTTTTCTGGGAGACACATTATTTAAGTATTGTCTCACCACATTAGCATGGTGGAGTGCCCCATCTTGTTAAAGCCAAATATTGTCGTTTGGGATATCTGAAAGTTTCAAATAATAAAATTTCTACATTAAAATGTAATTGAAAATATTTTCCAATAAATCAAAATACGCCGGACTATTTAAGTTTTTCTTAATGAAAAAGAGTCCAATTACTTTGTCACATATTATTCCAGATCATACATTAATTTGTTCTTGAAACTGTGAGTGGTATTCGCGCATCCAACAAGGATTGTTACGTGACATGATCAGTATCTACAATTATTCCGATTTACACTTCCATTAAAAAAAAGTGTCCTCATCGCAAAACATAGCAATACTTAAAACATTTGGATCGTTTTGATTGTAACATTTTTCCATTATTATGTCTGCAAACCCTTCCCTTCTATCGAAATCATCATCTGAAAACTCCTATGAACTAATCTTATTTTGTATGGATGGAATTTATTTTCACGTAAAATTTTCATTACGGATATTTGCGAAATCTAAAATTCCCTGGATATTTGTCTAGTACTCAAGTGATGATCGAATTCTAACAGGACACAAACATCTAAAGATTTGTTTTCAGTTAATGCTGTTTTCATGTGCCCTGATTTCGATAATATTTTAGTGAACCAGTTTTGTTAAACTTTTTACTAATTTATTGACAGTAAATTTTTTTATGGGATTTCGGTTAGGATATAAATTATTAAAGGTATTACACGCTTCTTGTTGACTTTTATGCATATCGTCATATCTAATATCATTAAAATTTCATTCTGTTCACACCAAGATCCGGCAGGAGAAGACAAGCACACAGGGCTTCCCAGGCCGTTATCCAGCAAAATCCCTGTGATAATAGAAAAAGAAATAAGAATAAAAGCAGGTATCATAATAGGCACATGGAATGTGCGAAGTCTCTACGAACCCGGTAAGATACAAAACACCACACGTGAAATGATAAGGCTCAATATACCAGTTCTTGGGATAAGCGAAATGCGGTGGCCGGGGACTGGTAAATGTAGCATAAACGACCACGATGTATTCTATTCTGGGAGAAGAAGGCACTAACCACCGGAATGGCGTCACATACAATGTACCTAAAGAAGTATCTTGCTGTATTAAATCTGTAAGTTACATTTCGGACAGTAAAATCGTGATGCAATTAAACTCAAAACGATATAAATCCGGTCCAAGTTTATGCGCCCACAGCAGCCAGCAGTAGGGAAGATGATATAGAGAATTTTTAGGATGATATAAAGAAGGTAATGAGTCAGCTGAAAAACAAAGATATTACAATAATAATGGGGGACTTCAATGTCAAAGTAGGAAAAGGTAGACAAAGGTAGATTTGGATAACGTAATGACAGGGGAGACCGTTTTGTAGAATTCTGCGTAGAGAACAATCTATGTGTGACAAATACATTCTTCAAACCACCCAATCGTCGTTTATATACTTGAAAGTCACTCGCAGATACTAAAGAGAAGATCATAAGAAATCAAATCATCAATCAAAATAACTGAAACACTACCTGAAGCCGATGTCCCCTCAGATCGTAACTTATTTATCAGTGACATAAAACTCAAACTTAAAAAAGTAAAACGCCAACAGCCGACTAACCGAATAAACACTGACTGTATTCGAAATAATAGTCATATTGAAATAACAAATAAATAAAATAACGTCATAGACCACTGGAATCATGTCAAAACTGTTACGCAGGAAACAACTAAAAAAATGGATGCCTGATGAAATATTGGAACTAATGGAAAGCAGACGGAAACAGAAAAATAAAAGCACTGAAGAATACAATAAAATCTATAAAGAAATCAGAAGGAAAATTCGGGATGCAAAAGAAAAATGGTACAGCAACAAATGTCTTGAAAATAGAGGAACTGCAGAAAAAGAATGACACGTTTAATATGTACAAAAAGGTGAAATAAATAACTGAAACACATAGATCAACTACAAGTAGTTTACTTGATAAAAAAGGAAATATTATAGTCAATTAACAAGACAGATTAGAGAGGTAGAAAGAATATATTGAGGAGCTGTTTGATGACGATAGAATAGAAATTCAAATCGAAAATATATCGACTGGTCCAAACATAACACTAGATGAAATGGATAGAGCTATAAAGCTATCAAAGAATAGGAAAGCAACAGGTCCAGATGAAATTCCAAGCGAAATAATTAAACTACTTGACGGTAAGAGTAAACATTCTCTCCTAAGCCTCTTGAATAAAATATACGAAACAGGACATATACCAACAGACTGGCTACTGTCAACATTTGTAATGATACCGAAAAAAAAATAAATGCCAAACAGTGTAGCGATCATCGCACTATCAGTCTTATGAGTCATGTACTGAAAATTTACTCATTGTGTGAGTGAAGAATACTGCACTCGAGAATTTACAACAAAATAGAAGTACAACTAAGTGAAACACAATTTGGTTTCAGAAACAACCTTGGAACCAGAGAAGCACTCTTTAGTTTGCAGGTTATGTTTCCAAGATATAGGGATATCGAACAATTGGTGTATATGTGTTTTATCGACTTTGAAAAGGCCTTTGACAGAGTAAACCATTACAAACTTATAGGTGTCTTGCAACAGGTGGGAATTGATAACCGCGACCTCCGTATTATCCAAAATTTGTATTGGCATCAATGTGAAAACATACGAACTGAACACAACACTACGTAAGCAATGGAAATAGGACGTGTGGAGTGAAGCATGAATGTATTCTATCGCCTTTACTTTTTAATATCTACTCCGAATTTATTTTCAAAGAAGCCTTAGTTGAAGATACAGGCATTAAAATTGACGGAATTGAAGAAGACCTGCAACGACTTATAAACAGGGTAAGCGAAGCATGTGATGAATATGGACTAAAACTTCTAAGACAAAACTTATGGTTATCAGCAAAACGGAGCTACAACCAATGAACATCAGAACGTATGGAATAGAGTTAGAAAGAGTCTACAATATTATCTATTTGGGCGTAACGTTAACGATAACTGGGATATAAATAAAGAAACAAGAATACGCATTGAAAAAGCCAGAGCTGCCTTCTATAAATTAAAGAAAAATCTGGTTGATAAAGATATTACGTTAAACCTTAAAATCATATTAATACGCTGCTACGTAATCTCCAAATTGCTGTATGGTATGGAGAGCTGGACCCTTACAGAGACAATAATGAAAAAATTGGAGGCCTTTGAGATGTGGATTTATCGACGAGTATTTCGGATAAGTTGGGTTGATCGAATAAGAAATGAAATCGTTTTACATCGAATGAAAAAGAGCATAGAAATAACAAAACTGATAAAAATTCGAAAGTTATAATATCTCGGTCATGTAATGAGACATCCAGAGAGGTATAACCTTCTACACCTCATAATATAGGGTAAGATCGCTGGAAGGAGGGGCCCAGGCCGAAGAAGAACATCCTGGCTCCAAAATCTCCGAGAATGGTATCAAGAGACCACCGCTAATTTATTTAGAGCCGCCGTAAACAAAGTTATTATTGCAAATATGATCGCCAACGTTCGATAATCGGACAGGGTCCGACAGGAAAAGACAAAAAAATACAGGATGATCTATTTAAAATGAGTAAGTTCATTATATTTCCAGAAAAACTGAAGATCTGATAACAATTTAAATGCCACCATAATATCATACCAAAATCTATAAAAATCGTGCAAGCCGTTTCCGAGATAATTAAGGCGTTCCTACAGATTTAACACATCGAAAAAAAAAACGGGAAAACTTGGGGAAAAACAGGTTTTTTCCGTTTTTTTCCAGACCATTGGAAAAATTGGAAAAAATGGGAAAGTTTAAATATTTTTTAAATGAGACTTGAGAAACATGAAAAAATACCAATTTTAAAGTTTTAAAGCTCTTTAAATATACTTTGTAAACATAACTACAGAAACATACTTTAATAATATCTATTAATAATATCTAAGATATAAGTATATACATATATATATATATATATATATATATATATATATATATATATATATAGGGTCAAAAATTATAATTATTATCTGATAATTGAAAGTATCAAAACCGAAACTTCAAAGGCAGAAAGAGGATTGTTTAACCAAAGTGCTCAGTGGTATATTTTCATGTGAGTCTGAATCTTCACACCGAGCATCTAATTCAGACTCGATCTCCGCTTCATTATCTTAAACGAAAAAAACAACACGCTTTTTGTCAGTCTCTTCAAAAAGTGGATCTGATCTAGCATCGTAAATAAATGTCTGTTTTTCGTTTATAAACAAATTTGAATGAATAGCAACCAGCTTCTGAATTTTATCCTGCGATAATCTATTTCTTTTGCTTATATGTATGAGACCGTGTAAAGACCAGTTTCTTTCTGAAGAGGCGAAAGACGGAGGTCCATTTAAAATTCGGAAGGCAATTGGCATAAGTGGTTGCGATGTACACAAACCTTGCCACCATATAACGGAATGAGTACTATTTTAGTGGTATAGGCGTGCATATAACAATATTGATTAATCTATTTCCGACTACATTTGTTCAACCATCTGTTACTATCGATAAACTATAATATTCAGAAAGCTTTTGACTTCGATTTATATCTGACACGTTCATACTCGGCATTAAGTAAGTTTGTTAACAGAGTATAAGTGCTAGATATTGGATATGGCGGTCTTAACATTTTAAAAAACCTGTTCCCAATATTTATTTTTGAAAAGAGACAAAAAAGCACCAGAAGCATAAAGAGCCCTAGTTTCATCAATTTAAGCAAACTCTGAAACAGCTATCTTATCGAAAAATCCGCTCAATGTTTGTTGGCAGCCAGTTTTCTTGTAGTTTACTGATAGTAATAGAGATTCGGAAGATGATAACATTAATGACGTGTCGTTTTTGCTAGTTAAATGAAGACTAGTGTTATCTAATGCTTCTAACAGGATATCTTTGTGACTTTCTTTTTCTTCTGACGTCAAAAACTTCGAACTCGATTTATTTCATTGCCATATTTTTGGTTAATTTACAAAGGATATTTTGAACATTGGTTTAATATAAGATTCGTCGTGGCAAGTTGCGTTTGGAAGGACGTATTTAAAACAGCAAAACTTACACAAAGCCTTGGATTTTTTATCTATTTTTCCAATATCAAATAATTGCCAAATATCTGAAGATGATCTAGGTAACCATATAGTTCTGCAATAAGAAAAAAATATATAAATAAAATATCTTGCTGCACTTCATCAACTGATTAAATTTTTGTAATTTAATGGGTATACAGATAATAATTATTATGATTTAATCTTCAACAATAGTAATAGTAATTAAAATATGCAAGGAAACTGAAGTCACACCTTCAAAACACGCTATTAAAAATTTAATAAAATATTCACTTACCAGAAATCGAAACACACTTGGGTCAACAGCTAACAATCTTCAAAACAAACACACCCAATTATTAAATTAAATTTATAATCTAAAGTGCGTGCTTTAAAAAAAACAAAAAGTGTCATTATTGAAGAATTTTCGAAATTAACCAAAAGCTGTTGTGTTCGGGGGTTCACTGAAAATCGACTGGTATTTTATTTACCGAGAACTAATCCTCCTGAGCCCTAATTTTTCCTGTTTTTTTTTTCCGGAAAAAACAAGGTTTTTTCCGGCACCCAGTTTTTTTCCGAAAATTTTAAATCTCTAGGCGTTCCATACTTAAAACTTGTAATGATTTAATTTGCCTACCACATTGGGTATCACTTATAGGGGGTTGAAAGTGGGGACACTAATTACTGGGCTATATATAGGGTAAGCAAACAAACCGAAACCTTTGCGAACGGCCACTCTTGATTTGGTTGGAGAGCTGGGTCGTAAGTAAGTGAATAAAGGAGGGACTGGGAGGGGTAACTACAAAGAAAGAAATCAAAAAAATACTTACATAGATTTCCTGGGCAACAAAACACAAGAAGGTTCCTTAACTATTTGAATTTGGACGCAGTTTAAAAGAATCCTCTTGCTGGATAAAAAGAAAGGCTTTTCTTTCCTTAAAAATATTAAAGGGTAATAATCTTTTTTAAGGAAATAATTCTACAGCTCCTGGTTTAGAGAGAAACATTATATATTTATTATTACTTCACATCAACAGCTATTACAAATAATATTAACAAACCTTACAGGTTGGGCGACAGTTGTAACAATTTTACTAGTTGTAATTATTTAAATAATTATTAGAAATAAAAATTATTTTTTTTCAACGGAGCTTTCATTGGGGTAAACCTTTAAACAAAACAAATTTCAAAATTATGGTTATGTAATGTACCAAATGTCAGAAAAGGATAATAACGACCGTCATTATGTAGAAATGAAATATCAAACCTTTTTGAGATATTAAAATTTATTGTATTTAAAAGAAGACTTGAAATTAATTGTATTTATAATTTTTTAATTTGTCATAAAAGCAAACTTTTTATTAATGAAACATTGTTTATTTTTACTTTGAATAATTTTAATAAAAAGTACCTGGTATCACTGGCTGATGTATTTCCTTTAAGAAAGTTTTTGGGATTGTAATTAAATCAAAACACTGCAAACAACATACAACTGTGTCTCACACAAACTGGAATTGGTCTAGGGTGACCACGAAACACAAAATGGACAATTATTGGGAAGTTGGACACAGATTTGGGCTTCGGGTTATTCTGGATGACAACAAACTGCAATCTTCAAAACTCTGCCAATCAATTTCTTCTTTAAACCATGTGGACCTCTCAAATGGTTGGAAACGTTGTCTTATAAATCTTTCACATAGGGTACAACACAACCAATCGGTAATTAACTCAACAAAAACTGCCAAATTGCATCTTGAGCCCAAATTCATCTTTCAACCTATCCAACAATATATTGAGAATGTCATAAACATTAAAAATAATACATTAACACAACACGACGCAAGGACAAACAGTTTAAAATTTTTAAAAAATGACGAAGCTACATATTGGTTGGCATCAGGAGAGAGAAGCTACAAATACAACAGATGAAGCTCATGCATAATGTATTTAGAATATTTAAAAGATAGAGTTATCTAGACTGTTTAATAAAACAATATAATATATATATATATATATATATATATATATATATATATATATATATATATATATATATATATATATTATGTCAAGTGAGAGGACGAGATGGGAATAATCTACTGCTAGAAACCGGACTGAACTAGAAATATGTTAAAAAATAATCTATTAGCGGTTATGCTTTAATATTAACCTGTGGCATAAATATAACGGCTCGTTGACAATTATTGGAAAAAGTTTTTTCTAACGTAATGGAGATTCCTTTAAAATCTCCGACGAACGTGGAAGTATTTTGAGAATAAAAGGAAACAAATGCAAATTTTGCAAATTACAAAATTTATTCACCCGTCAATACTTGTATGTATTGTTGCGTTTCGCTGATTTAATTCTTAATCGATTGTATAAATTTAATTTGTAATTTTTCCTTATAATTTTTTACATTTACATTAATGTAATTAAGTTAAATAATGTAATGTAATAATTTTGTTCCGGAATTTATGTGTATCTGTTTATAGTATGAGATAACTGAAAACAAACTTAGAAATGATTCAGCCTATTGACAATTATCGTCAAACCAACGTAGATGATACTTTTATCATCTTGGTGTAAAGAAAATGAGTTCCTTAATTGAGAAAAAAGTCTTAACGCAGATAAAGTAAATTAATTTATATCCTACCATATATACTGGAATAGAAGGTGACAAGTTTATAAAAATTATTGAACTTCGTTAGCGTTAATGGATATGGACATTTGTTGATAAATGTTGGTCGTAGTAATATGATTGATTAGTCAATTGCAGTACATTTTGTAGTTTATCATAAATGATCCTTTGTACTTCATACGTTTGTCAACACATGTTTTACGTTTTAAAATTGAATATACAGGAAACACCAAAATGGAATAGATGTAGAATATAAATATTCTCTTATTCATAGTGGGGTCACTAGGAAGTGCTATAGAGATAGATAAAGAATTGGTTGCCCATCTGAGTCTATTTCAAACAGGGTAGTAGAAATAAATTACAGACTTACTCACAATGTATTTATTTATTTAGTCGCTAACTAAATAAATAGATTGTGAGTAAGTCTGTAATTTATTTCTCCTACTCATAGTACAATTCATCTAACCAATCACGTCGGGCGAGTTAGACAAGAGATGGTTCTAGATAACTGTGCCTCATAAGGCATCTAACCTTGACTTATGGGTCCACGTGCCACACAATGGAAAACTGTGTTGGTTTACAAGTCTAATTTAGTGAGGGCAGCATAAGGATTTAATAGTCAAAGGGGAACCACTGCTTAAACACTCTTAGAGTACGCCCGAGTGATTGCCTGTATAAGCAATCCCCCGTTTACTAACTAACAGCTTCGACTAACAACAACATAACCAAACACTCTACTGATCATGAAACTCGGAAAACAAGATCCGATAGAGAAGGAAAATCACACGACATGGATTGCCTTGTCTTTTCACATGGAAAATCACACGGATATGGCCTTGGGATAATACTAAATAAAAACATTGATGAAGTAGTAGTAAATTTCACTCCATACTCAAATACAATTATGCTTGAATAACATGCAAATAGGATTAAATCAGAATAATCCCAAAATAAACATTATACAACTTTATGCTTTTACTTCGGTCAAACCAAAGAGCGATATTAAAACTTCTTACGAAGACATAGACAATATTTTAAACTACATTAAAAATTAAATCAAAATTTTTAAATTCAAATGCATTTGTTGATTAATTTTGTCAGGTATCAGTAAAAAATCATAAATTCTAATTAAATCAAAACACATATCAATTTGAATTAAAATAGTTTAAAATTAAAATTTCAGATATTCCTCATTACTATAAAATAAATTTTTTATTAAAATTTCACTCATTTTACTTTTTAATTGAGTTGTGGGAAGATCCTTTAAGTTATCAGGTAATTTGTTATAAAACTTAATGGCCCAATACCCTGATCCAGTTTGATACCTCTTTAGCCTCCAGTAGGCTGGAACCAGATAACACCTGTGTCTAGTGTTATGATCGTGCACCTCTTCATGGGTCCCAAAACGCCCTCTGCTCTTCTTAACAAACATAAATAAGGTCCCCATCGATATACAAGGAGGGGATAGAGAGAATTCCTATAGTCCCATAGGCCAATCTGCAATCGTTCCTAAACCCAAGGCCTGCAAGAACTCTTATAGCCTTATGTTGCAAACCAAAGACTATCGGCATTCCCGCCGAATGCCCCCAGACCAAGACTGCGTATGTCAGATGAGAGTGAAAAATGGCATAATAAGCTGTTCGTAAGACCTTATGTGATTTCTCCAATGCTAGATTTACGAGCACATATAAGTTCTTTGATAGGTTTTTACTCAGATAGTCAATTGACTCGAAGCTTGAGCTCCAGGTGTACCCCAAGGAACTTCACACTTGTCACATCTGCGTTTTAATCCTGGGTGTCCTTAAAGCGGCCCCTAGATGGTCAATATTATTGTCAATATATTGGACAATAGTTTATATTGTACAATATATTGATCGTCTGTAGATCATATTGAATGATTGCGCAATATATTGTGTCAATCAACATGACTTTGTGTTTTATTGAGCAGTATTGTAAATATTACGGCGTCTGTGAGTAATATTGCGTAATATTGGTTCAGTTATTCAGTTTCGTTTTAACACTCTTCTTGTAAAGATCGGGGTACGGTAAAAAATATGACTGCAAAGGGAAAATGGGAAGAAAGAAAATTTATTATAGAGTGCATCGATGTGTATCGATCGTTACCGGATTCCAACAGCTTTTCATTCATCTTCTGTTATTGGCAACTACAATTACAAGTTAAATTGTTGATATTCAAACTTATTACTACTAAGCAAAAATTTAATAAATGTTTTTTTTCTTTACAGTAGCGCACAAAGGAGGGACCACCAAAAAAATGGGCAAGAAAACTTCAACAGTCCAAACAATTAATAGCCTTAGCCCGTAAACACCTTGAACAACCACAAACTGATTATGAAACAATTGCTTCTGCTACGACATACTATCTGAAGGTCAAATGGGAACACTGTATGGAAATTCTGTGCAAATTAATACTTTTTCTCCTACATCTACTCCATATCCATATGCAATCAGGTCCTATCTATTTCGACAATGCGCAACCTCAACTACTAATTGAACAACAGACTATGAACAAGTCGGAGTCCCCTACTGTTTGTAATTATTTTTCACTTTTCAATAAAAAAACAAAATGTACAGTGAACTGAGATATTTAAAATAAATTTTGTTTTGAGTTTAAAATAATCTTATCTACCTTTATGTAATCTTTAAGGCAGTTTATTATAGCTTGGCAAATGTCCATTACAATTATTATTCATATGAATTGTAGTGACACAGCACTTTGAATTTTAAATCTTCAAAGGTATTTCAAGTAGCTAGATAACGAAATGTTATTGATAAACGCTGACTTGGTGAGATAGCATCTCGTATAACAGTATCCATTTTTTGAATTTCAGATATAACCATTCTTAATAGTTCATCAAAGAATGTACTATCTAGTTGCAGAAAGTTTTGAAAATCACTTGGTTCGCTAATTCTTTAATCATTTAATAAAGTTTCATGAGTGTACTTATTTCTTTTTTTGAACCAGTCTTTCATCCACCTGCGTTTATTTTTTTTTCGTCATGTTGATAGCACAAGTTTCAGTTGGGAACTAATATATTGTGCAATAATATTGATTCGTGTTTGTTGGCCTACTAATATTATTGTACAATATATGGTACAATAATATTGACGCTAATATTAACAGTCTAGGGACCGCTTAAGAGTGAAAACAGCTCTGTTTGTCTTTGATTCATTAAGCAGGACCCTGTTAACACAGAACCACTCTTTGGTATCCGACGGTGCAGACTTGGAACCCCTAAGGGAGTCCTTAAATGTGTCAACTGCGAATAAGACCGTGATGATATCGGTGAAGAGTGTGTACATAGCGTTTGATTTAATGTTTGTAAGCTCATTAATATATATTATAAATAGTATGGGTCTAATAACGGAGCCCTGAGGAACACCAATATTAACAGCACTCTCCCCTGATAACACCTCAGACACCCTCACAGATTGTACTCTGTTCTTGACGTATGATTGGATCAACTTGACACTCTGTGGACAAAACTTGTACCTCTGTAGTTTTTTTATGAGTATCCCATGGTCCATACAATCAAACGCCTTAACCTTAGTGTGTTACCTTAAAAATATATGTAGCAGACAAAGATAATAAATGTGTAAAGAAGCTTATGATAATGAACATTATAATATTATGTTGTGTAGACAATTATTTGGAACTGAATACAGTTTACAAATTAACTCAACTTAGCACAGCAAAAGACATATGGTAATGGTACATGGTACATGTATATAAAAAATATGTGAAAAAACTTGAGTAAAAAACATTACTTTATAGAGAACCAAAAAGATCATAAGATGCACTTCCAACAATATAATATTAGTTAAATTTGGTTTTAACTTTAGGTAACATTATTAAAATTGAATTATAGAGATATTTAAAAAAATATTTCTATAAATAAATAAAAATGTAAATAAATAAATATCTCTATAATTCAATTTTAATAATTACCTAAAGTTAAAATTAAATTTAACTAATATTATACTCTTGGAAACGCATCTTATAATCTTTTTGGTTCTCTATAAATTATTGTTTTTTAATCAAGTTTTTTCACATATTTTTTATATACATGTACCATTACCACATGTCTTTTGCTGTGCTAAGTTGAGTAAATTTGTAAACTGTATTCAGTTCCAATTAATTGTCTATACAACATAATTATAATGTCCATTATCATAAGCTTCTTTACACATTTAATATCTTTGTCTGCTACATATCTTTTTAGAAATACGTATATACGGTTGCCTTCCATCAATATACCATTTTTGGTTTTCTGTTTTGCGAGATATGCCATTACTTTTTACTTTTATATATATATATATATATATATATATATATATATATATATATATATATATATATATATATATATATATATATATATACATACATACATAAAATTATTTCTTTGTTTAAGATCAGTGGTTTTTCTCAATCTACATATTAACCTATTTAGTATAACATAAATCTTACGATTGTGACTCAGGATTGTCAGGTACAAAAATCTAAAGAATCGGAGAATCTTTATAGTTTAGTTGATTTGTCAGAGAGCACATGATAAGCGGGGTTTGAAAAATGTTAAAAACAAGTCATTATGGGATGTTTACATGATAAAAGGACAGCTGACAGAAATTATTGCCTTTCTGGTAGGTATCTTAAATATCATCACTTTAAATAGCTGGCAGGTAATCGTTTTCGGCACTTTTGATTTCCAAAAAATGTCACACTATTTTTTAGAAGTGCTAAATTTAAATAGCTCGGTAAATTATACTGTTTTGCTAGAAGAGAGCACTTAACGTAGTCAACAAAATATAACTCTGAACATTTAAAAGAACATAAATTATGTTTATATAGGATTAGGCCACAGTTGATTTTAATGAAAATTACGTTTTAAAATTACCGTTTAACTTTTCGCTCTGAAAATAGTTTCTCAAAAAATTGTTTAAAAATTCTTTCATTCTTGGAATTTTTAACTAAAAGCATTTCCGTTTGCGTGTAAGATCAAGGCCAGAGTAAGTCATCCGTCAGTTTTAAAAAATATAACCGCTCAACAAATTTTTGCTTATAAAACACCTCACTATTTTTTAAAATAATTATTTTTGAAAACGATCTCCTGAGTGGAAATCGAAACGTCAAATAATTAGTTATAAAATGTAATTTTCACTACAATCAATTGTGGCTTAATCCCATATAACATATTTACCTTAGACATGCCACAAGAAAATAGTTTCAGAACCGCTAACTTGGTTATTCGTTTTATATGCTATACAAAGTAAGCCTTAGATAAGAAGGAAGACTTAGGTAAGTAAGTAAGAAGTAAAACTTATACTTCACTCGGCAGATTTATATTTTTCCATTCAAGCTTAGAAGACCACCTCTAAATTTCTCCTTTGGTAATTTTTATGATTACTGACTTCTAGGGGCCTTTGCAAACATTTATAGTCCATTCTGCAACTGCAGTCAGAGCCTGTTGATATCCTTGAATATAAAACCCTTAAATATTGTTTATTGGGATTAAGTCGCAATTGATTGTAATAAAAATTAAATTTTTAACTAACTAATGTTTGACGTTTCGTTTTCCACTCCGGAAAATTGTTTTAAAAAAGTATAAGCAACAAGTTGTTAGTGAATTATGGTTTTGAAAATTGCCGGTTGATTTATTTGCTCTTGATCTTATAGACAATAGCATGCTTATGGTTAAAAAAAACTGTGGGTGGTGTTTTTCCCTCAGAATATCAAATGCACTGATCTGTGCGTTTTCTTGTATTGTTTTTGTAAAGTATGTTTACGTAGATTATATGTTTTTTGTATTGTGTATTTCATGTGTATTGTGTGTAAATTGTCGATGACTTGTCTCTGACTTTTTATTAATCCCCTTATGTTGGTATATTCTTGAGATTGATTTATTCTTTTTTATTGGTAATCAAAGCCTGCTACATTATGTAGATGGGTTTACTACACATTTTATTAATTTAAGTAGGATGAGTGGAGAGCTGTTTCTTTAACTTCTCTGAGAATATTTGAGATTTGTCGAAATCTCTGTTCTCGATGTATGTTTCATGCTAGTTTATCCTGACACGTATTGATCTTGCTGCTTCTCCCACAAAGAGATTTTTGCATTTACATGGTACTTTATAGATACAGTTGTTTTATTTTTATTGTGTGTTGTTGGGTTTGTTTTTGGACAGGATAGCTCTCGTGATACAACCGTGAAGGTATTGAAGTTCTGTTGTTATTGAAGGTATATTACTTTAATTTTGCATACCTCTGTTGTGAGTACATAAATAGTCCATTAATAATGTTTTTACAAGTGGTTATTTATCTTGATTAATAAACCAGTTTATTAAATTAGGGTATTACATTTCCGGACAAACGTTACAGGTTTTATGAAGACTTTAAAATACAACTTTGGCAAGGTTCAAAAATGAAAACGAGTCCTCAGCAGGACCAATTTTTTGTACTTTCTGGCTTAAGTCACCTCTACTGCTAGAGACCTTTTGAATGATATGGGACTTATAAATGAAGCAGTGTTTAGTGAACCAAAGATCGGAATTGATGCCTGAAGATAATTATTGTAATAAAAGTAATAAAGAAGATTGTTATAGAAACTACAAAAATTGGAGCAAATAGACTTTTAGAGAATATTAAAGAAATTGTTCAACTTATGTCTGCACCAAATTGAAACACCTATAAGATGTCACAGTACACTTAACATTTTATTACACAAAAATCTCGAGACCGTGACGAACAGATCCCGAGAATTACCGACCCATAAGCCATTTAAACCACCTCTACCAGTTATTCACAAGAATAATAACAAAAATAGACTGGAAACGAAATTGGATTTTTACCAACCTAAGAAACAGGCAGGTTTTACAAAAAAACTTTGGCACCAAGGAGCACCACCACCGCATAAAAGGGATTATAGAAAAGTCCATCGAATACAACCGACCATTGGTCCTGGCTTTCGTAGACTTTCGTAGAGCATTCGATACCATAGAAATTAACAGCGTAATAAGAGCGTTGGAGGAAAGTCGCATAGATCATTATCGGTACTCCAAGCTGATTGCGAATTACGAAGTGGAAATGGGCGGATCATGTGACCAGAATGAACGATGGGCGGTGGGCACAAAAATTACAGTCTGGAGACCACGAGCAGATAGAAGAAACAGAGGTAGACCAACTACACGATGGACAGACGACTTTAAAATAATCGCTTGTAATTGGCTGCAGGAAGCTCAATACCGACATAACTGGAAGATAATAGGGGAGGTTTATGTTCAACTTTAGATACAAAATAAACTGGATTGTAATAAGGGGTTTGATAGTGGGATGGGGTGAAGCCGATAATGTTAAAAGAGTCTGATTTAAGACCCAGAAGACCTGCAAGCTCAATTTGCAAAAAACCGTGTTAATTGACAACTTTTGCATTGGAGACTTTACTTTTTACGGGTAAGTATATACTTCTCTTAAATCATTGTGGTGGTCTCTTCGTATATATAGACGTTCAGCTAAAAATACATATGCAATAGTATTTAGGAAGTCGACCGATTTGGCGGTGGATCTCTGATGGTTTGATCGAAATCAGTTTAGAAAATTGAACGGAACTTTTAATTATTCTTCATAACATATATCGATATGCAGTAGTTGCTGCATATAGTATTGACCCTAATTTTT
Source organism: Diabrotica undecimpunctata (assembly GCF_040954645.1). Taxonomy (NCBI): domain Eukaryota; kingdom Metazoa; phylum Arthropoda; class Insecta; order Coleoptera; family Chrysomelidae; genus Diabrotica; species Diabrotica undecimpunctata. The sequence goes on from NC_092812.1 coordinate 40,148,808, forward strand.
CATGTTCCCTAAAATTTTTATTGGAATTCAAAATTGAAGTTATTCTATTCTATTATTTCCATTAATGATCCAATCTCATCACCAAAGAGTTCACCTGGTGTACATAGACTTACAAAAAGCATATGACAGTGTACCCCTCAGTAAACTATGGTCAACCCTACAGCAAACCAACATGAAGCATGGTCTTATCAAAGCAGTCCAAAGTCTGTATAATGGAACGACTGCAAAAATTAAAACTGGATCAAGGATATCTGAGGGATTTAAGGTCACGAAAGGACTAAAGCAGGGTTGCTGTATTTCGCCTACCCTCTTCAAAATTTATCTGGAACAAGCACTCAAGCTATGAAAAAGAAAATGTAATGGCATGGAAATCCCTCTCAACCACGAGACTACACTGTACACCTTATGTTTCGCTGATGACCAAATACTGATTGCTCAGGATCATGACGACTTGAGTTACATGACTCGGAAGCTAATAGAAGAATATAACAAATGGGGTCTCGAAGTCAACATTAAGAAAACTGAAACCATGTGTATTGGAGAAACAAAGCAGTCCATTATATTAGACGATGGGGTAGAAATTAGACACTGTGATGAATACAAGTACCTGGGTATGAAGATAAATCAAGATGGAACACTCGATGCTGCTATAAAAGACAGAAACATACAGGGTAGAAAAGCCATATCCATGATGAACGGCATTCTGTGGGACCAAACTCATATACAACACCATACTTAAAAGTGTAATCACATATGACAGTGAAGTTTGGCCAATGAAACAAAGAACAGAGAAACTGTTACTAGCAACAGAAATGGACTTCTGGAGAAGAGCAGCAGGCAAATCAAGAAGAGATCGGATACCAAATGAGAGAATACGAGAAATGATGGGAGTCAAGCATACAATAGTTGATGACATAAAAACAAAACAGTTAATATGGTACGGCCATGTACAGAGAATGCCAGATGACAGGATTCCGAAACAGATTTTGACGTGGACACCACAAGGAAAAAGAAAAAGAGGAAGGCCGAGAAGAAGCTGGAGAGAGGGAATTAAAAAAGAACTAGAGGAAAGAGAAATCCCTCCAGGCCTATGGTTAAATAGAGAAGAATGGCGGTTAGGAGTCGAAAGGCGTCGGAGAACGCTGTGAACCGATAGTAGTAGTAGTAGTATCCAATCTTCGATATTTCATTTTTCTTTCTATGATGTGCTCATGTGGTGGTTTCCTGTCATAATGTTAAAATTTTATTCTAAATTCAAGACCTAAATCTATTGTTCTTATAATAATATATTGATGTATTTTTGTTAATTGTTTTTCAAGTGGTACTTGTTCCAAAATAGTAATCTAATTTTACCAGACTATAGACTGTTAGCAGTATAGTTTTTAATTCTCAGGTTTTATTGGTCCCGCCCCATACATAAAAATGTTTGTCCACCCTTTGGGTATCGTTATATGATTATTGGGCGTTATTAAGGAGTCGTCGTCATAGACGACTAAAATTCTTTGTATTCAACAAAAGGTTTTTCGACAACGAACACTTTATTATTAGCTATATATTCAAAAAACCCTATTAAAACCAACAATTAAGTTGAAGCAGTAATCAAATTAATTTTTATAATGGAAGTTTTTATGCGGTTTAGTTTGTAAAATGAAAGTCGTCACAAGCACCAAGTAGGTAATTTTTAACCCTCTGGCTGCCCACTAACCTATTTAAAAAAGTGTGACTCATGAAAAGATAAGTTTAATCTCTAATAATTAATAATACAAGTTTTTTTAACCTTTATTGGTAATGATTCTTTATCTAAATTTCTTCTTGGTTACATAGTTTCGGTAGTATTATAAATACTTCAAATTTCGATAAGTTGCAAAATAGTTGATTATAGATTAAAGTGTATATTCCTACATAATATCTGCTTCAATTCAAGAAAAATATCCTAATCTCTACTACTTAATTCTAAAGTCAAGTATATCAAATTAATATCTTAAAGTCCAAGAGTAACTCACGATACAATATTGGATCTACCATTTCTTGTTACTGTTACTACTTTTAGGGGAGAAGTCACACTGCGACAGGGTTTTATGCGGGACAGCGGGACATGGGACAGGCTCTTGTCTCGTCCCGCGTCCCGTCCCACAGCTATTTTCGCTGTCTCGCCCGTGTCCCAGGACTCCAGGACAAAGCTAACAAATTATATTTTCTAAATAAGTAAATATATTTTTATAATAATGGTATAAAAATAAACTTAATATTTATATTTTTTTTGAGCTTTTGTTTTTACAAATTGTCTTAATAACTACTTCAGTTTCTACAAGTGGCACCTTTTCCTGTACTTTATAAAGTATTGTGTAAAAATTTATATTTGTTTTGAATTTCTTCTGTTTAAAATTATTTCAGATACTATCCTATATTAGAATCATTCAATTAGAAGTTTTTAATGTTTTGTTGTAGTATATTTCTGAACATTTACACAAAGAGGGGGAAGTAAAAGATGCTCGACCTTCAAATTTAATATGTTATTAATTAATTATTACTTATGTCTAAAATAATCTTCTTGCGACAGTAATATCGTATCGAGACTTTTTAAAAATATGTCACCTCAGCTAATAAAGAATATAATACTATTAAGGACACCCACTTAAAAATTTAGTTTTTTCCCATTCTAATTTAGTTAGAAGGAATTTAAATAAACAAATCTTACCTGCCTAAGACTAAACATCGTTTCTGCTGAGTGTGCGATGAGATCATTCGGTTAAACAAAATTTGCTGAAAGAGCGCGGCTAATATTCAAAAGTAACGAGACAAATTAATAACAGATAATGTCGCCTACCGTGTAAACAAAATAACGAAATATTTAGAATAACGTAGTAACGATATATAATTCTCGGTTAGTTATTAGGTACTAAAGGGCCCTATTCACATGTGTATCTGTCAGGAGGACATGTCCAGCGGACAGATCCGTTGTTAGCTATATACAGGCAGATGTTTCTACAGACAAATTCGTTGGCGCTATACACTCACGGATAAATCTCTCAGGTCTACTGGTTTCTGCATTGTGTGTTTATCTGTTTTCCACTGTGCTATGAATATAAAAAGCAACTAGCAATAATTGGAGGATATATAGTTTTATTTGATGATAGAAAAAAGAAAAGACTGTGGTCAAAATAATGGTTATTAGAAGGAAGAAAGTACTCACATATGAATTTAATTAGAGAACTCGAAACATGAGAACCGCTTGATTTACACAATTTTCTGCGAATGGATAATGAAGCATTTGAAACATTATTAGGATATGTTGGCCGTAGAATCGAAAGAAAGAACATATACATGAGAGAATCGCTAAGTAGCAGAGAGCGATTAATCGCCACGCTACGATACTTAGTAACTGGTCGAAGTGGTGAAGATTTACAGTTCAGTTGTGCAATCTCCCACAGCTTCTTGGACAAATAATACCTGAAACTTGTTGGGAAATATTTATAGCATTAAAAGACGAATACTTGAAGGTTTGTAAATGCTTTATTCTCTTAAGTACATATATTAGCTATTATTTAGTAAATTAAAAGACTTACCTACTTAAAAACTTTATTGTGTAAGTACAATAATTTAAGTGCTTAGTTAGTACTAGGAGTATTATTTTTTGTAATTACAAACTCAGAAAGGTTAACCGTAGTATCTTCCATTATTGTATTACTTGTTGATGATGTACCTTGAGAGTGAGAGAGAGAGGAACACGTTGTGGTTGACTAGCTGCTACTAAGTGTGGTGTAGTTGATGTGGGTTGCTCTGAGAAAGAATTTGGGTGAAAAACTGATGTGATCGGTCGTGTTCCAAACTGATTGCCATAATAATTCATTTGATTTTGCCTGTAATCGTAGGTGTCTTAAACAGCAGGGGTTGAATAAGCAGGCACTGGCGATACATAAGTTGGTAAGTGAAAGACACAGTTGTCCGTAAGCCTTCCTAATTTTCCATAAAACAAAACGTCGGAAATGATTTTCTGTGCAAAAATTCGTTGTCGTATGTCCATGGATTCGAGATCCAGTGTTACACTTTTTTCAAACGGATCATATGGAGATGCTGGTGTTTGTGGAGCTGCAAGAGCAATATTAGCTGCTTCTAAAAACTTTGCTTTTTTTTGAGCTAAACTAGTATTTTTGTTTGTGAACCTACTCTTCTTTTCACTACTCAGTGAACGGCAACAACTTAAGGAGTTGATGGCTCGCTTAATGATTGTGATGGTTCATCCTGAAAAAAAAATTATTTTATATTATTATATACCTACTCTTGTTATACATTTTGCATGCAGTTTCTAAACCTACTCTTTACTCTTAGTCGTTGGAAATAGCAGACGGATTTAAAACTTCATGCGACTTTGAACATTGCTTGGGAGCTATGGATGGCAAGCATGTTGCGATTAAACAACCGCCTAATAGTGGGTATTTTTTCTACAATTATAAAGGTTTTTATAGTATCGTCTTGTTTGCCATTATAAATTCTAATTATGAATTTATATACGTATATTCCGGAATAAATGGTAGAATTTCTGACGGGGGTGTCCTACAAGAGACCGACTTTTACGACAAACTTGAAAACCATGCTTTTAATATATCGCCTCCTAATAATCTCGCCAAATCACCAATCAAACTTGCATACATTTTTATTGGAGACGACGCCCTTAGCATCACAGAAAATATAATGAAACCCTATTCATTAACTGGTATTAGTCACGATGAACAAATTTTTAATTATCGCCTATGTCGAGCAAGAAGAGTGGTTGAAAATGTGTTTGGTATATTGACTTCTCAGTTCAGAATATTACTGAGCACAATTTCATTTAATATTGTCGAAAAAGTTGATAAAGTAGTAATGGCATGTTGTGTTCTACATAATTTTTTAAGAAGGAAGAGCTCTACGTACATACAGAGTCGCTCTAATGATCTCGACGACAGTAATCGTAATCAGAGCATTTGAAATGGTGACTGGCGTGAAGAACTTCGTCAATTACAAGGTTTACAAAACAGAAGGACCTATTACAATGATATTGCCAAAAATGTCAGAAAAGCATTTACCCAATACCAGCTTCAAAGTAATGAAGGACGAATATCATTTCAAGAAGACATGATCGACGGAAATTAATAATTGAATCGAAAAGGTCTACACTATTTATCTTTTTTTTTTTTAAATTGTCCGTGTCTCTTTCTTTGTTAAAACGGATCAAAAATAAAGAATAATAAATATATGACTTACCATTATTTCGCTTTGACTATCCCCTTCCGATTCCTGGGATTCCATTGAAGATGTTCTCTTACTCTTCCTCATTTCTCTTAATTCACGTTGAAATCCACCACGCAAGGAATCTATTTTCTTTCTTACATAATTTACATCTGAATCTGGGCAAATTTCTTGGCATTTTTCGCAGTTGTCTGTTAGAATAGTCTTTACTTTTTGTATTCCACAAGCATGGCTTCAACTTATATAACGAAATCAAAATTTCCCAATAATGCTTTATTATCTGCTAATGCTATTTTCGAAAATACACATTTACTACCTACCGTAGCAACTTGATACAATTTTAACAGGTACCTACTCCTCGTTCAGCGTACAAATCCTTGAAACTATTCACACACATCCGTATATGTCCGGCTCGCTGTCCGTGCTCGTCGTCTTGAAGCACGGACGGCGAGCAAGACACATAAGGCGTACGCATGGATATACACATGCGGATCTGTCCGGAGGATCTGTCCGTCGGACATATCCTCCGGACAAATACGCATGTCAATAGGGCCCTTTAGGGTATTGGATAGTAACGAACATAAAGTAACTAGTAGTAGTTACTTTTTCGACATCACTAAACTTCATTCCCAATTGAGCTTTCCTTCGAGCTTAATGTAATAATTGTTTTTCATCTAATCCTTGTTGTTCCCGGAATGACAAGTTGAGGCTCGATGATTCAAATAGTTCAAGTCGGAGTAGTGAAAGTTGGAGTTATAGATCTAAAAGACCTAAAAGCAAATTTGATGAGTTTTCGAAATAATTCATGCATCCCAAACTACTTTGTATAAATTGTGCCTACATAAAAAGGTTGAAATAAAAATGAAAAACAGAAACACGTCAGGTTTAAGGAAGCATCTAATATCTTTTCACAAAAAGGAATTACACATATTTCTTCCTGAAAAACAAAAATTCGGTGGAGATATCACAAGCTTTTTAATAACCTCTGGAAAAAGTGGACATGTAAAAAATATACTTATTACCTTATTACCAATTACATGTATTATGTACCCACTATTTTATTTTGGTAACTTGATGTATTTTTATTAAGTAGATATTTTCTTAATTTAAAATAACTTCTTTTGATTATCATTTCTTTTTTACCTATTCTTTATTTTTTTCAAGTTATTTTTTTTATATAAAAGTAGAGCTAAGATTCTTAATAACATTTATTTTGTTTTAATAAGTGGATTATAGTTTGTTATCTTATCACCTAAAGAATCTGTGCCCTTGATACATGTTTGTAGATTTTTTGCCACATACCAATCTTTTTTAAGATTTCCATTTCGTATATGGTGGGGGTCCATCAATCCGTTTCTAGACAGATAATATTCTTTAAAATACAGTCAAGTTTATGACATAAATTTGGTTTTTTGTGTTTTAACCATGGTTTAGCATATGTAAGCTTATTAAATGCAAATGTGTATTAAGAAATAGATTGACTTCCGTGGGGCATGGTAGATAGCTGAGTTAGTTAGAGCAGAGGCACGGATCGCTTAGATCGTGGCTTCAAACCCCACCCAGTGTCAGTTGTTTAGACATTTATTAATTTGGTTGGTCCTTATTATGGCTATGTTAATTCAAGCTTAAAATGTACTTACTCAGTTACGTTGTTATAAGATCTAAAGTAATGTTTAAGAAATAGCAACAGGCTAATGGGTAACTGCAAGACTTGCAAGACTCTTGCTGCAAGATCAAGACCAAGACCGGGAGTGCAATACCAAGACCAAGACCAAGACCAGGTGTATTGACGCAAGACCAAGACCAAGACTATCTAAGTCTCGTCTTGTTCTTGCATTTGGGCAACACTAATTCTAGTATGCACTTACAAACCAATTAACTTTTGACAGCAAACATCTAATCTGTAATTAGAATTTATGAAATATAAGAAATGACACCTCTATTAACACACAATTCAGATCCTTTATCTTAATCTTTTGTGTTTAATGTATGTTCAAACTGAAATTTGTATGGATGATATAGACCGTAGTTTTTAATTGAAATAAAATTTTCTTAGTAACGATTGTTGATATTGTTGAAAATAAAGGTTTATAAATAAACTTTACTCTTCATGAAATTCATATTTTTTAACAAACTGAGTATACGACTTAAAAAAATGAATATCTAATGATTGTCTTTTAGGTTCTTGAACATGCAGAACTGTATAACGAATACCTTTATCCATATTATTTAAAACAAAAAAAATCTCATTTGGTGCCAACTTAATTATTAGACAGACACACTATATATATAATAAGCCACACTTGAGAAAAAAAGTATATTTATTTCAATATCCATATAAATATATTGTTACACTTCTTCAAAATTAAGTTTATTCAACACAAACAATATTACAATACAATATAACTAACTGACAACTATATAATTATATATTTTCTGACGTTCCAAACTTCACTAGACATTTTAAGAATTTTCGATGTCATCTTGAACTACTTCCTCTTTTTCGTCAATGGACTTTTCCTATGTGGGATAAATCTTTCGTAACACTGCTTCCTCCTTTATAGTTATTCGCCTCGAATAACTGGACTATCGGGAATCGGTTGAAGCCAACGAGGTGGATGAGTTCCATGGTATGGAGCTAGTCTCTCGATATGAACTACCTCGGGTTTACTTCTAGCTGAAAACTGGATGCAATAGAATATTTTTATTTTCTGCAGGACGGTATACGAGCCTTCCCAGTTTCGTTGAAGTTTCGGACAAAGTCCTTTCTTACGTGTGGGATTGTATAACCATACTGGGTCACCTCTTGCGAAAGTTGTACCAGTAGCATGTATGTCGAGCCTGGCCTTGGCTTTATCACTTTGAAGCTTCAAACTTTTACGAGCAAATTCGTATATTTTTTCTAATTTTTCTTTCAAAATTTTCAATGTAGGTCGGGAATGAACGTTCTTCTTCACAGAGAGGCAATCTTCCGAAAATAAGATCTTGAGGAAGCTTCATTTCTCTTCCGGTGATCATCATTGATGGAGAATAACCAGTTGCTTCATGTTCGGAACTTCTATAGGCTAACAGAAATAGAGGAATTAAACTATCCCAATCTTTTTGATTATCAGAGACAAACATTGAAAGGTATTGACAAACAGTTCTATTATGTCTTTCGACTATTCCGTCTGATTGAGGATGGAGTGGCGTAGTGCGAGTTTTCTTAATACCCAAGATTTTCATTAATTCTTGCCATAATTCTGATTCAAAATTTCGTCCTTGATCAGAATGTAACTCTAAAGGAACTCCATGTCTTGATACGACGTGTGTTATAAATGCTTCTGCTACTGTAGTCGCTTCTTGATTAGGAAGGGGTACAATTTCAGGCCATTAAAAAAAATAATCCATTGCTACCATTAAGTACTTGTTCCCTCTCTCTGTCATCGGAAGTGGACCAAGAATATCCACTGCAAGTCGTTCAAAAGGCTCTCCGGAAAGATATTGTGCCATTTTACCACGACTTCTTATTCTAGGGCCTTTTTTACCATTACATAAATCGCATTTCCTACACCAATCTTCTACATCTCGGCGACAATTGATCCAGTAAAATCTGTCTCGAACTCTGGCCAGTGTTCTTTTGACTCCAAAATGTCCTCCAGAAAGACTGCTATGAAGTTCTTGCAACACACTTTTAATATGTAATTTCGGCAGTACCACTTGTTGAACTATACGTACTCCATCGGGACTTTCCCACTTCCGATATAATAGACCATTGGAAAGATACAGAGATTCCCATTGAGCCCAGTACGCTTTTGTAGTTCCACTGTATTTGGTTATTTCCTGCCAAATAGGTCTTACTCCATTTTTAAGCCATTCTCGTATGACTTTTAAGTCATTATCTTTCTTTTGACTCTTTTTACGGTTTTCCAGGGAAGTCTGATCATTATCTTCTTCCTGTATAACTGTGGTTACCTGGAAACTTACTTCTTCGGTTATGTTATCTTTATCTTCAAGTTTTTTACAGTACTGGCATTGACGTTCCAAACTTCACTAGACATTTTAAGAATTTTCGATGTCATCTTGAACTACTTCCTCTTTTTCGTCAATGGACTTTTCCTATGTGGGATAAATCTTTCGTAACAATATATATATATATATATATATATATATATATATATATATATATATATTGAGATGATTGGTGTTTAAAGAAAATAATTTATAAGTTATATACTAGATAATATTAGATATAAAAAGTATTTGGTTATTTTAATAAGTTATATACTAGAGAATTTTATAAAAATTATTTATGTGAGGGCATTTTTAAGAAATTAACATATAATAATTGTAAAAAGTTGTATTTTAATAATTATAATATTGTAGATATATGATAGATAGTGAGCCATGTGACTAGGCAACCAAAAATACTCTTGAAAGTGACAGATAGAAATTCATAATTAGGAATATAAAGTGGGGTTATAATAATATGTTAGTTTAAAATGTTTAATTTATATATAGTTACTGATTTAAGTGTATATTCTGATCTGAAAACCCTAAATGTCAACTAAATTATCAATAGAAAAGTAAGGAATTCTCTAGATCACCGGAGATGGCCTTGTTTGCGAAATGGTTTGTTCCAGAAAATTCAGACACGTATTTAATAGAACAAATGGAACATGATTTCTTGCTAGATGATTCTGGAACATGGAAAAAGATATAAATACCCGGTGATTTGGATTCAAGATGTCCATTCAGTTAGTCAATCAGTTATGAGTTACAGTTACTATGATGGCCAGTTTTTTAGTATGAAAGTTAGTTAGAGTCAGTCAATCAGTTATAATTGTTCAATATAGTGAGTTAAATCAAGATTAAGAAACAGTATAAAGAAAATATTATTGAAGATTAAAAATTATGTTATGTATAAATGATGATTGGCTAATAGAAGAAGTATTAATTGAATATTAAAAATAAATAATATATTTGGTGATTGGATATTGGTATATAGAAAAGAAGAATAAATATAAATGCTGTTTGCTGGTTTGCTTGGTGGTTTATAAATGCTGGTGAAAAAAAATATCTTAAATTGGTGGAAGCTGATAATTGGAAAAAGTTATTTCACAAAAACAAGGATAACCGAAGCTGCGAAGAAGACATTGAGTGGTGATTATAATCTATACAGTGGAAAACAGTTCATTTAGGCATTCAGTGACAGAAAGGTACAACCATTTGTTAATATAATTTAGTTAGTGTCATAACAATTTCAATTTTGAAGATAGTTTGTTTAAATTTTACATTGTCTATAGAATTTAATTAGTTTCATAAGAATTTCAATTTAAAGATAGTTTATTTTAAATTTACATTGGCTAGGTTAGATATATATGTGTGTTTCATAATAGATATAATAAAGATAATTTAAAAAAGTACTTACAAACTAATTCTTTGAGAACCGCGATAAAAACCCTATATTATTAAAAAATACTCATTGCTCATCATTCACAAATAATACTTCATAACAATATATATATATATATATATATATATATATATATATATATATATATATATATATATATATATATATATATATATATATATATATATTGTTATGATGTGTTTTTTTTGTTTGAATGATGAGCAATGAGTATTTTTAATAATATAGGGTTTTTATCGCGGTTCTCAAAGAATTAGCTTGTAAGTACTTTTTTAAATTATCTTTATTATAACTATTATGAAACACACATATATATCTAACCTAGTCAATGTAAATTTAAAATAAACTATCTTTAAACTGATATTCTTATAAAACTAATTAAATTCTATAGACAATCTAAAATTTAAACAAACTATCTTCAAAATTGAAATTGTTATGACACTAACTAAATTATATTAACAAAATTTTGTACCTTTCTTTCACTGAATGCCTAAATGAACTATTTTCCACTAAGTATATAGATTCTAATCACCACTGAATGTCTTCGTACTTCAGTTATCCTTGTTTTTTTGTGAAATTACTTTTTTCAATTATCAGCTTCTACCAATTTAAGATATATTTTTCTTCACCAGCATCTATACACCACCAACCAAACCAGCAAACAGCATTTATATTTATTCTTCTTTTTAATATACCAATATCCAATTATTATAAGTTGATTTATACTAATCTCCAACCATAATATAATTTAATTTCTTCCAATATACCTTTTTTTATCTTCAATAATTATTTGTGTATAATTATAAATGTGCATTAAATTATATGCATAATTTTTAATCTTCATTTAACTCACTATATTAAACTATTGGACTATTTGTACTTGATTCACTGACTCTAACTAACTTTCATAATAAACTGCTTGAATTCTGACTAAAAAACTTAAAAACTGCCCAAAAACTCTTCTGACTGCACTATCTACAACTTTTCTGACTAAAAACTTTCAAAAACTGCCTAAAACTGCCAAAAACTGCCATCTTGAATCCAAATCACGGGTATTTATATCTTTTGGATATTCTAGAACTATCTCGTAAGATATCATGTTCCAATTTGTTCCATTAACTACTTGTCTGAATTTTCTGGAACAAACCATTTCGCAAACATGGCCATCTCCGGAGATCCAGAGAATTCCGTTCTTTTCTATTAATAATTTTGTTTACATTTAGGCTTTTCAGATCAGAATATATAATTAAATTAGTAACTTAACATTCTAATTTAATAAAATACACATTTCAAACAATATATTATTATAACCCACTTATATTCGTAAATATTCTTAAACGTCACTTCAGAGTATAAATATCTGTCAATCTCCGAGAGTATTTTTGGTTGCCTAAGCACATGGCTCACTTATATATATTTACAATATTAAAATACAACTTTTTACAATTATTATATGCTAATTTATTAAAAATGCCCTCACATAAATATATTTTTATTAAATTCTCTAGTATATAACTTATTTAAAATAATTAAATACTTTTTATATCTAATATTATGTAGTATATAAATTATAAATTATTTTCTATAAACCCCAATCGTCACAATACCCCAAAAATAATATTTAAAATAAATAATTTACTTATTATTTTTTTAAATATTAATTTTCTCATACCTTATTAAATTTAATAAATCAAAAATTTTTTTTATTTAAAATGTGTTAAATACATCCCTGTTCGCTGTCTATATCAAAGCAAAGAACAACGCTGCACAGTTCGGCTATTCTATGGTCAAACTGTCATGTCAAATGGAGAATGGATTTTATCAGAGAATAAAATATAACCTTAATTAAAAATATAATGGATATTGTGTTCTGTTTATCAAAATCTAGGAATTATTTCCATTCAAAATAACTTTCATCAATATAAATTGGTAAGTTTTTCCACTTTATTATATTAGAAAGACCTTTTTATAGCAATTATAGTATCAATTTTGTGTCTAACCCCAAATTATGATTTTTAGGGTACAAATTAATTTCCATATATACAAAATTCAACAAGTATGATGTCAAATTGATTCAAAATAATGAAATCTACCATCTACCATTTAACAAATCAAGTCTATTGAATAAAATGGATATATCAGTAAGTTATTAGTGTTATTATATTTGTATTAAAGGTATAGAAATCATTATTCAATCTCTTCATGATATTGAAAAATGTCGTTGATATGAAATATGCCTCTTAGTCTGTTCTCTGCATCTATTAATACATAACTATTTATTCCATTCTGATTTTCAATTGTATATGGACCTTCAAACATTGGTTGTAATTTCTTACAACGGTTTTCTTTAACATTACTTTTTCTAAGTGAACGAATTAACACTAGGTCTCCTTTTTGAAATGTGATTGGTTTTTTTATATTTCGATTTTGTCTTCTGATATATTTTTCAGCTTTTCTCCTAATTCGGTTATTCACTTTCTGCATTACTTGTTCTAACATATCCTGATTATATTCACTAATCCACTTTCTGTTTCCTATATGGCCAAACATTAAATATTCTGGTACTTCCTCTGTATTCAAATTATGTGTATTATTTAAAAAATATTCTACTTGTGGTATATGTTGCTGCCAAGTTTCGTGTTGATTTTGACACAGTATCCTTAAATATTTTATAACTTCTTTAATATATCTTTCTGCAGGATTTGCCTGAGGATGTCTGATACTTGTAAAATGAATGTTGATTCCCTTTTTCTCACAAAATGTCCGAAATTTTTGGTTGTTAAAATATGTAGCATTATCTATTATCGTTGATTGAATAATCCAAATAGATCCGCAGCCGTACACAAATTAAACGTAGCAACTTTTCTGTTCTCAAAAACACTTTCGCCATCTATTTTCGGGAGAGAAAATTACACTACGGTTAAACATAAAAGATTTCTTCTCTTCATAATATTTCCCCTTAATGCTCAACGTAAATATTGGTCTCCCACTTTAATTCCTTAACATAATCATACTTGCAAACTGTGCATTTTGAATTTGTTTCGTAATTTGTTTGTGTTCTAGTCGATTTATTTGTTTGGTGAAAAATGAATTCCTCTAAAATTACGACACGTTGTGTGTATAAAAATTGTAATCTATCGAGAAAAGACGGTGTAGTGTTATTTAAATTTCCCGTTAAAAATCAAGATTTATTATGTATGGTTAATATTTTTGTATTAATTTTCTTCTTCATCGTCTTCTTCTTCTTCTTCTTCCTTTGACTGCTCAATATCGGATTCATCATCATCATCATCAAGTGCAGAATTCAACAATAATCATTTTTATATTTAATTAAATACTGAAAAAATCATATTTATTATTTTTTTAAATTATATATTTATTTATTAATCCAATAATCGATTTATTAAAGTTACAAATATAATATATATTCTTTTATTATCTATGGTTAATATTTTTGTATTAATTTTCTTCTTCATAGTCTTCTTCTTCTTCTTCCTCTGACTGCTCAATATCGGATTCATCATCATCATTCTCGTTTATTAAAGTATCAGAATAAAAATATTCAAGAATATCAGGTGCATATTCACTTTCTTCATTGAAATCATCTGAAGTTGATGAAGCGTTTAGACATGATTGTCCATTACACTGCCCACAAATTAAAGTACATTGCAATCCTGATTTCCTGCATCCGCAATTAGAACTTTTCTTGCAATTGCAAAATATTGTATTCAGCAGTTCTTCTGGTGCTGGCGGTAATAATGTTGTTATTGGTTCCAGAAATTCATTTTGCATTACCCAGCCGAATTCTTGGGGTTCTAAATCATTTCCCAACCAAATTTGGGTCTGATAATAGACACGAATGATATGCTGACCAGCTGCTGCACTTGAAGGTGGAAGACTTGATAACTGCACTGGTTTGTTGAGTCTTGTTGATTTGATGAACTGGGTGTATCGAAAAGAGTCTATATCGTCTTCTGATGTTGGAGCCTTATACGCTGCTAAGAAAATACGTACTCCATTTTAAAATAATTCTTGTACAGAGCAGTTTTTTTGTTGAAATAGTTGAGGTGACTGATGTAAATGGTGATTTTTTTCGAACATTTTTTATCGATATTTTACTTTTCCTATAAATCTCAGAAGTCGTATCACATCCACTAAACGCGTGTAAAAATAAGATGTGTTTCTTAGAATGAGGGTATTTATCAAAACTTTTCGATGAATATAATTTTGTCTCCGCATTACCCTTACCAATTTTTTTAAAAAAATTTCTTGTTGATGTGATTGAGCTCGTCCTATCAAGATAACTAGCAAATCAATATCTTCTCCTACAATGACGGAAGTTTTTCCTACATGTTCAGACTCTGCAACAGCTGTTTCTACAATGAGAATATCAGCATCATCTCTGGCTTGTTTTGTAGTGATATTAACAGCTTTTAATTTGTCGATAAGCATGTCTATACCGTTACCGTATAAACAGGTAAGCGGTCCCCCACTCTTTTCGCTCTATCTTAAGAAGGGTTGAAGGTACATAAAAGTATTTGAGATAAAAATTGAAGAGAATTTTCCATTCTACAATTTTTCTTACTACCTTAAATGTCATAAAGTGTAAGGGAAACGAGATATTTGCAGAAAACTCATTTTCGTGACCTTTGACCTTTAATATCTTAAGTCGCGGACACGTGATTATATGAGACTTTTGAGGTAAGTTTTATACCATCAAAATAAAGACGTATGCAAATTTTCAGCTTATTATCTTTCATTCCGAGGTTTGCCCCCTTTTATGCCTTATTTTACTGGATTAGTATAGGATCCGATATAATATAGAACTGCACCGTTATTTTTAATGACTAAAAATTATTTGATATGTAATTCAGTATGTTAACAAAATTATGAGAAACGAGCTGTGCCTGAGATAATTTTGTTTTGAATATAATTAATTAAAAATTATTAAAAATAACTTTTTTTTATAAGTATAATAAAAATCAGGCTTGGGCAGGTATTATGTTAGGTTTTTTATCATTCGAAACAAAAAAGGTCTTTTGTAATTGTTCTCTGAAGTTGATTGTTTTCGAGTTTTAAATAATTTAAAACTAAAAAGAAAAAAACGAAAGATTTCGATTTTCAAGGCTCAAAAACACAAGCAAAAATATTAATTTTGTAATCATCAAACTTTCGAAATTTTTTCTATTAAGTCAAGATAAGAATGTTTGCCATGTTTTGCATTTTTGCAAATATTTTTTAATTGGTAATGAGGAAGGTTCCTTCTGGAAAGACAGGCGATCGGGCTGGGCTACATTAACAAGTAAAAAACAATGATTTCAAATGAAAGTCCAAAATACTTATCAAGACCTGATAAAATAATGTTGAGCTTGAATTTAGGTACTTTAAAATTTCAAAAATGAAGTGAAACTTATGATTCTAAGCCTTGAAGATCATCATCCCTCATTATTTTTTCAGTTTTAAATTGTTTATAACTTAAAAACGATCAGCTTAAGAGAAAAATTAAAAAAGCCTTTTTTTGTTTTGAATGAATCTAAAATATTATGTGTCCGCAAAATTTTCTTTATAAAAAAAGTTATTATTTAATTATTAATTAATTATAGTCACAACAAAATTAGATCGGGCACCCCTTGTTTTTATAATTGTTAACATTCTAAATTACATATCAAATAATTTTCATTGCAGTTCGATCTTTATCGTATCTGTATACAAAATATAATATTGACAAAATAAATTCAAACTGTTCGCGAATTGCTAAATGCTTCACAGACATATTTCTTAGAAATCATAATTCAGATAACGCTGGTATGGTGTTTAGTTCTCTGACTCATTACACTTCGTAAGTACTGCCGTAAATTGGTTGTGGTAGGGAACGATAGGGGAGGTAACGTCACCTCTTTCTACGATCATTCTCGTATGAGCGCAAATTCGTAACTAGTTGTTTCCCGAAATATCCACTAGAGTCGCTGATTCTTGATGAAATTTTAATTTTTTGGGTTGCACGTTTCTCTCCATATGCGTTGCTGATCTATTTGGGTTATTCAATCAACGCTATTATGCAATTTCTAAATGGTCCTATTTCTTCGAAAAATTGATTAATATATAATTTTAATGTTTTAACATTTGTTCTAGAGCAGGGATATAGTTTAATAAATTTTGTATATAAATCAACTATCACTAGTATATGCTTTTTTTCTGTTGGACTGAGAACTAAATTTGAAATAAAATCCATGGAAACTGTATTTAGTTTTTCATATACAACATTAGATTTATATGTGTTCTGGTTTTTGAAATTCTTTTCTTTGTTTAGTTGACATATTGGGCATTGGGTAGTAATTTCCTTTGCTATACTTATGTCATTCTTTGCAAAATAATTGTCCCTAAATAGCATCCATAGCTTTCTTGAACCAATATGCATATAATTGTTATGTAAATTTTTCAATATTTTCTTTGCTAAAGTTCTAGTTATTACATATACTTCTATGCCATTTATTATTTTATAATAAACTCCATCTTTCCTAAGGACTTTTTGTTTTTCACTCAAATTGATCTGATCTCTTATAATTTCTTCTTTAGAATATAATCCAGTACTTTCTACTAATTGATTTAATCCAATTTTTATTGTTCGCTGCCCTTTTTGTGATGTATTTTCTAACCTTGATAAAGCATCTGCCACTATATTGGATTTTCCAGAAATGTATTTGATTTCAAAGCAGTATTCACTAAGTATTAGACTCCACCGATGTATTCTACTGTTTCCATATTTGTTATTTAATATAGACGTTAAAGCTTGATGATCTGTTTCTATTGTAAATTCATTACCCAACAAATAAAATCTTAATTTTGTGACACAGTGTATTATACTTGCTAGTTCTAATTCTGAAACTGAGTAACCCTTTTCATGTGGCTTTGTGATTCTTGAAATGAATTGTATTGGGTATTCGACCCCATCATGTATTTGTAATAATACCCCTGATA
Source organism: Diabrotica undecimpunctata (assembly GCF_040954645.1). Lineage (NCBI taxonomy): Eukaryota > Metazoa > Arthropoda > Insecta > Coleoptera > Chrysomelidae > Diabrotica > Diabrotica undecimpunctata. The sequence continues at coordinate 40,166,428 of NC_092812.1, forward strand.
ATCTCTCTATGGATGCATCTGTTCTTAATATGAATGGCTGTGTGTAGTCAGGATAGTATATTTTCAAATTTGACAGAAAAATGTTCTTAATCTCTTGGAATGCTAGTTCTCTTCTCTGATCCCATCTCCATTTTACACCTTTTCTCAGTAGTTCAAGTAATGGAAGTTCTTTTATACTTAGATCTGGTATCATCCTTTTATAATAATTAATTATTCCAATAAATCCTCTTAAAGTTCTTAAATTGTGTGGTGTTTTATATTCCTGAATGACTTGTGTCCGTTCTGGATCCATTTCGATTCCCTTAGTGTTAAGTTTATAACCTAGATATATGACTTCTTTTTGAAAAAATGTACATTTTTCTTGATTTATTTTTAGTCCAACTTTGTCTAATCTATTTATTATAATTTTTAGGTGTTTCTCATGATCTTCAGCCGTTTTAGAAAAAATTAAGATATCATCAATGTAGTGAATTACAAAATGTTCATATTGATCCAAAATATCATGAAGACATCTACATAGAGCACTGCAAGATGATTGAAGTCCAAATGGTACTACTTTGAATTGATATACTACTCCATCTATCTGAAATCCTGTATACTGTCTACTTTTTCTTTCTAGAGGTATTAACCAGAAACTATGCTGTAAATCGATTTTAGTGAAAAATGACATTCCTGTAATTCTTCCTAATATTCCATCTATACTCATTGGTGCTTCAAATTGCTTTTCAGTAATCTTGTTAATATTCCTTGCATCCAAACATAACCTGATTTCACCTGATCTTTTTCGTACTACTACTATGGGGTTAATAAAACGTGTGTCTGCCTTCTCAATGATCCCATCTTCTAACATATTATTAATTGTTTTGTTTACTTCTTCTCTGTATTTATATGGTATTGGGTATGATTTTGTTTTAAAATCTTTTTCCTCCTTAACTCTTATACTATGGATATAATTCTGTGCAATTCTATTTTCTTTATTGACAAGTCCCTTGTGTTGCTGCAATATGGAAATGACTATTGATTTATATTCTTCAGGGCAATTTAAAACTTTCATTATATCTTCTTCTTTACAAATAAAATTATTCTTCATTATGTACTCATTATTCCTTGCTTCCAATTTTACGCACTCCGCCTCGTAGGCATCCATCTGCTTAAAATTTCCATTCCTTAAATATTCACTACAATAATTATTCTTTACATTCTTTTGGGACATTTCCCTATCATCAAAATACATTTCTTCTTCATAAACATCATTATTTTCTTTTAATAATATCCTATCAATTCTTATTCCTTCTTCCACCTCATCTTTCTGCATAAATTTAATTATTTGCCCTTCCAAAGTTACCATTTTTTCTTCAAAATCTATCTTTACTTTCTTCTTTTCCAATTCATCATTTCCCATTAATATATCAACACATAAATCCTTGACAATAAATCCTTGCATCTTAATTTCTTTATTAAGAATATTAATTTTAAAATTGGCTAGTTTATCAATTTCACCCAACTTCTTATTATTTGCACCAACAATTTTAATTTTTGGAATCTTTATTATATCTGATAATTTTAATGTATTAAAAATAAAATTCTCCGAGACTAAAGTACTTTCTGAACCAGTATCTATCATAATCTTAATCATTTTATTTTTGGCCAAAGCATTTATATAAATTAAATTAATAGATTCAATAATTTTCTCTTCATCTAAAGAAATAAATTCAGAAGGTTTTTCATAATAGCAATGGCCTAACTTGTAATTCAGAAAGTTTACTGCACAAAATTTTGATTATTAGAATTGTCAGATTGTATCTGACCACTTGGATCTGATGTCCTATGTCTTTCCCTACTATGACTTCTACTCACATTTTCCTGCCTTGTACTACTTCGTTCCCTGTCTTCACAGCTTCTATTCCTTCGAACACAATTTACCTGTCTGTTATAGTTAGGTCGCTCTGTATTTCTTCTATTATTAAAATCTTGTCTATTATTATTAGTACTGTTATTAAAATGTTGTCTATTATAATTAGTATTATTATTAAAATTTTGTCTATTATAACTAGTATTATTATTAAAGTTCTGTCTATTTGGATTACTGTTATTATTATTAAAATTTTGTAAATTATTACCATACCTAGTATTATTGTTTTTCTTGTTGTTATTATTACTTGTCATATTGCCTCTTTGTATTCTTTGAATAAAATTAATAAAACTATCTATTGTTTGAATATTTTGTACAGTTACGGTTTGCACAACATCAGCATCAAAATGTCTAGATACATTTAAGACTGTTTCATCCTCTCTAAGTGGTGGTTCTAAATATTTTGCAACTGTTATCAATTTCAATGCATAATCTACCATATTTGATTTTAAATTTTGATTATACTTTCCAAAATATAGAATTTCTCTAAACTTGGCTTGCTCTAGTTCACCCCAATAATAATTTAAAAATTTATTTTCAAATGTTTGAAAATTATCTAAATCATTCTCAATACTAGCAAACCAAGTTGCTGCATTGTCATTTAATGTCATTCTAATATAATCTTTAATATCATTAATATTATTCACAAATCTTAATTTATGTTTTAAACTATTTATGTATACTCTAGGATGCAAATTTTTTATATTGCCAGAGAATTTAATCCCAGTCTCATTTGTTAAATTTAAGTAAGGTCTCCCTATGTCTCTCATTTGTGAAATATCATCTATTCTCTGTTCCACATTTCTTATTTGATTACAATTTATTTGGATATTTTGTTGTATATCATCTAATTTTTCTTCTGTGTTTCTCCTGTCTTCGTTAATTTTTACTTCTAAGTTACATTTCTGTAACTCTATTTTCTGTTCTATATCTATCTTATTATCTTGAATAATCCTCTTTACTTCTGTCCTCTCATTGTCTATCCTTTTCTTGTAGTCATTCCGTATACTTTTTATTTCATTTGCTACTTTTTTCTCTGCAGCTTCAAGTTTTTTATCCATTTGTTTTACAATTTTATTATTATTATCTTCTATTTTCTTTTCTAATTTTCTATAATTCTCTTCCAATTTCTGTTCCATTTTTTTCATGTCTTCTTTGACTTCTTTTGAATTCTCTTCCAATTTTTTCGTATTCTCTTCCATTTTCTGTTCCATTTTTTTCATGTCTTCTTTGATTTCTTTTGAATTCTCTTCCATTGTCTTGTTCATCTGCATCATTAATGACATCAAAGCTGCCATATTGACATTTTCCTCTCTTTCTGGATTCATTTCTGCAGTATTTTGTGGAACTTGAACTAAACTCTCCTCTTGTATAGGTTGTGTTTCTACTTCCACATCTTCTTCATTCTTTTTGCTTCTTGTACCTTTCTTTCCTTGAGACATTTTGAGACTTTACTTGTTCAAATATAATTAAAAATAAAATCTATAATTTTTTCTTTCTACTGATAATTAATTTACTTATATATGAGAGCACTTATCTTCCCAAACTAATTCTTTTAAATAGAGAGCCACCGCGTTGGGTGCCAAATTGTTATGATGTGTTTTTTTTGTTTGAATGATGAGCAATGAGTATTTTTAATAATATAGGGTTTTTATCGCGGTTCTCAAAGAATTAGCTTGTAAGTACTTTTTTAAATTATCTTTATTATAACTATTATGAAACACACATATATATCTAACCTAGTCAATGTAAATTTAAAATAAACTATCTTTAAACTGATATTCTTATAAAACTAATTAAATTCTATAGACAATCTAAAATTTAAACAAACTATCTTCAAAATTGAAATTGTTATGACACTAACTAAATTATATTAACAAAATTTTGTACCTTTCTTTCACTGAATGCCTAAATGAACTATTTTCCACTAAGTATATAGATTCTAATCACCACTGAATGTCTTCGTACTTCAGTTATCCTTGTTTTTTTGTGAAATTACTTTTTTCAATTATCAGCTTCTACCAATTTAAGATATATTTTTCTTCACCAGCATCTATACACCACCAACCAAACCAGCAAACAGCATTTATATTTATTCTTCTTTTTAATATACCAATATCCAATTATTATAAGTTGATTTATACTAATCTCCAACCATAATATAATTTAATTTCTTCCAATATACCTTTTTTTATCTTCAATAATTATTTGTGTATAATTATAAATGTGCATTAAATTATATGCATAATTTTTAATCTTCATTTAACTCACTATATTAAACTATTGGACTATTTGTACTTGATTCACTGACTCTAACTAACTTTCATAATAAACTGCTTGACTTCTGACTAAAAAACTTAAAAACTGCCCAAAAACTCTTCTGACTGCACTATCTACAACTTTTCTGACTAAAAACTTTCAAAAACTGCCTAAAACTGCCAAAAACTGCCATCTTGAATCCAAATCACGGGTATTTATATCTTTTGGATATTCTAGAACTATCTCGTAAGATATCATGTTCCAATTTGTTCCATTAACTACTTGTCTGAATTTTCTGGAACAAACCATTTCGCAAACATGGCCATCTCCGGAGATCCAGAGAATTCCATTCTTTTCTATTAATAATTTTGTTTACATTTAGGCTTTTCAGATCAGAATATATAATTAAATTAGTAACTTAACATTCTAATTTAATAAAATACACATTTCAAACAATATATTATTATAACCCACTTATATTCGTAAATATTCTTAAACGTCACTTCAGAGTATAAATATCTGTCAATCTCCGAGAGTATTTTTGGTTGCCTAAGCACATGGCTCACTTATATATATTTACAATATTAAAATACAACTTTTTACAATTATTATATGCTAATTTATTAAAAATGCCCTCACATAAATATATTTTTATTAAATTCTCTAGTATATAACTTATTTAAAATAATTAAATACTTTTTATATCTAATATTATGTAGTATATAAATTATAAATTATTTTCTATAAACCCCAATCGTCACAATATATATATATATATATATATATATATATATATATATATATATATATATATATATATATATATATATAATCCATCTAGTATCTGTATCTAGTAGAGTAGTATTTTCAGAAAGATGTCTTTGTTATGCCATAAATATGGTATTATTAACTTTTTTTTGAAAATAAAATATATACATACAACTTTTTGATACGCTACTGATACGATTAACAACACAAAGCGGCGCCTGAGTCTTTTAATATAGAGAGCCGAAAGTCAGCCACGATTTCATATTAAGAAAATGTCATTCCATAAGCCATTGATTTTTTTCACTTTGCGATTGAATAGACAGTTATGGTTGATGTTATAATGGTCTGTCGGTAGTCTAAAGAAAATTCTATGTCAGCTAATGAACTATTCGGTAGCTCATTGTAAGCATATCTCTGTCTTCTCTAAATCATTTCTTACTCGTCAAGTCATTGTCAATGAGTCTCTGATGACTTAAGAATAAAAAGTGTTCGTTTTGTGTATGGTGACGACTATTAATGAAGAAAATAATTCTCAATACTATTTTTAAAAATCTCGCGAGCAAATTTCAACACATGGCTTGGCTTTTTCGTTGTTAGTTTAAATAATGTTATGAGGTGCAAACAAGAAAACGAGAAATGATATCAATCATTGTTCTATTGACAGAGAAAAGGAAAACAAACACCTATTGACTGATATTCAGTATATCAACTGTAACTCTATGCGTTTTGTCCATCGTAGTCTTTGTTTTAGTTTGTTATTTTTTTTTGTAATTTTTACTGATTCTTATTCTTCCTAAATAGTGTAGTGTTTTGTAGCAGGTGATTTGTAATGCTAGTTACCTTTTGGGGGTTTAAATACCATGGTTTGGAACTGTTTTGATAAAAGATTTGTTCTCTGGGAACTACTAACTAACGCACTCTAATGTCTTACCAATACCAAATCCTAGCGCAGAAAACCTACAGCAGATACAAACAAATTCATGTTAGAGGTATGTCAAAATTTGAGTACCTAATAGAAAAAATAGGAATTTTAGGAAACCAGCAAAGACGAATATAATAGATTCTCAAAATGTTGTCCGTTTTATTTTTAAAACTTTGCAATCCATTTTGCAACATCCCTGACTGCTCAATTCTTCTTATCTCTGTGGTAATCCTAACTTTTAGTTCCTGAATATTGGCAGGTTTATTTTTATAAACGATGTTTTTTTAGTGACACCACAGGAAATAATCTAAAAGATCCATTTCGGGTGATCACAGGGGCTATTTGATAATCTTCTGGAAAGCACATTATTTACTACCGGTTTAATATATAACAAATTAGTACAAATTCTTGCTTATGCTGATGATATTAATGTTGTTGGGAGAAAAGGAAAGGTATTCCTACGGTATTCCTAAGTTAACTTGTTGTAGGGAAAGACGCCTTTGCAGCAGTTAAACGAATTTATATACTTGGAAGGACTCGTTAACACTGAAGAGAATACTACCGCAGATATAGATTAGATTATGTGATCTAATGTTAATCTAGTTAAACTCTAGAATGGCCAATACTTCTGATGAAGTTGATCAGCTTCCTAGGTGACATTTTTCCTGCCAGAGGGCGCTAGACTGATCTCTCCTACGAATTTTAGTCGTTTACAAAACAGTGCTATGTAGTTGCATACTATACGTTTCGCCATTTCTTTTTCGTTGTCACAGAAACGACAGTTCTCACTATCTGATTTGCACATTTTTTGAGATGACATCTCAGAGAGCAGTAACAAGTGAGAAGGCCAGTGACCATTTTGATATCTTTTTTACGCATTTTGAGAAGACGGTTTGTTGCAATACTCGACATTTTTATGAGCCTTTTTGCTTACCTCTGTCCTCTGGTGTGTTAGACCAATATAATCATAGTTGATTTAGTTCCCAGGTTCAGAGTTAATGATGCTGCTTTTCGATAGTGCTATAGAATGGTTCTGAACCCTGCAAAGGAGTATTAGCCTGTTGTTTTGCGAGGCTGTCAGCTTCCTTATTTCCTGCAATTCCCTTGTGACTTGGCTCCCATATTAGAGTTACGTTGTTACGTTCCGCCAGCTACTTGAAGGATTGTTTACATTCTCAAACCAACTTTGACTCACAAGTTAATGACTTTAGAGCCTTGAAGGTGGCTTGGCTATCTAATAAAATACATACTTTTGCCCTACGCGTGTCTCAGTTGAGACATTCCTGAGCTCTAATATCTATAGCATGTATTTCTGCGTGAAATATAATTAAGGCTTTTCTAAGAGATTTGGATAGCCTGAAATTGGGCCCAGTAACTCCCACTCTTGCCATTTTATATATCTTAGATCCATTCGTATACCATACGAGTGAACCAGTTTCGGTTCAACTTCTTCACCCATTTGGTGGTTTTTTATCACCACTTCAAAGGGTGTTTCGAAGTCGAATTTGACGAGCATGGCATCTGTCGGCCTGTCCTTAGAATCCAATGGATTTTTTTCCAAGATTTTTGGGTGGCTTACTAGATTTCCAGGTTTCATTATTTGTGTCTGTCGCATTGTTAAGGTGGTGATTACTGCCTCCCTTCTTATGCAGAACATGTTGACATTTCCTTTGTGATTCTAAGACAAACTAGCCGCTACATTTTACTTTTTGCCGCTTGGCCTATTTGGCCTATTTGCCCTTGATCATTTTCCGTTTTAGGTCACAAGTATTTCCCAATATCCTGTGACGGCACCACCCTGCCACCAAGGCTCTGGATAAGAATTTTTCAGTATGACTATCCCAGGAAAGTTTTTGATCTAGGGTTACCCCTAGATATTTTTCTTCTTTGGAATAGTCCAATGTGATGCCATTCATAACTGGAGCCTGTAATTGTATTTACGTCTCCTTGTGATTTTAATTTTGCTAAGAACAGTGTTTGCATAAGACTAGAAATAGTCTGGTCATGCTCGCCCTTAATTGTAACAACTAGGTCGTCTGCGTAACCTTAGGTTATAAAACCAAAATCAAACGACTTAGTGAGAAGGTCATCCACGACTAGAGACCATAGCAGGGGCGATGTTGTCACAGTCACAGATTCTCTCCCAATACAAGTAGTGATGATTCTGGTTTTTAGCGTTAACTGAATCCATTGTATTGGTGAGGCTTCGATACATCTCTTTACTAGTGCTTTTTTAATGGATTTTCTAATGAAAACATGATCGGATGTTTCGAAAAAAAAGTACCAAGGCGAATATATGAAGCAGTGAATGGCAGTAGAGTGTGGAGAGGACGATACAACTTCGTACTCTATAGTATATACCAGGAACCAGATATCGTAAAATATATTAAGATAGAACGTCTGAGGTGGATAGGTCATGTAATGCGGATGGAATAAAATGACTCAACTATAAAAATGCTCCTTGATAGACCCATTGGCTAGAGAAGTAGAGGAAGATCCAGAACAAGCTTTCTTGATAGCATCGATGAAGACTTGAGAAATATGGGAATACGTGCTTGGCGGAGGAAGGCAATGGACAGGGACGACTGGAGACAAATTCTAGAGGAGGCTTGGAGCCACGCAGGGTTGTAAAGCCAGAATGATGATGATGTTAGTATCCTTTCTATAGCGAGTATCATGTTTCCTTTTCGTATAATAAATTATTTAATATGTGGTATGGTATAGTCAAATTATTTGCTCTGTTTGATATTTGTGCGCCTACTTTGAAATAATCATACCTCAAAGACATTTCCAACTGGTAATAACATATTGTTTTCATGGGTCAAGGTTTATATTGGCCCTCTTTTATTTTTGATTTTCGTCAATGATTTAAATCAACTGATAAACGATAGCTCAACATGTTTGGTTTGGAATCCATTAGATAATTTTTCTGATGCAAGTGTTCGAGTAGAAAACGTGGAACAGCAATCAGGCTGTTATGTCACTTAATTTGCTGACGATACCATAGTTGCACTAAATTCCAATAATTTTTTTCATGTAGTACAAAAAGCAAACTGTCTTGTAAAAAGTATGACTCATTACTGTTTAAATAATGCCCTAATCTTAAATGAATCAAAGACCAATATGGTAACCTTTTTACCTTATACTATGCAGATGAGTCCATTAGTAAAACTTGACAATGGGTCAGTGGTAAATAGCCACTCCACTAAGTTGTTAGGTGTTCACCTGGATTCTAATTTGTCTTGGAGCTCTCACGTTGATTATGTAGTGGGATGATTATCTGTGCACTGTTATGTTCTATGGCAACTTAGGAATTTTGTCTCCCTAGATATTTAAAAACTTTACTATTTTGCTCATGTACAGTCAATATTGCAATATTGCTTAGTTTGTTGGGGAAATTGCTCGCGAATTAATGAGGTGCTTGTTCTTCAAAAAAAAAGTGGTTACAATTTTCGTTACAGAAATGATTTGGTGACCCCTGTTCGTCACTCGACCGTTGTAGGCAAGGGTCTTTGTTATGTTAAAGAGTCAAATATTTTTGTATTTAAGAGAACAGTTAAGGATTTACTTCTGGTAAACACTTTCTACTCGATAGAGGAATACTTGCAGGCATCTTTTTAACAATTTGTATGTTTTTGTGTATATTTTATATGTTTTTATGTTAACTGTATTTATGTACTTATAGTTTTTTACTGAGCATAGATTGTATTTGATGCATTTCAATACTTGTAAAAGTCAGATGAAATAAAAAATATTAATTGATTGATTGATTGATATATACCATCTGGTAGAATTATTTCTTCCTTATATTATCAAATGTATTTCCAAGTACTTGTCTGACAAGCCTCCTTCTTAGTTCTAGTAACTCTCAATTTCTAAGTTCTCGTTTTCTATAAAAATTACTTACCTCTCTTCGTTTGGTCTATTTTTTTAAATTCTGTCTTAAAGTTTCTTTGAAACTTTCGCTTAGTTTTGGTATGTTAAAATAATATTTTACTTTCCTTTTAAGAAAATCTAGTAGCATCATAGTATATTGTTAAAAATATTAATGATGATTTATTGTGACTGGGGATTTTAAAGAGTTTGTCATCGCTCAACCCTTTATCTTCTTTAGAGATTAATAGATAATGGATAGCAGTCCCCACTAAAAATAGAAAAGTTAAAAGCTTCCAGGTTAGTGAATTGTAGAAAATGTTTTAATGGAGTCTAAGTTCCGGATCGATTTTCAGCCCTTCGGTGGTGAATTCTAGACAACAAGGGCGTCTCGAAATAGCTATTGACCCCTCTGATAGATTGACATATAAATATGCAAAGAAGCGCCTAATGGTCTCAATCGCTGTGCGACAAACATAATAACTATTTTTCGTGACTTGACAATTTATTAACAGCGGGTTGTTGTGTGCTGGCGAGGCTTCCACAGATCTATTTTTTGTCAAAAGTCAATTAATTTTAACAGCGAGGTCGGAAGGTTCTCTGTAGGTAGTGACAGACATAATTATTTTTAGTAATGGAACTCCAAAGAGTAGGTCAGGACCCTTAAGAGGTTCGCCTTTCCATTATGTTGCGACAAATTAATGTGAAGGCATATTTAATTTAAGTATTTCTTTAGAAATCCCCCTATTCTGCTGTTTTTATTACAATTTCTTAATGTAAATGGATTTTTTAGCTACATACGAGGGAAACTAAATTTTTTATTAAATTTTATTTTTTCTCTCGATATGTTACATTCGTTGAAGTCAAATGATAACTAATATTTCTATAAATGCAGTTCTTCTTCTACAGTTTAAGATTTTTTTTTTCAAGAATACAACAATTGTTTTTGGTGTCTAATCACTCCAAAAAAGTTCAAAGTTTAAAGTATAAACTGCTTTACCATCACAGATATTTACAATAGCTTTATCTCAAGATATAGCAGATTCGATAACAAAAACTTTCATTCGTTCAATCTTACTACTCTTGGTTGTTACTAAAAAATTTCGAAGAAAAATCATTATTTTATATGACGAAAAGTATTTTATTTTGAGTAGTTCCGAAATAAGGGAAATGATCGATTTTATATAAATAACGTACATGAATGCTCTGACAAGATTATATAAAAACATAAAGCAAAATTTGCAGATAAAATTCATGTCCGGTGCGCAATTATTCACAGGAATGTATGCCGATCTTTTGTGGGAAGAGTGAAGGGTGAAACTGTGAATAATCAGAGCTATATTAATAACTGCCTTTTCGAATTGTTTCAGTTTGTCCACAAACATCATGCTAATGACGATACCATGTTTTGCCCAGACCTAGCATCATGCCATTATTCAAAAGATACCCAAAACGGGCTTCGAGAACATCACATACCTTCGTTTGCTCCCAAAAACGATAATCCTCCAAACTTGAGGCAGGCTCGCCCAATAGAGGATTTTTGGATTTTACTGTCTAGGAAGATATATCATGGAGGCTGAAATCCCCAAAATAAAGAACAATTAAGATGGAAAACTTACAAAACAAGTGAAAGAAATTGATCTGAGTTCTCCGTCCAGGATATAATGAGAGACATTCGAAGAAAGCGTCTGGTAGAGCACAATGGGCCACTCCACTTAATTAGATAGTACAGTTTAGTTAAGCATTGAGTCGTAATTTATGATAACTAAGTTGGTATTTAAATAAATTTCTTCGTTAAAAAAGAATTCAATAAATATTTTGGACCAAAACTTTTAGGAAATACTTTATGTTTTATTCAGGCAATAGTGCGCGGACTGTCGGTTTTTTATTTAACGTCAGATATCCCAATAGAGCAATTACAAGTCATTTAACAATTAAAAGGCTTTTTTTTTAAATACTAGGACCATGATTACTAATTGTACCTGTACAAAAAATATTGTTGAGGTACCTAAAAATTTAGAAAATAAATTTAATGTATTAACAGCAGTAGTTAAAAATCCTACAATTCTACAAGTTCTCAAACCATTGCAGACTAGTTTGACATTCATAATTCCACGGCCCTAAAAATTTTGAAAAGAAATAAATTTCGTTTAGGCGACGAGCGAAATTTTGATATGAAATTCATAGTAATGAATGTACGTTTACATTCAATAATGAACCAAAATTATAGGATTTGGTCGACGAGGAAGCCTGAGGCTATTATTGAAAACAATACCTAATATCGTCGAAAAATAATTGTCTAACTAGAAATATTTAGACATAATAATATTGGACCATTTTTCTATAAGGAAAATTTAAGTAACTCTAAATGTAGAAGTAACTCCAAATAAAGAAAAAATTTGGTTCCAAATAGATGGATGCCCTGCTCATAATAACCGAGAGGTAAAATAATTCCTTAACAGCAGTTTTAATAATTATTTGATTGGACCTAACTGTAACATTAAATGGCCTCCAAAATCGGAAGATCTAGGTCCAATCGATTATTTTATCTGGGAGCATCTAAAATGCAACATTTGTTGTACCCAAAAATTTACAGATATTGAAGCAATAAAAATGCGAATTAATGAAGAATGTACAAAAATAAGACCACGCTTTCTGGCTAATGTTAAACACTATATCAGAGTTTTCTATACCTGTCTCCCTTAATTTTTGAAATATTTCCTATTTGTAAGCTTTAACAATTATAATCAAGTATGTTTTGGTTAAGTATTTACAACATATCACCAAACACCGGAGATATACCTAGGTAATATACTGTCACCAAAAACATTTAATTTTTTATCATTTCATCACACAGGGTGTTTTATTATTTTACTTAAATTTTTCCTACATGTGACATTAAATAATATTCTGATTTTAAATGGCATACCCTACATTATATACCGTATTTTGGAAGAAATTGAAATTACCTTCATTCCATATAAGGGTTTTCTATACCTAAAACCAACGGTTAATAAGTAAATTTAAAAATACCACGCTTTTATTTGAATCTTTGTCCTTTTTTGTTCGAGAGGCAGAACAGGCTGCAATTTACAAAAATGAGTAATACCTCAATCAAAATATTTAGTGTATAGGTGGCCCAAAGTACTTTATTCACATTCACAAATTTTTCTCTTTTCAATATTAAATAAATGTTTAATTTACTATTTTCAATAATTATTTAAAAAATATTTACTGTACTTATACGACTTCTTTGTTGTGCGTGCAACATTTCAAAACCGGTTCATTTTACGGTCTTCGGAAATTAAATGGTTGGCATATGTTGAGTTCGTTTTACTTTGGACAAACCTAGTGTTCCGAAATCCGTTTTTTTAAAACCTCTTCTCGTCTGGCCTATGTATACTTTTGGACATATACCTCAAGTGATATTGCATACGCGTGAACTTCGTTTTCTATCATGTCTTAATTTTAATTATTTTTTTTTGTATTTACCCAAAAAATTCTTCGTTTTTAGGGTTTTGTTCATTTATTTTTTCACACCAGAGAAAAAAGAATATTCTTGATATTCTTTTTCGTCTTTTTATGACAGTAAATCGAACTAATCGCTTGTTTGTATAATTATTTTGTAAGTTGTCTATTAATATGAGTTCGCAACTATTATTTATTGCTATTTGATTAACACGGCTCAGTTCACTATTATGTATTCATCAATCAGCCAATCCCGTCCACTGCTGGACATAGGCCTCCCTCAGTTCTTTCCAGTGTTCTCTACACTGGGCCGCTTGTAGCCAGTTTCCCGCTACTCTTTTTATGTCGTCGGTCCATCTAGTCGGTGGTCGTCCTCGGCTTCTTTTATAATTTCTGGGCCTCCATTCCATAATTCGTCTTGTCCATCGTCCATCTTGTGTTCTGGCTAAGTGTCCTGCCCAGTTCCACTTAAGTCTCGTGGTTCTTTCGATGACGTCTTGAACTCCTGATCTTTGCCTGATTTGTCGGTTTGTTATGTGGTCTCGGAGGCTCACATTCAGCATTGCACGTTCCATGGCTCGTTGTGTAACTCTTAGTTTATTCGCATTATGTATTAGTAGTATGCATTTTGCATAGGCAACAAAGAAGTAACCAATTAGACTTACTCAGAATATTGGAAATCAATCGGTTTAAAAATATCAGATTCCATTCTCAATGAACAAACGGGTATTGGAACGTCTTCCTTAATAAGCGTAAAGGGAGCTTTTGTTGTCGTACTGCAATTATTAGCTTACTGTACATTATATTTGTTGTAGTCTATGTTGAGTAATTGCCTTGTTACTAAGTAAAGTCGGCTTCATTGTCTTTAGAAAGAATCGCTTATTCCATACGGTTGAGGTACATCTGGTAAATACTGATTCGACAATTCGATAATACGATGTTTTTGTTAATTTTGTAATACAAATTCTCATCTCGGTCGTATTCGAACTCACAACACTTAAGCTTTTACGCTCACTAAGTGACCGCTCTTACCACTGCGTCACCAATGTAGTTTCCATTATGGAGTGATACAAATTAGCTGTTATTACAATAAAACATACCAAGTAGACGATGTTCTGCAGAAATTAGAAAATAGTGTTGTATTTTTGTTTGATTATTCAACATGAATTTCCATCAAATAGTGAATTAGTTTGAAATATAATGAAATGAAACATAAATAGTTTGAAATATAATTTGATGTTGATATTGAAAGAAACTAAGTGTTGGACAAAATTGTGGCTAAGTTAGTATAGCACCTATTATGAATTTCCTTATGAATTAACATTTGTAAACAAATATGAACTATTCTCAAAAACTTTAGGTCATTTTCTTTAAAATGTGTAATAAAGTTTGTGAGTTATTGATACAGACAGAAGATAATGTATCTGTGATGACCTAGACTTAGTTTGTTTTCTCTCCAAACGACGCAAAACAATATATTTTTTTTATTTACAATTTGCTTTAACCTCAAAGTATTGTTAGTATTGAATTGTATTTACATAATATGTGAAAAAGGAACAAAAATTTAATATCAAATTTGGTTATTCAAAAACTTAAGAATTTTAGATGAATTATTTTCACTTAAACATTCTTTAAAGGTATTAGGGAACTGTTGTTATTGTCGTTCTAGTACGTAGAGAGGACAATCTATTAATATATCGCTCCTTAAATACAAAAGCACCACAAGTCAAAATAAGCAAATTGTACAGGAGAGGCATTTACAAAAATAATTTGGATTACTTTATGATTTTTGTATAAACTATGTGTATTAGGTAGATTTTTTTGGTATCAAAAGATGCGTAATTAAATAGCCTATATCAATAAAGCAATCTTAACCATAGCTCGAATGGCCTGTCGAAAAAATGCAAATAAGTTAGTTTTGTATATAGACTTTGTAGTCGAGAACATTAAAATTTTAAAAATTACACCACCATAATTAGAAAAATTTGAGTTTTATTTTCGGTTGTCAACCTTACAAAATCAAATTCAATCAATGTCAATTTATTAAAAAAAAAGGCACATACTAACTTACTACATACTGAACTTGCTAAGGGAAAACAAATAATTGTTAATTTTATCATGAGATCATCAATTAAGTCTTTAATATTACCTATAGTAGTAGATAAGAGGAATAAATTTACGTTAAAAACAAAACTTAACCTTTTAAGCAAAAACCTTTAAGAGAAACAGAGGTAACTTTATCTTAAAATAGTATTATTAGCAGTTATAGTCTTATAAAATAAGGCACTAAGGAGAAAGACACCTTCAAAATAATCATTTCCATAATCTACACTAATCACAACCGTATGAAGCACACAAACGTGGTTCTTACAAAAATATTTTTATAAAACGTTTTCTTAAAACTACATTGAGCGTAATGCTCGTAAAGGATAAAAAAAACTTAACGAAAACATTAAAAATCAGTTAACAACAGTAACTTGTGTACTAATTTAGAGATTATCATAAAAATATTTATAAAATCTTGGCACTACGTTTTTTTGGATTAGCTTTAGAATGCCTTGCTTCTTTGCTTCAGGAACTGTAAGCTTTTCAGTGTAAAGTTGGTTTAGAGTAAAATTATTATCAGGCACTGCCGTTGACTTCGTGCGGCGTGTTCTCAACGTAGATACCGACCTGAACTCTTCCTCTTCGTAGGAACTTTTAAAGAAAAATATGCCATTGCTTACTTTATCCGCCTTCAGAATCTTTATATCGGTCCATTTGAATTTATTGCCATCATCATCTATATTGTAGTTTCCTGTACACAGAGGTTTGAGGTCAAATAGATTCTCATGTGTCAGTTCTTCAACAGTATAAGGCTTTCCAGTTTTCTTTGCTGTTTTAATCAGAGTGATATACTGGTCTGGAACGTAAATTGGAGATAATTTCAATGCTCTCGTAATGTTACGTTGGATGACAGAATGAACATAGTCTCCTTCGATTTGGGTGTGCCCTTTTATTAGGAACTTATGAGTAATACTCTTGATGTTTGGCAATTCTTGAGTTGCGTATTGATACATTGCCAGCATGAATTTGTTCTTTTGTTGGCCACAGCAATTATCGCTATAGAAAGTGACATCACAAGGTTCCGTGACATTGTCATTCAATTTTCTAAGATACATTAGAACACAGGAGCCAATTTCATTAACACCTCGGGCTCCTTCTCCCTCGTGCCATACAAAACAAGTTGTGTCCTTTGTACCGAGCTCGGTTACTGTGAAATTAAGTAGATTTAATTTAGACGTATAATAGAAGCTGGACACATCACCCCGTGACAAGGCATCACCGCTTGGAGGTCGTACACAGCCACTACGAAGGTATTACTCACAAGCTCTTTATCTCTATCTTTTTCAGCTCTAGCAAGAGTCTTTTGCTTCAGGTGCTCGTCGTAAGTTTCTTGTATTAACGATTTATCTTCAGCGTTTTGGTAAGCCATGCAATCTTCGCATTGATCCTTCTTGGGCTGCCAGAAAGATAAGTTAAAATCATGTATAAATATGTTGTAGTATACTTGATATGAAACGTGTGGTCTACCTTCAGATTCACATTTGTCTACGTAATGTCGATGTAGTACCGCGACTGTTAACCCGCCCTCAATATACTCCCGAGTCGATCGCGACCTACAGTAATGACTTTCTATGCGGGGTATTGAATTGATGTGTGCTTTGACACCATCGGTCAGCTCTGAGTCTAGTGTCTTATGGTTGTTATGTTTTCCCCTGTTATCTTTAAGGTGCACACCAGTTTCGGACTGTTTTTTGACAACGGTTCTGATCACAGTGTCTGAGATTGCAAGGGTATTCATGAAGAATACTTTACATACCCGAGTTTTTTTATTATTCCGAGTCAGATAAAATTAGTGATTGTAATTTTTGCGACTGCTACCTTCACGAACGTATCTATATTTTGGTTCTACCTTGGTCATGTGATCGTGAATAAACTGTCGTTGGATTTCCAGATCACCGCACTCCCAGAACCTTTCAAAGATGTGTTTTATTTCTTCAAACGTAAACTCTGTAGAACATTTTAATTAACATTTATCGAAACATACAGGACCCATTTTTTTGGCATCATAAACTTTCTTAGACTTGGACATAGAAGTATAGGACATACCTTTGTTTTTCAATAGCTTTCTCTGGTTTCGTTTCCATAAAAGCGGTTCTGCTTTTCTTTTATGACACCTCCTGCGCGATTCATCATCAACACTAGGAGACTGCTCACCGATGCTAGATGGGTGCTCGTCAACGCTAGGTGGCTGATCGTCAACTCCGGGTGATGGTGAATTAATATTAAGTAACTTCTAGTTATCCACGGCTGATTGCGGAAAGTATTGAATGCCAGGTAACTGTGCTTGTGGTTGTTGTTCTTCATCGGAATCTGACTGGGCTTTGCGGTTTTCAGAAAATTGATCTTCATACGTAGGATCTTTGACACTATCATCGGATGAGAAATCTTTTAGGTTATTTGTAGAACTGGAGCTACTTGAAGAACTAGAACTGGAATTGCTCGAAAAGCTAGAAGATTCACCAGAGGAAGAATCACTGTCTGAGTCTGTTTCTTTAATGACTAAAGATGGTTTATTGAATATTCTGTGATTTGGAGGCGTTGCTTGAATATCTTCGTTATTTTCAACGGAGTTCAGAATATCTAAAGATAACTGACTGCCCGGTAGAGAGATAATGCCCTTAGCATCATATTCATGATAAATAATATTGTCAGTCTGAATGTCAATTGAATCCAGTTCACTAGGTCGTATTGTTGAAGAAGATTGCTGTTCATCTCGAGGGTCATTTACTGGTGGTATCATGTCCAAAATACGTTGCACTCTTCTTGCCATTCTGAAAATAAAAATTAATTATAAGTACCTACCTGTATCAAACAATTTACTTTCTCGTAAATAGGCGTTATAATGTATCTATATGGGTAAGTAAAATTTAATTGGTTTTAAGATTTCTAAATTATTTTGTTTAACCCATAATATTACTCCAAAAACTACAAAAACTTTCCGATAAAACAACAGTAAAACTAAAAATTGCTTTTTAATATATAAAATAAAATCTATTTAGAGATCACTTTCAAATACAAAGATACCATATTTCGAAATATGTAACTTTAGAATAAAGAAATAAGAAAATAATTCTAATTATTTTTGCAAAACTAACATAATTCAAAATATGGTAGTATTGCATACAAAAATAAGAGAGAATATCAAATTTATAAACGAAAAACTAACCTATTTTAAAATATTGTACTATTGCACATAAAAATGATAAGATACTTACGTGTATGTGATCTCCAATACGAATGTATTTTTGAATGTGGCACTTTTGAATATATAATTTCACCTGTCTTTTAGCAGTTTTTTGGAATGTGTTAGTTTTTCATAAAAAATGCGTGCACTCGTGCCGAATGTCTGATGGCAAGTAAGGATGTGGTAGTTTTGCACGGAACTCAGTTACAGAAACGATACAAAACAAAACTAACGTATGTGGGTTTACGGGTGCTTTTGATCATAAAACGACGGCTGGTTGAGCGAAATATTAAAGTTTCATCGGTTAAGATGCATTTTATGCAAAAAATCAGTTTTGATATTTTTTGGAATGTGTGACTTTTGTATTTAAGGAGCGATATGGTGCACTGTTAGTTCACTATCACACACATAACACATCGGTGGAGGTTCCTTCTTTAATATTAAAATAAGCGGGTTATCTTCTCACTTGGTCTCTTCTATTGGTAGAAAGTTTCCACGGCAAAACACTTTGATTGATAGTTCTTTACGTAGAATTTGACCTATTCCAATTTATTTGCCATTTTGTCATGATTTTGTACTTTAAGTATTGCTTTAAATCGGTACGAACACAGGTAGTTATGATGTCTGTTAACGGATTCTCACTTGCATTTTTTGCTAATATGTTAGCTTTATCATTTTCACTTATCTCGAAATGTGTAGGTACCCAGAGAAACTAAACTAATGTTTGGTTGTGTTGGCATGTTAGGAGTTACGCCTTAATTAAAAGCAGGATGGGATGTTTGGGGTACAATTGCTTTAGGCCTGTTAATGCACTCAGGGACTCGCTAATGATTAAAGAGTATTTGATGTCATGTGTGTTGACAAACGTTAATGACTGGAGGTTTGGGGAGGGGCAAAATAATATTATTTTCTTTAATTGAGATATTACATTTTGAAAACAGTTTTTCATCTGAAAGTTGATTATTAGTAAAAGAAATATTGTATATATCTTGTGGTTTATTCTCACAAAGATATTAAAAACAATTGATATATCGCAAAGACGCAGTTTTAAAAGAATATTAGTATTTGTCAGTACCTTAGTTAAGGAAATTTTACATTACCGCGCTTTTCAATATAATATGATGATAACTTTTGACTTCATTTTTAGAAAGTAAAAGATCTTTTTAAAATGATTTAATAATTCTTTACTAAGTAAGAACTGTACATAACAGTTTGTGTCTAAAAGCAGTCGCTTCAGTTTCAGTTAATAGGTATTCTTTAAAGTGGCACATAAAATTTGGATTTTATTGACCTTTTTCATTTTTTTAAACCATTGTATAAGTTATCACTTAAGAAAAATGCTTTAACCATATTTTATTTTGTATTTGTCACAGTTTATTATCTTTTGTTTGGCGTATCGTCTTCCAGTTTCATCATCATTAACGTCTTCTTCTTTTTTTTTTCGGGTTGGTACCTGCATTGTGTGTTGTGCTGTTTTAATTTTAAAATATTTTGGTTGACACAACAAAAGAAACCATACAAATCTCATTTACCAGGGAGAGAAAGGCTCATCTTGGCCTGTTAGTTAGTTATATGAATAGCGTGTCTAAATAAAGTGTATGGCGCTAACAAATATGTGAGGCCAGTGTCGTATCTTCTGGTATTTTTAATTAAAAAATTGCCAGGGGCAGTGTCATTTTTTAAAAAGTGATTTAATAGATTCTCCGTTCAGATCTCTATTAAAATGTTTCGGGGAATAGGTCAAGAAATGCGTTTTATGCTAGTTAAGTCAGTCTTAAGTTTAAAACAATTTAGTTTGTTATGTTTAAGATTTATATATATATTTTTTAAATATCCGTTACAATTCATAATAATATTAAAAAAAAAACAAAACTAATAAAATGTGGAATGCAATGAAGAACTAATATCTAAATTTCTAACACCCAATACATATGCTGCCTACACTGAATAAGAAGGAATAAAAAATATATTTTTTATAAAACACCGTGTGAATTCAAAAACGAATAATTGGTTGTAAATAAATTATTCAAATAACAGTTAAAAACCGTACAATATTAAATGATAAAACAAATGAACAAAAATCTTACACTACAATAGTCCATTTGAGACATGTAAATGTAGTGCTCTATAAAAGTGTCTTTTTGAGAAAGGTGCTTCACAAATAAATTCAGGCGATTTCATTAAGCATATATATGTAAACTAAATAACGAGCCATCTAAAAAAATCGTAATTGAGATAACAGGGCGTTCAAGTATTACGTAATGCATTTTTTGAAGATTTTTGACTTCCCCCCTCCCGCTATACACCTTAACGTTCTTTCTGTACTCCCCCTTCTACCTAAACGTTACCACCTAACACCCAAGAAGAAAAAAATAATAAATCTAAAAAGATAATCTTACAATTTTTTACGTTTTCCTTATTTTGCCCCATTCTTACATATATTTTTGGCTTCTTGTTTCTTATTATAATTCTTATGAAGTCTTTTATTTTGACTTGTTTTAATATTAAACTCTTAAAATAAAATACCATATTTATTTACACATTTGGCAATACAATTATTATAAAGGGAGTCCTAACTGAAATAGAACATTTTATTTAAAATAAAATCATTTTCTTAACAACTTAAAATAAAATCACGAGTTTTCTCTTCTTATAAAGATAATAAAATCATCTTCTTCTTTCGGTGTCATATTATGTCCCTCTAACTTTGGCAACTACATTGGCGAATTGTTTACGGTCTTCAGCTAATCGAAATAGTTGTTTGGAAGTGCATATTTTTATCCAATCGCCAATGTTCTTGAGCCACGACATCTTCTTTCCAATTTTTCTGCGGTCCTCGATTTCACTTTTAATGGTAAGCTGAAGGCTTCTGTACCGGTCTCCTCTAAGCAGATACACTAGGTATAAAATCTTTCTTATTTTAATAGTTTTTAATACCTGACGAGCTGCATTTGCTCTATATAACACAGCTTCGTTGTTCTAGATCGTTGCCCGGGGCATTCGAAGCATGCTATGCATCTAAAACTCCTTTAGGCAATTGATCATATCAGCCTTCAGACTCCAGGTCTCGGTGCCATGTAACAACATTGACGATAGATGGCATTTGATCATTGTTTGACGTAATTTTAGGTTTAAGCTGTGGTCACAGAAAGGTTATGCCAGCTGCTTCAATTCTGCACTTGATCTCTTTACTTGGTCTAGTTGGTCTGTAATGTACCATTCCAGATATTTAAAGGGAGTAACTCTCCCAATGTTTTGTTGATATCTATCTTTAGGGAAGCATTATCTTAAGGTGAGCGACTGAATATCACAAATTTTGTCTTGGAAATTGTCATTGAGGCTATCACATAAGATAGTACCGTCGTGAGCGTATCTAAGAATATTAATTAGTTCACCACCGATTTTCACTCCAAAATCTTTATCTTGCAAAGCGTGTTTAAAAATTATATCCGAATAGATATTAAATAATAGCAGAGATAGAATGCAACCATGTCTGACGCCTCTTTGAATGTAACATTCGTTGGCTAATATCCTATTCACCCTTATGACTGCTTTCAATTAGTTTTCTATGATACATAGATATTTACCATCAATGCATTTGGTTGAAAGTAATAGATGAATGCCACATAATTAGGTTTAAGTTTGTCGCGACATTTCTGTAGAAATATATTTAAGTCAAAAGGTGTCTCACGGGTACACAGCGGATTCCTTAATCCAAAATGGGTATCTGGGTATCTTTTGAAATGACTTTTTATTCTTACATGAATAATGCGAAAAAAAATTTTCAATGTATGGCTCATCGGACTTATTAATCTGTATTCGTCGCATCTTTTTCTTCGGCAGAAATTTTCATTTTTCACTTATTTCACCAGTAGTATATCTACTCATCATGAAAAAGCTTCACCAGAGCACTAATGGGGTTCTCATATCATTTTTAAGAATTAAGTTGTAATCTTCTCTGGTTGCTTCTTTGGTTTTGACTGATTTTATTGCATAAAGAACTTTAGATTTTAACACTTTAGGTCATTCTTGATCTACATTGTTATGTTTCGCCTATCATCTTGGAACAATTCAGTTATACAGGGTGGTCCTTAAGTAGTTGTACAAAAAGAAACAGTAGATATTACCTTTAAAATATTATGATTTCAGTCAACTTGCTTTAATCAAATATTGATTTATAAGAAAGATACAGGGTGTTAAAGTTGAAATTTAAAATTTGGTTTTTCACTATAACTTTTATATTTGTAAATATTTATGTATAAAAATTTATACCTAAAGGCTCTTGAGCATGAGAAATTATAATTTGTTGCATACTTTGATAGAGGGCGCAACATATGCCACATATGTGACATAAATTTGGGCTTAACTTTTTTGCTCTTTAAGTCAGCGCTATTTGTGTAAAAAAATATACAAAGATACATTAATTTAGCAAAAAAAGATATACCTGTTACTAACTTTAAAACTCAACAGTTTACGAGATAATCGCATTTTAGAGATAAGCTCCATAATAATTCTTAATATTGTTATATTTGTGCGTCAAATCACTGGATACCTGTTGATAAGCATAATTTATAGTATATTCTTGTAAAACAGCTCAAAGATAGTTATGTACTACTATAACATGCTTTTTTACCGCTGCTAAATGTCTTGGTTAATTTTATTTGATGTTATCATTAGACAACTATTCCAGTCGTCAGGAACGAAAATGCCTCTGAAGCTTTAAAAATCATACGAACAAGGAGAATTTTGCTCAGAATGTCAATTTTGGGACTACAAAAAAGATACAAAAAAGCATTTAACACTCCTTACCTTGGGCATTTCCATAAAACTCTCCCCTTAGTGGGGGGAGGGTAAATTAAACATTGATCTCATGAAAGTCATAAATAATATCGCATTCAATATCGCCGGTCGCTTCAAGCGTTGCTTCCGAGCGAACACTTCATTCTACAGAAAAAGTTCTAATAAAGATTTTTGTTCAAAATTAACTCAGCCACATTTCTTGTTTGAAATATACAGAATCTTGGTAAAATCGATATTTTCGTCTCCCCCCCTTCGCTAGATTAGTCGGGGTAGTCATTTTTCTTGGCCACCCCACGTAGCCCAGATTTTAATCCGCTAGATTTTGGTGTATAGAACGCAATGTAAAAGCGTGTCTACAAGTATCCCATAAACACTCTCAACTAACTTTGAAAAGAAATAAATACTGCAGCAGTTTCTTTTGAACCACTGATGCTATTTAATATGGTACGATCTTTTATTTAAAGTATTGATAAATGTATTGAAGAAAATGGTGGACATAACGAACGCTTACTTTGACAAAAATTTAATGTTATTTAGTTTAACTATTTCTTAATTTGGTATGTAAATAAAACCTATTTTATTTTGACTTTAATTTAATATAAAACATAAATTGTCAAATTCTATAACACTTTATTAATTATTATCCTTCTGATATATGTAAAAGAATATTAGCGTTTAGTACTTTTTCTGTAATATGTCAGAATCTATTAACTTTAGTTAAAGGTATTTTATAACCAAAACTCAGAAGTATTAATGTTTTTGTCTATTTTTTCTTTGTTGTCTGGAGTAATTGCGATAAATCAGAGTTTTAAAGGTCTTAATAGGTACATCTTTTTTTGTTAAAATAATGTATCTTTAATATTTTAATATAACTTAAAGAACAAAAAAGTTAAGCGAAAATGTATACTATATATGTAGCGCTCTCTATCAACTACATTGAAGTATGCAACAAATTTTCATTTTTCATACACAGAACCCCCCAGTTATAAAATTTTATACGTAAATATAAAAGTTATAGAGAAAAATAAAATTTTAGATTTCAACTTTAACACCCTGTATCTCCCTTAATATCAACATTTTATTAAAGCAAGTTGGCTTAAATCGTAATATTTTTAAGTTTCGAAATTAGTGTTTCTTTTTTGTTCAATTACTTAAGGACCAAGGTTTCAAGTATTTCTCGTTCATTGTTATAACTTTTCATGCTTTATCTACTAGAGTATTAGTGTGTTTTTATTATACAGGCCAGCAACTTCAAGAACTTTTTATTATATTGAACAGTCAGTTTTTTTTCTAATTTTTTTATTTCTGAACATCTATCAGCCATCCAATTTTCTTTAGCCATTCGTATTTTTTGTTTTATTTTTCTTTGTTTTCTTCTGTTTTCGTCTGCCTTGTCCTTGCATTGCCTTCTTTGTTATATAAGGTCTAGTATTATCTTTATCATCAGTTTTAGTCTAGTATTATCTTTATCATATTTAGTCATTATCTTGGTCATATGTTCACGCAATAATTTCCATGTCTTCTTAACATTTTCGGTTTTTCTCATTTCTTTCATGTAATTTTACATGATTTTCGGTTTTACTTTTATTCTGTTATGCCAGATGTCGGCATTTCAGATGTCGTTGTTGTTGTAATTTTATCGGCCAAAAAGTATTCTTCTTCTTTGGGTGCCGTGCTCTATGCAGCGTGTAGGCTTTCATACTGGTTGTTGAATGTACAGAAATCCATTTTTCGCTCTTCTTATTATGGTACTGACATTAAGTATGCAGAACCAGTTTCTTATGTCTCCGAACGATGCATGTTGCTTTCACCCAGGGCCTCTTCGACCTTTAAATTTACCCATTAAGATGACATTTAGCCTTACACCTAACGGTAGAAAGGCTTAGGACTAAGTAAAGTAAAGTAAGATGACATTTAGGAGATTATATTTGATATTTCGTAGAATATGACCTAAGTATGAAACTTTTCGCTGCTTAACGAGATCTAACAATTCTCTTTGGGCATTAGGTCTTCTTAGGCCCGCATACATAGTTACATGGTCCGCCCATGGAATTCTAAACAAAATATTGAGACACCACATTTTTAAAGCCTCCACACGATTCCAAGATCTTTCTTTAACCTTCCAGTAGTCACGCATTGTCTGGCAGTCTGGGTTAAAGTTTAATTTCTGATTTTGGATAAAGAGGGAAAGCTAAAAAACTTGAACTCACAAAACCTTCCCAACTATCTGAAAGAAGCGTTGTGCGTTAGTGTGACAAATTTTACGTTTATATTTGAACAGTTAAATAGTTAAACGGTCTGTGACACCAAGGTGACTACTGGTTTACTGGTTTATTTTCTTAGTTAATTTATAAAGGTAGGTAGTTATTATTAGATTGAGCTGTTCGTACCTAATACATTTATTTATAATTTAATAGATGAAGAGGTGATGACGGACAGTGACTAAGCTGTCTGTGACGAGTCCGATGCTGAATAATCAGACTGTTGCAGTTTCGCAACGATAAATACACATTTATAAAATATTAACAGACTTTGTGGTAGTTTTGATTCTGCTCGTCATTCTGCTTTCATTTACAAGACGAGCCATCTGCGACATAACACCAGACGTGTGTGAGATAAGGGACGAATCCCATCTACAAAATCATAGTCGAGTTTTATCTCTCAAATCACACAGATGTGTGTGTGTCTGTGGGTTAAAGGTACCTGAGACACTTCGCTTCGGTCTTGTGACCGCGACAGTCGTTTTATGCAGTTGGGATGGAGACTGGTCTATTAGCAACTTTTTGTGGTTCCTCTACGTCGTTGAAGATGTCTTTGGCGATAGCGGTTGGTGCTATCATGTCATTGGGTAAGGTACAATACACCATTTATCTTATTGCTGCGTATATCAAGTACGTTTACTTGGTATATAAATTTCATATTTTTTTAGAACTTTGTCTCAGCTGTGCCGCGATCGATATTGAACATTGTCGATTGAACATTTTGCATTTGTTTTGTTTTATTTTCTAGTATAGGCATATTGTTAAGAAATTCATCTCTCTAAATTCCAATACTGGGATTTAGAGGTACATATGTACCTCTAACATCAAATCAATACGGGATAAAAAAACAAGCCAAATAAAAGTGTATGTTGGACAGCAGCCACAAGGACCATTCAATATTTCAACTAGTGTCAAATATGGAAATATGTTACCTTACTGCTTACTGATAATATTTGAACATCTTACTTATTTGGCCCATCTAATGCTGGGACAAAAATGCACATTTCTACAAAATATAATGCAAGGGGAAGGACAAAGGACGAAGTAATCCGGGCCGCAGAAGAATGTCCTGCTTAAAAAATTTAAGAGATGGATTTGGTTGTAACACAGACGAACTTTTTAGAACAGCTCTAAACAAAGTTCGAATAGCCTTCGTGATATTCAATCTCTGATAGGGCAGGAACAGAAAAAAAAGTTGAAATATTTTTATGTACTTGTTTTAGGATTGGGGATTTAATTACATATAGGCGTATCTAAAAAGTTTTTTAAACTATTTAATAGGTTATATTTAACTTTATTATTTTTTGCGTAAAATTATCGTATATTAATTCTACTTCTTGGAAAGGGACATTTTTATAAGCCATTATTCTTTTAGTTTAATGCTACTTCTCGTATATCGATCAGTACTTAAAAATCAATTTATCCTCTCCGCTAATTCAATCAATATAGAATATTTATTCGGTACCATATTAGACCTGCCTTTTCGAAAGCTGTCTTGTTCTTTTCCTAAAATGACTACTGTATTGTTTTTAAAACTATTGTTTAGTTTTTTTTTTGTTTCAACATCTTTAATTTTGGAGTGTATTCTATAATATTGCATTCAATAAACTGCGTTGGTGCCCAGTTACCTCAAACTTATTCATGATGTAAAAGAGCCCGCGTCTTTCGCGGAAAGTGGCGCGGAGGTTACAACCCAGACAATATATTTGTCAGCGACAGGATTGGAGGCCAGGTGACAAAAATTGTTAGAAGCGTTCTCCCAAAAACACAGAACAGACCAATAACTTGCGTCTTGAAAGCGGCAATACGAAGCAGCTATATGAAGACGATCCCTTTTCGGAAGCAACAATACAGGTTGAGGAGGAAGTGCTACATGCGATATCCGCCAACAGAACGGACAGGTGGTGCAAGTTGATCACGAGTCTAGTCATGAAACAAAACAGCAGACGCGCTTGGAAATTAATTCGGAATCTTGGTAACAATCCCGCTGCCCCGGCACCCAATCTGACAAAAGTCACACCCGATCGTATGGTAAGACGACATCAAGGAAGAACAAAGTGAGAGTACAACGAAATGTCGACGAAGAAGAAGATGTTCTAGGTACCTCCTTTTGTTTGGAGGAGATGAGAGGTGCGATCCACCAAATAAAAGATAATAAAGCGGCTGGCCTAGACGATATACAAACAGAACAAATAAAGCACTTTGGACCCTATAATATTATAATATATAAATATAATTATTTTATTAAAAAATAAAACCCTACAGTGGCTCGTAAAAATGATCAACTATTGCGTCCGTACATTACAAATCCCCAAAATCTGGAGGAAAGCTATAGTGTATTTTTATGTATGAGAGAGTAATAAAACAATAAATTATGTATGCAAATCCCTAAACTGTTGATACGGGTGACTCAATGAAAAACAGATATTTGTCAACAAGTTTACAGAAGTATATAGGAAAACAATTTTAAATTGAGTATGACCACCAGGTATAAAGGTTGGAGCAGAATAGAATACAATAGTTGTGAGGGTTGCTAATCCCTAAATAAGGTTGCCAGTGTCGGAGTGATGGAGGTTAACAGGTACTAATGAATTTGCAAGAAATGTAAGATGTTTATTTTATTGGTTATATATAACCAATAAAAGTTTAATAAGTACCTACCTATTTGCAAAATAAAGTTTAATTCTTTAGATAAAATAAAACGTTTTATTTTATCTATTTGCAAAATAAAGTTTAATTCTTTGCCTATTTGCAAAATAAAGTTTAATTCTTTAGATAAAATAAAACGTTTTATTTTATCTGAAATGAGTGCATTCCACGAAGTAAGGGTTTCAACAATCAAACATTTAATTCTTTAATTCCAGGAATCTATGACAGTAATTGACTAGATAATTACCTTCTAAACTTATTCCACAGAAAATGTGATAGTGGGTTTTTCCATTTTGTATATAGGAAGGTCCAAGTGGCGTATTCAAAATTCTTAACAGTTCACTAAAAGTAGGTACTTCAGTTGCAAGGTGCAGTTTATTGTGTATACTAGTGTTATGGAAAATTTGGAAGTGCCGTGTAAACGCCGAAAAATTGGTCCTCTAACAGTTAATAAAAAAACATTAATATTTAATTGTTTTAAATCATTTACAGACAAACGTTTATGTGAAAGTGTTGATGAGACCGTTGAGTTAGTTAGCAGTACACTTGGTGTTGGGAAATCTACGATTTACAGAGTTATTAAAGAAGAGAAATGTGGTAGTTTTCAAATGCCACGTAATGGTCCAGGGAAACCAAAATTTCAAATAGAATATCATTTTAAAGAAGGACTTTGACGGAAAGTGCATGAATTCTTCTTTAGACAAGAATTTCCAACATTGGATAAAGTTCTTGTCTCAGTTCGAGATGATAAGGATTACCCAGAAATTAGTCGAAGTAGGTTATGGAAACTTTTAAAAGAAATAGGCTTCCGCTGGAAAAAGAATCCCAGAAAGTCTATTTTATTAGAAAGAAGCGATATTGTCATATGGAGAAGACATTTTCTAAGAACCATAAAGGAAATGAGAAACCAAAAAAGAAAAATATTTTATCTTGATGAAACATGGATCAACGAGGGTCATACACCAAATAAATTTTGGCAGGATGAAACTGTTACAAGTCAAAGGCACGCTTTTGTAAATAACTTATCTACTGGTTTAAACCCACCATCAGGAAAGGGACGCAGGCTGATAATAGTACACATTGGCAGTTCAGACGGTTTTGTTGAAGGTGGTTTATTAACTTTTGAATCAACTCGTACCGGTGACTACCATGAAGACATGAACGCTGATGTCTTTCAAGAATGGTTCGAACAAATGATAGATCTTCTTCCTAAGAACTGTGTAATAGTAATGGATAATGCAAGTTATCACTCCAGACTTATAGAAGGACTGCCCACAACCAAGTGGTTAAAAAAAAACTTGCAGAATTGGCTGAGTTCAAAAAATATTACGTACCATCCCGGATCTATAAGAAAGGAACTTTATTCGTTGTGTGCCCTTCATAAAGAAAAATTTAAAAAATACGAAATTGATGAAATTGCCAAAAATCGTGGAATGACAGTACTTAGATCCCCACCATATCATTGTGAATTAAACCCGATTGAACTGGTATGGGCACAGATAAAGAGTGAAGTTTCAAGAAAAAATACCACTTTTAAAATTCATGATGTTAAACAGTTGTTTTTGGAGGCCGTAAATAATGTAAAACCTGAAAACTGGGAAAAGGCAGTAAATCACACTATTAAAGAAGAGGAAAAAATGTGGAAGCTGGACAATATTACTGATAAAATGATCGAGCCAGTTATTATAAATCTTGGTTCTGAAAGTTCATCTTCTGAATCTGATTTGGATTTGTAACAAGTAGCTGTAAGTTTTATATTAATATTATTCATCTATTTAACATACCTTAGACGGTTTTAAAAACTCTTTTTCTCTTTTGTAATTTTTAAAAATTAAAAAAAATGTGAATTTTTTAAAACCCTTTTTAATGTAGGCCAGTCAGTTCTAATATAGTGTGTGATAAAAGAGGTCACTTTTGTTTACATACACATAACACTTTATAACACTGAAATAATTCATTTATTTTTTACAATTATTCAAAGTAATTTTTCAATTAATCTTAAGCACGCCCATGGAGTGGTCGGAGCTACCAGTTAAAATTATGCTAATTATTACTCTCTCGTTCATAAAAATAAACTATAGAGTGGTGGCCCTCTTATAACCAGAAAAAGATGCGGCGGATTCAAAGAGTTTTAGACCTGTCTCTCTTTTGTGTCACCTTTTCGAGGCGTTCGAAAGAATGATACTAAACCGGATCGCTGAATCTGTGGACACTAAAATTATTCCTGAACAAGCAGGGTTTAGACCCGGAAAATGCTGCTGGAGTGAAACTCTAAATCTCACCCAACATATTGAAGATACGTTTGAACGGAAATAAATAACAGGAGTAGCGTTCATAGACCTGACTGCTGACTATGACACAGTTAACCATCAACGGCTGCTGGTAAAACTCTACAAAATTACAAAGGATTAACAAGGTTAATGAAATGTCTTCTCCAGAATAGACGCTTCTACGTAACGCTCCAGTCCAAGAACAGTCGGTGGAGGGATCAAAACAATGGACTCCCACAGGGAAGTGTCCTCGCGCCGATGCTATACTACATTTACACTAACGACCAACCCAAAAAACCAACCAACAAGACAGTTTATTTACGCGGATGATACAGCTGTGGCAGCTCAGGAAAGTATCTTCAATAAAGTCGAAGTAAAACTGACAGATGCCCTAGAAGACTTAGCACTATACTATGACGAAAACCATCTGAAATCCAATCCTACATAAACCCAGGTGTGTGCTTTCCACCTTAGAAAAAAGCATGCTCGAAGGACACTGGAGGTGAAATAGCGTGGTCAGTTGCTGGAACACAATGAGACGCCAAAATACCTCGGCGTACGTCTAGATAGAACTCTGTCTTATCTATATCACTGTCAAGATGTCAAGAAAAAAGAAAGCGCCAGAAATAATATCATTTGCAAACTAACAAATATAAAATGGGGAGCACAACCACACACTCCTCGTACTTCTGCCTTAGCGTTATATTTTTCTGCTGCCGAGTTTGAAGCACCGGTATGGGAAAACTTTGCTCACGCTAAAAACGTGGATGTTGCGTTAAATGAAATGGTTCGTATAATATCTAGGTGCCTGAAACCGACACCTATCGAAGAGATCTACCCTATAGTTGGAATCGCTCCACCTGCTATCAGAAGACAGGTCACGTCAGAGATAGAAAGAAAGAAGCAGGAGATGGATCAAAGACAACCTTGTGTGACCACCAAGTTCAGACAAGTAGACTAAGATGTCCGAAAAGCTTTCTGAAAAATCACGATCCCTTCCCGAAGAGCCAAAAGCGCCGAATACACCTTTGGCGAGCGTCAGCTACAACACATTTTGCTCCCTCAGAGCAAATGGCCGACACAATTTGCCGTATCCCACATGGAAAGCGCTAAACAGACTAAGAAGTGACGTTTCACGTTGTGCTAGTAACCTGAAGAAATGGGGATACCAGGCGGACGATACCTGCGACTGTGGCGCGGTTCAGAATAGTCACCATCTACTATCATGAACAGAGATGAGAGAGACCTGCTCTGAAGAAGACCTATTTTTAGCAAATGACAGGGCCATCTGTGTGGCCAACCATTGGAAAAACAAAATTTAAAGCTGTTGGTGTTCCGGACAGGGAAAGTCAGTAAGTATTTAATAAACTAATACCTCTATACTTTTCGCAATTTTTACGTTCGCATTTTTTAAAGAGTGAAATAACTGGGACCGGTTGCCACGTTTCAGGTATTTTGGATTCCGACCAATGTTGATTTGTCAGATGTAACATTGTTAATTATATCAAGAGACCTCCATATATTAGAATTTTCATTTTTATTTAATATACTCCTATGGCTTTTCTATATTTTGATGTGATTGGCTCCATAGGCTCTTGACTTGTTATGTGGTCAATTTTATATAACTTATTATATTTACATTTATTTACAACATAGTTTGTGAAATATGTTTCTGTGGGAACTGGTTGTATTGTTCTATGATTTTTTTGCTATTCCTAGAAGCGGTATGAGTAAAAAGTTCTGTAAATTACATTTTACCAAACTTGCATATGGCACAAGACTCGAAGATTAATTTAAATCATTAAAAGGCAACGTGAGAAGAAAGGCATAAAACATGGGGCGTGTTGTTTAAGTTTTCACTGCTGCGCTGTGATGAATTTTCTACTTTTCTTTGAAAACAAAGGCACCAACCATTTGTCAATACATAAATTTACTGAAAACAATTATTACACATAATTGTATAGCTTTCGAAAGACAAATTGACTATAAAAATATCGCAGTACATTAAAAAATATCTTTGTGAATTTTATTGGTCAAAACAGCTTCTGTCATAAATACTTCAAAGATAATAGTAAGTTGATGCCGAATTGTCAACAAACAAGGTTAAAAATAATTTTATATACAATGGTAAGTATTAAGATCTTATTTCAACGGTACTGAATTTTTGGTAATAAAATAACGTTATTTAAAAAAATGTTCATACTATACAACAACAAATTATTGGAGAGGCCGATTTATCGTTAGAAACTGATTTTAAAACTGTCAACTATTGGAAAATTCCACAATTCCAGCGGCGGAATTATTATCATTATTTTTTTAGGTTTAAATTATTTTATTAGGAATTAATTCCGTAGTGATCTGTACGTACGGTTGTCATTCTATGAATTTCATAGTTATCCAAGTCCTGCCCTAGTATTATGGGAATATAGGTAGTAGTATATGACTTTCGACTATTAGAGCTTTTATCTAAATTAATTCTTTAAATCCACACATATAATTGAAAAATTATTCATGATATCGACAAGGAAATATGTGCTGCTGCGGCGACATCTGTGAATATTATATTCCCATCAAATTCATACTTGCCATCATATTACATTTTTGTTGATGGTTAAACGTGAAATGATCTGGAATTATTTAATATGTTATTTACATATTATTTACATCTAGGAATTACATAGCAGGTAAATGGTCAATCGGCAAAAATGGTATTCAAAACATCAGTTTTTGCAATCTGTCTTTAAGCAATCGTTGGTGTTATAGTATCAGCTGTTAACGTGTTCGTTCGATTGCCTCGTCTGAATAGTTGTCGTACTGCCTTTGTTAATAAGTTTTTTAAGTTCTGAAACTGTTTTCTTGTGGTATGTCGTTAAATATTAGCTTTATAATGGTATTAAGCCACAATTGATTGTAATGCTAATTACATTTTTTTCTACTGTTTGACGTTTCGACTAGTTGTGGATTAATCCTGTATACACCTAATATTTAAATTATTTTTTTATTGTGAAGTAAGGCAATATATTAGGTTAACGTTAAAACGTTTTTCATAGAATAAAATTAATATAACAAAATGGTATAAGCACACGACATTCATTTATAGACTTATCTTACAAGAGAAACAACAAATTATCTGGAAGTTAAGGATGATCTAAAAAAAACACTACTTCATTGGAAGCTGGTCATTCCTGTTTTTTTAACAGAAGTATCAGTTGCCACAGTTGAATGTATTGTACGTGGGAAAAAAACTAACAAATGGTTTTAAAGATAATTTTTATTCACAGAATACAAAGTATTAATAGCAACCAATACCGAATGAGAACAAATGCTAAGGTCAAGCAGATGTATAGAGCGAGCGATATGCTCCAAGAGATTACATCCCAACTTCTTAGATGGACTGGCCATGTTCATAGACTCCCTAATAACCGCCTTGCCAAATTAATATGGGAGGAAGCCCCCACAGTAAGAAGACCCTTAGGACGTCCACGAATGCGATGGAGAGACAATATATGGTCAGATCTAAGAACAATGGGGCTGCCCACTGATCCAACTATTATGGACGACCATTCAAGATGGAAGCAAGCTGTGCAGTCAGCCAAAACCCACCCCGGGTTGTAGTGCTACGAGAAGAAGAAGAAAAATACAAAGTAATTTTCATTGTTGAATTATCTATTTAACTGTTTAATAATCTTTTTTAATACCCAAAAGATTAATTACGACTAGAATAACATCGTCGGTCAGATATCCAAGCGGACCAGACTTCACTGTGATCTACTGGATTAATGGTTTCAACCCTGGTCAGAAAACAAAAAGACTAACATACTAGTATGGTAAAAGGTCGGTCGTCTTAAGCTATGGTAGGCATTCTGTCATATCAGCCAGTCACACCATCTCGGGGGTCTCGTCTTCATTGTCAAGAAAGCTAATGGGGATTTGCAGTTGTGTTTAGATAGGCGAAATATTAATCAACATACGATAGGTCAATATGAAACACTTTTAAACATAGAGTCAATTTTATATAGAATAACGGTATTACATATTTTCTCTAAAATATATTTAAAATATAGTTTTTGGCTAATTCCACTTGCGGAAAATTGTTGATATTACACAGCGTTTTTCATCGACGGGGTAGTTTATCGATTTAGAATAGTACCTCTTGGTTTACAGAGTGCATGTGCAGCTTTAGTTCGTGCATTCGACTCATCATACAGGGAAAGACTCAAGGAAGAAGATCTGTTGGCCGAAGGCAGAACTCATGGTTGAAGAATCTACGTGATTGGTATCAATGCAAATCGATTGATTTGTTTAGAGCAGCAAGTTCAAAAATAAAAATAGCCATTATGATTGCCAAACTCCGTAGGGAGACGGCACTCTAAGAAGAAGAACCTAAACGCCTCCAGTTATTATTCAAATCGTAACTTAATACACCAATAAATTTCTAATCACTTTGCCATATAAAATTGACTTTAACGATTTTTCATGAAAATGATATAGGATATACTATGTCACTTGCACGATTTTCACGAATCTAACGACACGTCGTTTGCTAAAATCAGTGGTTTGGGACCTAGCTCGTACTATCGAAAGGGTCATATATACATACATACAAACATACATACATTATATAAATACATACATACACACATACAAACATATACACATATATCCATATATGCAGATCTTCTTCTTCTTCTTCTTAGTCGTTAACCTGATGCAGGTATCGTGATATCATGAAGATATTAGTTAAATTTCCCAATGTTCCTCCAAGTTGTTCTATCTTCTGTCATTCTAGCACATTCTGACAATGGAGCGCCAATGGTAGCAACAATATGGTCCGTGTATCGTGTGGGAGATCTACCTCTACTTCTTTTGCCTTCTACTTTTCCCTGGATGGTAAGTTTTTCAAGACCATTTCTTCGAAGGACATGTCCAAAATAGCTTATTATTTGTTCTGATATTTGTGTTCTTAGTCTTTTCTTTATGTTTAGCTGGTCCAGTATGGATTCATTTGTTCTTCGGGCCACCCATGGTATTCTCAGCATTCGTCTCCAGCAGTACATCTCAAATACATCTATGTTCTTTTTGTCTTTCTCAGTAAGGGTCCAGCATTCCGATGCATAAGTAAAAACTGGAAAAACTAGACTTCTTACTAGTCTCATTTTTGTATCGGTAGTTATTACATGGCTTTTCCAAATTTTTGTTAATTTTGCCATAGCGCTTTTTGCGATTGCTGACCGCCGCTTTATTTCTTCAGTACAGCCTCCTTTGTTGGTTATTAATGAGCCCAGGTACACAAATTTATCTACAACAGCGATATTGTTTATCATGACCAGATGATTTTGATTGTTGTTAGCTCTGTCAATTATCATAATTCTCGTTTTATCTCTATTTATTTTAAGGCCCATCGTTAAGCTTACGTCTTCTATCCGTTGTAGCAGGTGAATCAATTCAGCTTCAGAACTAGCGAGGATGGTAGTATCATCTGCATATCTCAAGTTGCAAATCTTTTTCCCGCCAATGGTGATGCCACCGTTCCAGTCCTCAGTAGCTTTCCGCATTATCCATTCACCATAGATGTTAAATAGAATTGGGCTTAGTATACAGCCTTGTCTCACGCCCTTTGTGACCCTGAAACTATCGGTTAGTTCCCCATTTATTCTAACTCTGGCATTATTGTTATTGTACAGGCTTTTAATTAGCAGTATCAGATGATTGGGGACTCCCATTTCAGACAAAACCTGCCACATTTTACTCCAGTTGACCAAATCGAAAGCTTTACTATAATCTATGAAGCACAAATATGTTGTGATGTTAAATTCTCTGGATTTTTCTACAATCTGCCGTACGTTTAAAATTCGTTCTCTAGTACCACGTCCGGGGACGAAACCTGCTTGTTCCTCCGCAATGTTAGGTAGTAAAAAGGGCTTTATTCTCTCGAGAATTATATGTAAGAGTATCTTACTGCAATGCGCAATTAGAGCAATTGTGCGATAGTTGCTACATAAATCTTTCGCTCCCTTTTTATGTATGGGAATATATAGTGATTGTGTCCAGTCCTCAGGCCATTTACCTGTCTCCCACACTCTTTGACAAATTTGATGTATTATATCCACTCCAACGTCATCTAGGGCCCAAATCATTTCAATAGGTGCAGATATATATACATAAAACCGAAAAGCACTATCGTCCCATTGGTTGAGTAGGGTAAAAAATATGCAATTTTTTCTGTGCTTTCCTTCCGGGCCGGGGTGTGCAATTGTACCCCCTTGCACCCCGCTACCGGCGCCCATGTACAGCAACAAGGTGGTTAAAAAAAATATATTTGGAGCGTTAAGAACTACATCAAAATTTCAATTCTAACAATTACTAACAATTGTTAGCACATATTAGAAAAGCAAGAAATCATGTTTAGTAGTACAATTTTATAATGTATATCTTAATACTAAATAAATATTATATAATAATGTTATATCGCCTTTTTTGAATCAAATACAGTGAATATAAATATTAAACTATTTTCTTCAAGAACCATTTTTTATTTCCATAACCCATTTGA
The DNA here is from genome assembly GCF_040954645.1 of Diabrotica undecimpunctata. Lineage (NCBI taxonomy): Eukaryota > Metazoa > Arthropoda > Insecta > Coleoptera > Chrysomelidae > Diabrotica > Diabrotica undecimpunctata. The sequence continues at coordinate 40,203,453 of NC_092812.1, forward strand.
AATAAATCGTATCAGACGTCAATGAAGTAAACAACATTTTTATTAAATATAATATGTATATACTGATGTTTCCAAACACGATGATTACAAATGTTGAGGTTAAAGTAACTAAACGATGAAATAATCTTTTTACAATATATTCAGTACAAATAATAGCTATATTGGAGGCATTATTATATACAGTATGAAAAAGAGTATTGACTACCCTTAATAATTGGGTAGTCTTTAGCTTTTATGGAAATCGCTTAACCACGTCAACGTATTTTGCAATTCTCCATATTATGATTTCATTTCTTTTTGTATTAACATCTGCCAAAAAATCACGTCATCGACATTTTTCTGAGGATATTGGGTATATAACCATTATTTGGGAGCTCTTATTTTACTCAATGAGTTCCTACAATTTTTAGTTATATTGTGTCATTTGAAGTTATAAATGACGATCGTTAAATTTTGAAAATTATTATAAATTAACTCCTAGTTAAAGAATATGAATTTACTGTATTAACAAAAAAAAAAACAACTACAATCACACTAAGACAGTTCCTAGGCTGTATCATTTAATCCAAATACTTACATCAAGTTTTTTATCCTGGGATTGTTTTACAATCAATAGAAAACATATTTCAGATCTCACTCGCCCGCTATGCAATAAAAATTCGGGAATCTTTAGATTTGATATTTCCGGGAAATAAATCTCAGTGAATGACCAGTAACTTCATTTGGTATGACTTATTCGGACTTGTTTTTCTTCTTCTTTATTCCAGGTTTGAGGCATTTATTATATCTTCTGGCATAAAACTTCGCTCTACGCTTCAAGGGGCGTCCTTAACTTTTTCTTCCTTTCGGTTTGAAATGAAGTATGTATTTAGTTAGTCAATTTTTATCCATTCTGTTTATATATTGTTTCTGTGTATATGTATGTTATCCATTTTGGGCTATGTTTGTTATCCGGCCAAGTTCTAATAGACCTATTACATGTAACAGATTTAGCCATATGGCACAGACTCCCTCTAATGGGAACATTCACTCATCCCAGATCCCTACGATATCAAAAGGATTGAGCTCTGGTGGGACTCTTTCCGTGTTGTCGAGCGCTAGGTAACTTGTATTCTCCAGTATCTCTCAAAAATTTATTTTCGTACATACCTGGACGTCGCGAGGAGTACAGCTTTCTGCATGGTCTTATAGAGATCTTCATTTAGACCCAGCTGATTTATGTTCTTTAGGAGGTTTTTTGGGAATAACACCAGTAGTAGATAGAATAATAGGCACTGTCTGGGTACTTTTCATTCTTCATTGTCCCCTGATTTGTATTTTTAGATCTCTGTACTTGGAGATCTTTTTGTTGTATTTAACACGCGAATTATTGGTGTCAGGTATCGCCACATCAATAGGTGTTGTTTGCCTAGTAAGTTTATTAACTAGTATGAGATCAGGTCTATTATGTGCCATTGGTTGGTCTGTGAATACAGTCCGGTACCAGTATAGCTCCAGGCTTAGTACCAGCAGCTTATCCAGTTGCTCACCCATGTCCATAAGTCCTCTTCTCCTTTAATATCTCAGTAATGTTGTTCTCTTTACTGCACTGCGTAGATGGTGTTTTTGTGCATTTATAAAAAGTGTTCTTACTTTCCGCTGGAGACTCTGTTTATCCGTTTTTGACCACTTTATAATACCAAATGAGTAGCTAAGCGCGAAAAAGGTGTACATATTTAATGCCTTAAACAAATTTTTGCTATTAACATATGACCGATTTAGCTGTCTTACTCTTAGCACAAACTCAGGAGTTAGTTCGATTTTCATTGGTTTATGGTTAATTTTTCGCACTTGCTGTACTCTGAGATATTTGTACAGAACATATTCACCCATTGCCTCGATGTTTTGGCCATCTTGCATATTGAAAGCTCCGGGCTGAACCTTTGCTCTGACTATATTTAGTATACGGCACTTGTCTAGTCAAAAGTGAATACTAATATCATTTGAGAAAGTTTCTAGTTTTTAGCATCTGGTTTAGGTGGTTTTGGGTGGAAGCCATTAATTTTAAATCATCCATATACAGCAGATGACTAAGCTTCGCCACAACAGTATTGTTATTTTTGATGCTAAAACCTGAGTCAGTATATATTTTCAATATATCTATAAGTCATTCATGCTGCACTGAATCAAAGTCCTTCTTGTAGTCAATGAAGGCAGTAAAAAGTTTCTTTTGTTTTAGTGTGTGTCTAGTTAGAAATAAGCCGATAATAAGTTGTTCTTTACAACCCATGGAACCATTAGCGTATCCTTTTTGTTGAGGCTCTATGATATTGTTTAGAGCACAGTGTTGGTAGATATGCCGGGCTACACAATATATGAGCAATTTATACAAAGTTGTAAGACAAGTAATTGGGCGGTACTTGGCTGGATCTTGGGTGTTATTTTGATCCTTTTATATTAGATAAGTAGTTCTATGTGTAAGAAGTGATGGTATTTCCTGTGAATTAGAGATAACATGATAAATCAACATTGACAAATACTCATGAACACTCCAAAACTTCTTTACCGAGAAGTTTTGAACTCCGTCTGGTTCAGGAGATTTCCAGTTATGAAGCTCTTGGATAGTATTTAAGACATCTTCAGTGTCTATGTCGAGTATAGCTCCATTTTGTTGTTTGTTTTCTAGTAAGCCAATTGGTTTTTCACTTACCTTGGCTTGTGTTAACTTATGGTTAATCCTACCCTAGTTCGCCCCATGCTCAACATCAGAATCAGAATATTCGCTTTCATGTAGAAAATACTCTTTATCAGCATCCGAGTCATATTCTTTACTGACACTTGCAATGGAAACTGTATCTGCATGTGCACCTAAAAGAAAAAATATATCAACACTATGTATTTTCAAGGCCAGTTAGTTGTCTGGTAAAAGAATTTAAAACTTAGGCAAATTAAAAATACTAAATGTATATGTTAACTAATACTTATTCTTAATTAACTTTATGCATAAAGTAACCTACACGACATGCTATGAATGGAGTACACAATAACAATTTTAACTATACTTTTAGTATACTCTAGGGCTAACAAATTTTGATAAGTATTTGATTAACAGACTTCATTCATGCCCGACACTCTATTTGATTGTATTAAAATTATGTTTAAATTTCTTTTAAAATACTTGAAATACCATTTACTGCAAGTAAAACAACATATTCTACCTTAGAAAAATACGTAACGTAACCTTAAAAATGTCTTACCTTTTCAGTCTCAGTAACTTGAAAATTTAGTTGCATAGCATTTTGCCACGAGAGTTCTCAGGATTCATTTTCTTTTTCACTTCTAATCACTATATTACCACAAAATAATTATAGTAGTTATAAATTATAACATAAAACTGGAACAGAAACAATCAAAGTACATCCAAACACAAACTTCCAACTGTCAAAACTAGATTCAATCAAACATGATGCCATTTCCCTCTAACCAATAAAATATTTTTTAAGGTTATAATAGCGTTTTGTGTAGATGTTACCTTTTACCTTTAACCAAGAATGTGACATAATGCTGCTTACCACAGCCTATCTTTGTTAATATGGGGAATTTGACATAGTGCTTTATACCACTATATAGAGCACAAAGAGTTTAGTAAGATAGTGCTGAGATTCCAAATTTAAAAAAATGGACTTAGTGCCCTTTCCCTCCCAGGTACAGATATGTTCCTATTGCTCTGTAATATCTATGAAATCCTACATTCTTAAAACTATTATTTTTCTCAATTATTTAACCATTTAAAGTTATAGTCCTTCCATCTTTCTAAAATACTCATTAATATTTAGCTCAGCGGGGTACTACTGTTAGAGGTGTAAAATTCTTTAAATGATCAGGGATCTATCTGTTTTATGGAATGATCCCTTGTTTATGGGATTTCACACCTCGAACAATAGCACCCTGCTGAGCTGAATATTAGTGAGTCTCTTAGAAATATAGGGTACTATACCATCTTATTTGTAATTGTAGCTCCATCTTCAAACGAGCATTCGAACTATTTTTTAATTTTAGTCTAATTATATCTATTCTCAACGTTCATCGTTTAAATTTGTGTAATACCACCATCATGTCTTTGTATTCTCAAGTTTTCTGAGGCATTTTCAAGTATTTCAATTGAAAGAAGACGAATTATGTAAGTAAAAAACATAGTATAATGCTCAGGTTAGTATCCTTGAGTTCATAATCCCATTAAATAAAAGAGATACTGGCCTATAAAGTAAAGTATAAGCAACCAAGTCGTTAGCTAAAGGATGTGTACCGGATAAAATCTCAATCCGTTCGATTATTAAGAGGAGTATTCGCATGTTGTTTCGACTAGTAGGTAATTAAAACAGAGACAGTCGAGAAAATAGTTGAATAATGGTCTGATCTTTTTATATTAGTTATTTTATATCGAGTTCGAGTCCCCCAGTACGAGACGAGGATGTGACCGTCCAGTATGGCTCTTAATGATCTTTGTATCTCACTGGTTGGGACAGTGGGTTTGAAAAAAATATCGACAACATAAGGTTAGTACAATAAACTTACAACGATTTTTATAAAATGAAAAAATATTTGAAATATTTTTATTCTTGTAAACAGTTATTTATAGGTACCTGCTTTAGTTAATCACCGAATCAAATTTTGCAATAATTAAGAGGTACTATGTTGATATTAATAATTTTTTCTCATCTTTTAATACATTCTAGTTCTGTCAGTAGTCTTTCTATCCTTAATGCTGAGTTTTTGACAGACAGTTTGTCTAAATCTTGAATTTTAAGGATAATTAATATAATTGATTCCTTTCAATTTATTGAATTCAATAATAAATTCCAGTTACCACAAGTGTACATTTTAGTAAGTTTTGATGTAGTTACACTTTTCTTTCTTATATAAACATTAAAGCTCTATCCAACCAAACTCACCTGTCCCTTGGGATGTGTTTGCAGAGTTACTACAATCAGTTATCGATATTAATTTCTTAGTGCTTGATGATAAATAATATTTACACATTTTTGATGACTTAATTGCTGACCGATTAAGGTTGTTATATTTTCAAATTTATTTAATTAGCAGGCAGGACAAGGCGGGACATGAGCCACCCAAGTCAGTGTTCAACGATTTTGATCCTCACTTTCAATACACTTGTGAATTAGAGGACTCCATCACAAGAATCATACCGTTTTTGGATATGCGTGTTTTTAGACAACAACTTGATTACAAGTTGGTATAGCAACATGGCTTCTAACAGGTTTCTTAACTACCATTCTTGTCATCCATTTAATTATAAAATCAACCTCATCCAAGCCCTTATTTTTACGGGCAGATGGGCTAATATCACTTGCAGATCCCAAATTATTGTCTCTGAATCTAACACGAAAAATCTACCTCGACTTCGTTTTTTCTCAAAAATATTCTTTGTGATAATAAAGTACGTTTTTTCAGTTCATTTCAACCCAAGTGTATATGTTCATGAGTCGACTTCCTTGATATCAAGGAGCATATAGAGCTTCATTGATAAACTGTATTTGGGACTCCTTTTTCTTCTTCACGTGCCACATCAGGATTCTCCAACGTTGGCGATCACCATTGCGAAGGCTTCTAGATATTCTGCCACATGGAATAATATTGTCCTGGAGGTGATATCCGAGTCCATTCACGAATGTTTTTTAACTAAGAAACCTGTTTTCTTCCTACACCTCTACAGCCTTCTATTTTACCTTTAAGAATCAGTTGTAGTATTGTATATCGATTTCTCCGCACTATATGCCCCAGATAAGATATTTACCGGCGTTTAACAGTCTTTAGCAATTTTCTGTCTTTGTTAATCCTCCTTAGTACTTATTTCCTCATTAGTTTTTCTTTCTGTTATAGGTATCTTCAGTATACGTCTATGAATCCACAGCTCTGCATGAGTTACGACTAAAGACTAAAAATTTGGTTTTGTTTGAGTTTATTTTAATGCCCATTTTCTCTTCTACTTCGTGAATACGATCATGCATTAACTGGTCCGAGTAAACATTAAACAATGTTGGGGTTGTTGTATGAAGCTTTCGGCGGTGTGGTTGTCTTTAATTTTTGTAATAGCAGTTTGATTCCAACACAGATTTTTAATGACACGAATATCTTTGTCATCTATCCCTATATTTTTTAGCATCGGTATTAATTTTATATGCTGTACTTTATTGAATGCCTTTTTGAAGTCCACGAAGCATGCAAATACATCTTTTTTTGATCACGACATTTTTGTAACAGGATATTTAGTGCAAAAAGTGCCTCTCTAGTACCCATAGAATTTTTAAAACCAAATTAGGTATCTTCGAGATCTTCTTCGCATTTGCATCTAGTTCTTTTATGAACTCAATTTTATTATTAGTCACCATTTTGTCAACGAAGTTCGCAGCAATCACTTATGTCTTAATCCACTTAAATTAGCTTTGTAACTTCCATCAGATCAGCACAATCTTCTATAGAGAAACTTGCCTTGCTCTGTTTCATAATTTTCTTGTTGGGGATATATCTGGTAGACGCAGTCTGCTTAGCAGTTTGTATCACTTCTTTCCTCCTCAAGTTTTTGTAGTATCATCTTGAACTTACTAGTGCTAACTAGTATTACTACTAATACTACTTAGTTTACTAAGAATTTTTGAGATATACCAAGTGTTGTCGTGTTTTTTTGTAAGATTACCAAAATCATCCTCCAATATTGGTTTGCGTGCCGGTATTGTAGGACATACTTTTTGGAAGGACATTTGTCAGCTTTTCATCCTTCTGAGATTCTTCGGTTTTTTATTTTTAGCTTAGTTATGAGCCTGGTACCAGTCCTGGTACTTGGCTAAAGTCCCATCATAATATTAAGCTAGAACTTATAACTTTTTTTCTTAAGAGTCATAAAATAGTTCTTTTCAATTGCAATTCAGGTTCAGTGGATTAATTAACTATTTTTACTCCATAGTATTACCAAAAAAACTGACAATTATTAAAATTTAAATAACTGACATTTTACGCCACTATATTCTGATTTTCATCACTGCTGAAACTGTGAGAACTCTTTGGAGCCAAATAAATGAGGTGAGAAAATTCGGATTTTCGAAGAGGCCTTGAGATGAGGAAATGAGTAACTTTGCTGAGTCCTGATTAAAAATGTCGGGGTAACGAGCAAAGACGCGACCCTCATCGCTGACTCTGTCTTTGCCCCAAATAGGAATTAATAATTCCAAAAAGAGTCGTACAGCGGAACATTTAGCACAGTCGGCAGCTTCCGCAGAACTTGCTGTTGCGGTATAAGGGGATACAAGCGACAATCTATATATAGCATATCTGTCGAAGTCTGAAGGACTTGTATAATAGTTATTGGAAGATGTACAACAAGTCAACTGGTTGCAGTACGACTGTTATATAACAGACGGCAGAAAAGAAAAAAAAAACTACAACGGTCTATTTTTTAGGTCTTCTTTAGGCAATGAAGTGGTTTCTAATGATTTTTAGGATTATCTTTATTATTTGGCCACACATTAGCGAAATCTTATATCGAAGTCGTTACCTAGTATTCTGCTATTCCGTTAAACATTTGTTTACGGTAATTTAAGATAATTGGAATTTATTCTAACTTTTTAATGTTAAATAAATTTTATGGGAATGGACATTTAAAGCTTTATCATGCACTAATTATTGAATTGATTGACCTCTAGGGCCAGTTTTTGAGTAGGTATTTCAATGGTGTCTCTACTGTTAAAATATCATACGTGTGGAAGAGTTAAAGGACTCAAGGAATAAAGGATAATTTACTCCAACAGGCATTTTTTAGTTTAAAGATTATATAGAGCCCTACTAAATTTAGTATAAGCCGAAATAATGCTATTTTCTATTTTACGAGCTGCAGAGCCTCCTCGTGTGAAGATTAACCTTAACTGCCAGCTGCTCACCAACAATGTCTTCTTTTCTTTCTAGGACACAAGTTGTACATTAAAAGAAGGTTAAAATAAACAGATAAATATAATTCATAGTGTAACGAGGGTGCTATCGGAGGTTAGCTATCATCACAGCTATCCATACCTTATTGGCGGCTGATCTGAAAACATCTACTGAGCTGCAACTATACTCTCTTAGGTTTCTCAGCCAGGAAATTCTTCGTCTTCCTATAAATCTTTTACCCTTGATTTTACCTTGCACTATGATCCTTAATATCTCATATTTCGTACCTCTGGTAATGTGATCTAAATATTCCAGCTTTCTTGTTTTGATGTGTTTTATGACTTCGCAATCCTTTTGTAGCCTTCTTAACACTTCTGAATTTGTAACTCGTCAGGTTCACAGTATTTTCAAAATCCTTCTATGGCACGACATCTCGAATGAATCCAACTTCTTTATATTATCCACTTTTAGTGTTCAGATTTTCATTCCATACAACAAAGTCGAGAACACGTAGCATCTTAAGGCTCTTATCCTCAGCTCCCGAGGAAGGTCTCATAAAACCGCTGTTAGTTAATATCCTTAACATCCTTAATATAGATTTTATTATTATTTAAAAAGTTTACCTGTTGTATAACGGACTCTCCTTATCAAGTAAATGGACTCTTCCAACTATACAGTGCCTCTTGCCAGTAGAAGTAGCACCACAATATACGAAGTGCTTTTTCGTGGCGCTACTTTTGTGACGCCTTGTCGTGGTGCTACTTCCGTGACGCTCGCCTCAGCATTTTACTATAGAGAAAAAGTAATACAACGCCAGTATATATTCTTCACTTTAATATTTGGAAAGCGAAGAAGAACATCCTGGTTAAAGAACCTCAGAACCTGATTTAGCACAACATCTGTGCAGCTTGTTTGTGCTGTTGCAGAATAGATAAAGATTGCCATGGTGACACAAATATTCGTCACTGATAGGTATACCAAGAAGAAAATTATAGTGTCAGATGTTCCGATTTTCTGCCTGGCTTATAATGCTCCTCTTTATACTTCTCTTGTTCTATGTAAATCATACTGTAAATTCATGACTAAAATAAGTTTACACCTGATGGAAGTTTTGGTTATCAAATGATTGAACTTTCTCGGAAGATAGATGCTTTTATTTATTTTGTAAAAGATATAAACCTAGCACAGGATCTGTAAAAATCTTCTTTTTATTTCATAGCCGAGGTTTATAGCTATAAGCCATAGTTTTATTTTATCCATGAAAATATACCCAAACTGCCACCTTGACTAATTCTCGCCGAAGCATTTATTATTTAGTCAGTCTCGATGTTATTCTTCTGCTGTTAAAATTGTTAAATATATTTATTTTTATATATTTATCCTGTTTATGCCTATTTTTTTGTATTTATTTTCTACGATTTTTAATCAATTTAAAATTAAATAACGTTGCTATTATTACAAATAAATTCATGTTTAATTTTTAGAAAGCGAAGAAAATAAAAACTGTCACTGTACTATAAAATTTCATCATATTATTTCGCTGACAGATTTATAATAAATGGTAATAATTATTATTGTTACAACTAGTTCTCTCGACGAACAAGCAACATGGAAAGAAAACTAAGCAAGACAGATGTAGCAGATCGATTTGAATATTAAAGAGAGGCAGTATCTAGCGATTTATTATTTTCAGGGATACTAGATTGTTCGAAGGTATCAACGATATATATTATGAGCAGCATCTCTGGTCCGGGCCCAGGTAAAGCAAATGCCGATGCCGCAAACTAATTCCATGCCGTCAGAGAGGGCGGACCGAAGAGACCTGCGTGCCTGTCACTTGCCACCACCCGGCCTCGACCTCAAGACCTATACCGCCACCGCCCCCAAGTGCTGTTGCGTCCTCCGTAGATGCATCACTCTTTTACTTAGATCCCATCTCTCTAAATTCTAATTGAGATTCCTTCCCAGGCAATATTCAGCTCTTCTCTGCCTCTGATACAGTGGCGTCTCGCCTACAAGTTCATTCACTCCACATATAATCAGACGTATAAAAAATCACATAATGCAATAAATCATACTTCAAAGCTCAGTTGATGGCAATAATTTTATTTATTAAACTCTTATAGAAAATTAGCTCATCACTTTATTAAATTTAATAACTGTATTAATTGAAACTAAATTATAATGAATTATAATAATAAGATACAGATTGGGTATATAAAGTTTTAGTCGCTGATAAACAAAAAAAAATCATTGTTTCAGGATACCTTTGTAGGGAACTGTAGTCTGTTTTAAATATTCAATATAAACCTTCTTTAATAATTGTTGGAGTGTTTAAGTGGATAATAAGAACAAATTTACCAAGTAGACTATCTATTTCAAACTATCCAATTAATACGATTACCAATAAAACTTAACACATTAATCGCCACGCGGCATTCACGGTGTGCCGCACTAAAAAATTATTCGGCACAGTAGTTATGCCGAATGCTGTTCCAATGTATTTTATTGCGTGGTATTTCTATCATACAGCGGTAGGTATACATTTATATGGTAGTAATAAATATGTGGCCTGGCAGACCCAAGTCGCTCACTTACCAAAGAACTTAGTATATGCATATAGGTTATTTTTATTCCTATATCGTAAGAAAATTGTATATGCTTTGGAAGTTTATTTATTAGAAAAAACTTAGCACATTCTATAAGGAAAAAAGCATTATATTCTTAAAATTAGCCACACAATTTGTAGAATTATATTTTGTTGGCAGAATGGGCTACAAAGAAGCAGGAACACAGCAATGTGTATTGTACGCTATACATTCCAGGGTGATCGAGGAATCTTATTGGAGGCAGTTTTTCTATCGTATTCTTGTGATATTCGGTGATAACATACCACACAACGATTACTTGTTTCCACATTCTCAAGTTTGTGATTTTCTTAAGGCTCTACTTCCTATAGTACTGTGGATGGAAAGAATATAGCTTCAGAAATGTGTTTTTTGAACTCGGTAATTGATATCTTAACCTTTGTAATTTCTTTATGTAGAATATAGGTATTTGTAACCGTGGTTCCTAAAATTAGCTCAAAGGTCAATTTTCTGTACCACTTAATGACTTTCTTTAAGAAGATCTTTCTGTAAGGTTTTAATCTGATCTGAAAGATTTATGAACGCTTTTGAGTTATTATACTTGACTATGAGTTCAGGATTTTCTACAATATTTCCCCATTTATTTTTAACAGTTTTCATAATGTCAGTATATTTGGTACTGTCAATACCTCGCGCTTTCCACTTTAGCATCAACACTTCCGTATCACTTTCTCTGGCACATTTTTCACCTTTCTGTAATTTTGGTTTTTCAACGTTTTGTGTGAGATGTAAAATACGCCTGCAGAGACTCCCAGTGGATGAGTATTTTACTCGCAGTATATGTTAAGGTCAAAGGTATATAATCCTTTCAAACATAGTTTGTACTGAACTCCATATTTATTGCGTTTATTTTTGACATACTGCAGAAAAGATAATCGTCCCCAAAATAGCGCAATTGTCTCATTAACTCATATGCTTTTTCTGGTACAATAACATTTTGATATCTCTTTTTTAGAATAGATAGAAAAGCCTAAGTGCAGAGACTTAGATGGGCTGGACACATTGCTAGGATGTCAGATCACGAATACACGAAGAGATTTACATTTCCAAAACCAGAGGGCACAAGAAGCAGAGGACGACCACGAATGAGATGGATTGATGATGTGGAAGAAGACCTACAGATTCTAGGGGTTAGAAGATGGAGGGAAGTTGCCAGGAATCGACAGGAGTGGCGACTTCTTTGTGAGCAGGTCAAGATCCACAACGGATTGTCGAGCCACTTATGATGATGAAGAAGAGGCGTCAATTTTTTATTCTATTATTGGGATCCAGATTTATACCTTCATTATTGATGAAATGATTGACTCGTAGTATTAATTCAAAACAATTTCTACTCATGTGGTGCATTAGACCTAAAATTTTTTAACTTTCTTCAGTTGTTGTATCGCGCCACTGTTTCAAATGGAAACTTTTATATTTTGTTTGTCTTTTCTTCTGCACTGAATATCTATTGGTGTCTTCTACTATGTTAGCAATATTCTCAGCTCTAACTAAAAGTTATTACTATATAAAAAGTTATAACTTATTCATCACTTTGGGCAATTCTTTACCCTTTGTTGTTATGAGTCTTGAACTCCATTGTATGTGTTTCGCGTTAAAATCTCCTGCGATGAAGAACCGATCACTCGCAAATTCAAAAAGTGTAGTATACCTTTAGATTTGATATTGTGTTTTTGGAGGACTAATATAGACCAATAACTGCCACGTCATAGTTTTTGGTCCTAACGTTTACCACCGTTGCCTGAATATCTTCAGCTTCAAATTTGACTTCTTCATTATGTTGAAGATTTTCTCTGCACTACCTTCACTTGCATTACATTTAAGATGTATGGTGTGGTAAACTTTGTATCCCTTAAATTTATTGAATAATTGTTTAGTGATGTGTTTAAGAACTTACTAAATTAACACTAACATTAAAATTCTAGTATTTTCAAAGATACCAACAAATGTACATTTCTACACCAAGGGACAACTAATAGAACAGGTAACTGCCATAAAAAAATTTGGGAGCAAATCTTAATAACCAGTGTAACCCAAAAAAAGAAATTCTGTCAAGAATCAAACAAGCGAGGAAAACACTGATGAACATGAAAACATTTTTTACAAGACCAGACCTTAGTCTAGAGCTTAGAATTCGAATGATCAGATGTTACGTTTTATCTGTTTTGCTGTATGGCTGTGAAAGTTGGACAATGGATTTTGAAACAGAAAAAAGAATAGATGCCTTTGAAATGTACGTATACAGACGTATACAGAGAATTCCATGGATACAAAAAGTTACTAATGGTGAAATATTTCGGCGCATGAGTAAACAAAAATAATTACTCTGTGTTGAGAGGTGAAAGATATAAATTACTTCAAACCATATTAGAAGGTAAAGTGCAGGGCAAAAGATCAGTTGGAAGACGTCAAAACTCGTGGCTGAAAGACCTGAGGAGATGGTTTAACCGCTTAATTACAGAAATCTTTCGTGTAGCAGTTTCCAAAGTTACAATTGCCATTTGGATCGCATACCTTCGAAGGGAGATGGCGCAATAGGAAAAAGAAGAAATTAACACTGTTTAAATTGACTCTTTTACACATGACGAGTGACGAAGATTAAAAAAATATTATGCTATTACTGGGAAGAGTAGTCAGGAAATGGATATCGTAATAAAACCCAATAAAACCGAATTGTTGTCTGCAGCCGTAAGCAAATCTAAATGCACCACTCTAATTAAATGAGATTCAACTAGATCCGGACATAGAAATAAAATAGAATTGAAACGATCAAGGTAACTTTGGAGTTTTTAAAATTAAAAACATATCTTTGGAGTAACCATCTCAACTCATCACAAACACAAAGAATGATCAAGTGCTATGCTTTGGTTGAGCTGTTATATTACTAAATAATGCTAAAGTGCTAAAATTGCTAATAATGATCTTACTTAAAGCATTGGAAATCTGGATTCTTAATGAATGTTAAATATTTCATGTACACTCCACATAGAGTACTGAAAAGAGTTAGTGTGCAAGTTAATTTGCTTCCGAGATTAAGTTATCAATTACAATCTTTATTTGATGTCATTATCGTGTTGGAGACTTCTTCTAGATTTTTTGCTAACTACATTGCCTACAACTATCATTTTTTTTTCATACTCTGTCTTAGTATCTTAGACATATACTTAAAATTATCTTAGTTTACTATGATTCATAGAAGTAACGAATCTATTTACTACTCCGTGGTGTTACAACCCTCCGTGGGTTTAGCCGACTTAGCACCATGTCTCCATTCATCCCTGTCTTGGGCAATTCCATCCAATTCTCCACACCCATAGCTTTAAGGTCGCCTGCTGTATTATCTCGCCACCGAAGTCAAGGTTGTCTACGTTTTCTTCCAGTTAAGACTTCTTTCCATACCAGCCTTACTAATCTTTGGTCAGAATGTCTTCTGAAGTGTCTTGCCTACTGGAATCTTCTAAATTGTATTTCTTTAATTATGCCATTATTGATATAGTTCTTCGAGCTCTTTGTTAGCTCTTATCCTATATTGTTCTGCTAGTCCATTGAGCACAGACCTGAAGAATCAAAATTTGTTTGTTCACTTATGTGTCTTTATAGGACAAATTCCCACTGATCTTGACGAGAGGAATACTTTGCTATTGTGTAATAATTGCAGCAATTTCTTCATGATTATTTTTTATGTATGTGAATAAAAGTTAAGTTACATCAGTGAATTAGCCATTTTCCAGTGTTTCAGATTTCATTGCAAATGTTAAGCATTACATACTTCAATTCCTACTACTTCCATATTTTAATTGTTTCAGCCATTATTTTTTTTGTTTGCTTCCCATGCTTTTCCAATTCTTCGTTTATCTATAGCAACCTGAATTTCAAATTTCCAGTTTTATAACTCTGTATTTCATTGTTCTCTTGATATTTATTAGAGAACAGGCTTTGTAAAAAATATTGTTTTCATACAACTGCGATACCTTGCAAATTTGTTATCAATTCCACGATTATCTATATTGATCTGTGCCAGCAGGTTTAATTAAATTGTTATATATTTTATATAGTACAGAACAGTCCTCCAGATTCTTATAGGGCTATAAATCTCCTATCCGTACGTTTATTTATATTGACTGTATCTGCATCTTTCATATATACAACAATTGTATCTTTCATAGATACAATTTCAACTGAAGATACGACATGACAACTTGCCAAGGTGGATTATTGACTGGAGAATTAAATTGAATGAAACAAAATCGGTACTTATCCATTTTATAAATAAAAGAATAAGAAGCAAACACCTGTTACTTACTTTATTTTTTCAAGTCTGAGCTTAGTAATGAGCCACCTCTATTGCAGCATCGCTGACCGAATAAAGATAGTCGATTAGGCAGGTAAGGGACACCTGGGACATGACAAAAGGAGTTCCATATTTTGTTTTTTTTTTCACACTCGCATAGTCAAATTAGTCGTTTGTGGGTTCCACTTAATTGTATTCAACAGTTTAAACTTTTCCAGGTCTTCCACTCGAGACTACCACCTAAGGATCTGTGCTCTTGAGACGGAAGGTAGTTTTCTAGTAAACTACTTAGAAAACGTTTTCTGGATTTTACGCTTTAGTGATCAGGTTCTGCATTGTACAATGGGTGGCGTTTATCCAAGATTTATTTAAACTTCTCTATAAATTTAGCAGCTGTTTTACGTTTTTTGAGTAGTGGGAAACCTGTGGCTTTGTATAGGAACACAGCCGCTATACCTAAGTGGTGTAGGTATACCTTTATATATCTGGTAATTATTTTGCATGTTTTATTCAAGGTAACGTGAACTTGCATTGTGTCGGCAGATCAGGTAGGCAAACGCTTCTGTTGAAGACATTGCCCACGTAGTTGTTTTTAGAGTGTTGATGACGTTGCTTCCAGCCAAGTGTGTCTGTTGGCGATTTTTTGTCTTGTATTACGACAATAGTGCTGTGCCGACAGTTACGTGAGATTAATTTCATAAAGAAAAAGTCCCTTGACGAAAAAGAAGAAGTAATGAAGAAGTCTAGAATATTCGAGGTGTCATCCAAAATTTCTAAAATGTCCAGTGAAGTCTAGAACGTCGAAAGTATTGTAATATTGTTGGTGTTAAAATAAAGTTATTTTAAAGAAGTGTAACAGTGCTTATGGGTTAAAGAGCTTAGTTCCTTTGAGGTATTTAGGTTTTTCTGTGACTTGCAATGGTAACTTTTTCCTTTTACGTGGCTAGAAATGTCCCCCTTAATTTATGTGCATTTAAATGGAAAGCGTTTACTTCTGTTTTTCGGATATAAGACTTAAGATAATTTTCCTTGAGATCCTTGAGGTAGTGTTTGGACATATTGTCTAGCGTAGGTTCAGGCTCTCGTTCAATATTATGAAAGTCTTTTGATTGTACTGGTATTGCCAGGTCGTCAGCATATATTGGCTGGTCATTTGTGTATATAGGGAACACAACTGGGAAAATTACGCTTTATTTGGATATTCTATTTTTTTGTAGTACGCCATCTGCTTATATTCCCTTACAGTATTATCGTAGAATCTTTTGCTCTGTAGCGGACACACTAAAACCTTTACCAGTTCGAGTTATTCAGAGTGTTATATATATTTTAACCAGCAGTTTTTTATACTTCACGGTATCCTACCCAATTGTTTAACTAGTGCGACTGCAGTTACTCGCTTATTGTTAATATTATCGATATTTTCTCCTCTGCAAATTCTGTGAGGTTCAATACTTGTCCAGTGTATGATTTTCCATACCTAAATCCCTTGATCTTTACGTGTGTCTTTGACCTTGTTTAAGTAAATTTGCTGTTTGTGCCTTACGACATAATTTTGAGATATTAAAATGTGGCGTGGGCATTAAAGAGCGTCAGCAGACACTCGTTAGATCTAGGGCCAAAATTTTTAATATGCTTTGTAAATATGTCGTGTACACCGAATGACTTACCGTTTTTTATGCATTAAATACCCATGTTTAATCGCTTGATGTTAAATGGTGTGGTGAAAAAGTTAAATTCGCTTTGAGACTTGTTTATTACTTTTTGTATTTTGTTATTGTCTTTGGTTTTACCATCACTAAAAGTTGGTATACTACCTGGTTTGCGGTTTTGTTATATACACTTCTTTTTGTAGGATTTCCGCTTAATTTTGTTTTTATCATATTTTAGATTATTTTGCTGGTGTGAGTCGTGTCCATTTTACTCTAACATATTTTTTCATATTTGCTTTCTGGCTTTGCTTGAAGAAATGTTGTGACTCATTCGATAGTCCTTTCGCTAAATAGGTTCTTTTCAAAAAGGCTTTTATTTTATTTTGTAAGTGTTTTTGTGTTCCATTTAATACCAGGTATATCTTGTTATTTGCAGCCTTTGAGTCATGTTTTGTGAATATGTTCTTAACCGCTTCTATGAATGTTTGATAGTTCTTCTAGTTCCTCATAGAATTGGGTTCATCTGGATTTCCTGAAATTAAACCTTCTCTTAAATGGGATAATAGGGTTGCTTATTACGTAGCATTTATTTTCTCAGGCCAATGTTATGATTTGTGGAGGGGGTCATATACTGTTTTGATACAGTTTGACTGAATGTTGCAGGATATGAACCATAAGTCTGAGTTATAGCCAGGTATATAACAAGTTTATAAAACCTTATTTCGACCAATAGCATGCTATGGCAGTGAAGCATGAGTTCTAAAAGAAACATCCAAAAGAAAACTCGACATATTCGAAAAGAAAGTACTGAGGAGAATACTAGGACCTGTGAGGGAAAACGGAATCTTCAGAAGTCGATACAATAACGAGTTTTATCAACTTTATAAGGAAGCACCACTGTCAGACTTCATCAGAATACAAAGATTGCAATGGGCCGGACATGTGACAAGAATGGGAGAGGATAGGTTACCAAAAAGAGCACTGAATGCAGGGAAAGAGACCGGTTGGAAAGCCAAAAAAGCGCTGGAAAGACACAGTAAACAGCGACGCACAAGCCTTTTTAGGAGTCCGTGTATGGAGAAGATCAGCCACAGACAAGCAAGGGTAGAGGCAAAAAATAAAAAAGGCCAAGGCTCAATTTGGGCTGTAGTGCCGTAGAAGAAGAGAAGAAGAATATAACAAGTTTAACTTTGATTGACAAAGTAATATAATGCAAAATTCCATACCAATCCATATAAATCCATACAAACTATCTCGGATTAACACTAGATACTTAAATGGAAAGCTCATTAAAAAAACATGAATGAACAATATTATACAAGCAATAATTTTGATTATTGAGTAGCCACTCACCGTTATCAATATTTAATAAGCGATTGGTTTTCAACTAGATTTTAAAGCCTATTATAGTGTCCAGTTATGGAGATGCATTAGTGGGCACTGTAAAGCCAGAAACATTAGTTAAGAAATACCACTGGATAAACTTTAAACTTAAAACTGATCAATTGTTCACATTATATTCATGTTTGTTTTAAGTAATAAGACTAGTATTAATTGTAGTTATATTTATGTTAAGTAGGGATGTTATTAATTTAAAGAAAAAACATCAAAACTTATTCAGAACAAAAATATTTTCCAATCTAAATGTTTTATTTGACGCAGGTTATTATAACAATAGTAACCTCATCAATTAGATTGTCTTGTAAGTTTTACGAATTTAAAACGGCTGTAAGTTAAGCTTCGACTTTATTTACATTCAATATTAGATGTATGTTTGATTATCGAAACCATTAGTTCGTCTACTATTCGGCATAATTCCAGAATCCTTAAAAAAGAGGCTCTTATCCATTGGTTGGAAGAAAATATTTAGTTATTGTGTCATAAGATGACACATATTACAGACAGTTTAAAAAAACGTTTTTGGAGCACCCAAGACATTAAATTTAACGGTCATCTCTAATTCAGCCATGATTTGGTATCGATTAACTGTTTTTTTTTTACTTCCATACATATAGAGAGACAAGATAAATATTTGTTTTTACTTGTCTATCTTCAGATGCCATGATGAACAGTTTTTAAAAATATATTGTATGTTATTTCAGCAAATTTCCAGCACGCCAATGCTTCAACGGTTTTTTTCTCAAAGACATTTGTTACGCCACTGTAAGATGCACTCTAGTTAGAGGCACTTCCAATTATTCGAGACTCGGCCGAGACTTAGGGGGCATATGTAACGAGTTGGCCATTTTTATAGCAACAACAAGGTGTCAATTACAGATAGTGGTGTCGGTTTTGTTTTTTCTTTCCTTCTTTACTTACATACTAGCAATAATTCATAATCATCAGTTAGGACGTTGACTATGTAATCCAAAGCGAATGCACGTAATTTTGGATCAATGCGGATACGGAAAAATCACAGGGTAGACGATGTAAATTACATAATTATGAATTTTTATTCGTAAACTGGGGTTGCTAATGTACTTATGTCCACGTTACAAGTCGTTTACAAATATTTATACACCAGCTTATTTTTTGGTTTTCACGATTCTCCATAAAAGTAAAATAATTAATGAGTATATTATTACATAAAATATATCTAACTTTAATTTCAGAAAAATAAAAAATAAATATATATATTGTGGTCGTCACGGGATATCCTACAAAACCATAATATTAGATATTTAAACTAATAATCTCAACTCTTAATCTCATCAAAAATAGGAAGAAGAAGAGAAATCTTCAGGATCATAGCTGAACGGACCACATATATTTTTTTATTTAAACAAATAATAGAGACAAAAATCGAATATACAATCAAGTACTCCATTCAATCATATTTGTCAGTAAAATATGGAAAGTACTACAGGAAACAAATACTGACTACATGTTAATTAAATAAACAAGGAAGGTTTCCAAAAAATCCAAATCGAAAATAAAAGTAAGCAATAAATTATATCCACTTCCGATTAATTAACTTCTGCGCCAAAGTTGTATTGGTAAATACTTCTCAACTGCCCGCGCTGTGAGCAGCATGTGAATGGAACAAAAACTCTTTGTTTTGAAAATGGATTTTTGGCGCAGACCAGCAGACACATCCAGAATGATGCTGTAACAAACAAAAGATTAAAACAAATCATGGACAGAACAACCACTATCACAGAAGAAATACACCAAAAATAGCTTAATTGGTACGGACATGTACAGAGAATGTAACGTAATATTGGATTACAACCTACTTGAGCGAAAAAAACGAGGAAGACCGAAAACAACTTGGATTGATGGAGTCCAAAAGGCATTGTCAGAGAGAGATCTATGACCAGGATACTGGACTGATAGACGTGAATGGAGACTGGAAACCAGGAGCCACAGGACGCTTGAAACCCGACATTATATAAGTAGGTTCCAAATTTATCGAATTTAAAACATACTTATTTAATACCGCTGTTAAGTCCCAACAACAACAGTTCAAACAGTTTTTGACATGATGGAAAAAAATTATCATTAACACTGGCAAAACATAAGCGTTACGTTTATTTTTTAAAAGGTGTAAAACTTTTAGTAAATTGAAACTTTTTCAGAAGAACAGAATTAATATGAAAAGGAAAATCATGAATGTCTGGATTCTCCAGCGAAATACCTGTATAATTATGTACCACACATGGTCTAGTCCCTATTTTAAAATGAGGGTTTATGGTACTAGTAGGGAGGGAATTGACAAATGACAGATGTGTTTATGGTAAAAGATTACTCATTTGGAATAAAAATCGACCCATTTCAGCATTTTTACAAAATGCAATTGATATTGTCAAATAGAGGACCCTTTTGAATGGCCAATCTTATTGCCTCCAATTATATGTGCAATACGGTGTTTTATTTTTTTTAACCCTTTCAGTCATGCTGGGTATAATTGTACCCATTAATTTGAATGCATATATAATTCTACAGGAATCTGCAACTTAGGCAAGTTTATCGAAATCTATATTCTATAAGTACTATACTTCTGCATTTTGTACCTAGATGGCGCATGGATGGTTTTGTGCTATAAGAAAATTAATGTCAAAAGCAATATGTCGGCAATTGCATTGTTCATAAGAGGTAAGTGTACTTGTTTCTTCAAATATTAGTTTGAATAAAGTCAATCGCCGTTTATATTTCAGTGCAATGTTGAAAGTAGTGTTACTTCTTACTAATTGTGAATATATTTTATTGAAATTAGATTTTTTTTAAATTTAGAAGTGTGCTTCAAATTCGATGGGCACAATTGTAGCCAAAATGACTTAGTGTTATTTTTTGTTTCAGAGTAAAATGCCTCCAAAAAACTATTTAACTGAGAAAGAACTCCTGGAAGAGCTGGAAAAACTGTCCGACATAGAAGGATTTGTTAGTGATGACGACAGTGACTGCGAAGAAAAAATACAAGTAAGACAGAGAGTTGGACATATGATAGATGATGTCTCAGAAAATCAAAACGAATTGGAGGACGAGGAAGAGGATAATGAGGTAGAAAAGGAGGATGATGATGAACAGGGCGAAAACGATGGTAACTATGATAACTTCATTACTCTGAAAAAAAATGTAAAATGGTTACAGAATGGTTAATATCTAACACGACAATTACCTAATAAAATAACACAGATTTCTAATGAAAACTGTTCTGAGGAATATCCAGTTACATATTTTATGAGATATTTTCCCGAAAGTATATTCGAACATTTCGTTCAATATACGAATATGTATGCTTTGCAAACTGGAAATGAGAAATTTGTACCGTGTAATCTACAAGAAATAAAATCATATTTTGGCCTTAGTATTCTAACAGGATGTCTAAAATTTCCAAGACTGCGAATGTATTGGGACAGATCTTTAAAAATTGATATTTTTTCGGACACAATGACATTGAATCGTTATTTCAAACTTCGCACGCACATACATTGTGTGGACAATCTGGAAACCAGACACAGCGACGACAAACTGTGGAAGGTTCGACCAGTTTTTGAATCAGTCCTAAAGAGATGTAGAGAACTGCATATAGAAACAAATATTTGCATAGACGAACAAATCATGCCTTTCAAAGGGAGATTGTCTATAAAACAATACATCAAAAATAAGCCTAATCCATGGGGAGTGAAACTGTATTTATTAGGTGGTGAAAGTGGACTAATTTACAATTTTCTAATCTATCAAGGTAGTACCACAGAAATAGAACCTTCCAATTTGAAATATGGACAAGGTGCAGCTATCGTATTGCAATTAACAAAAGGACTTGAACCTAATAAGCATGCATTGTACTGTGACAATTATTTTACGAGCTATAATCTTTTACAAATTCTCAACCAAAAATCAATACTTGTTGCTGGTACTGCGAGGATCAATAGATTTTCTAAACCACCTTTAACTGATGTAAAAGATTTTTCAAAAAACCAGAGAGGATCAACGGAACAAATTATCTCTTCTGATGGAATTGTGGTAACCAGATGGTTAGATAACAAGTCAGTGATAATGGTATCCAACTTCGTTGGGGTTGGTACAGAAGATGTTGTAAAACGTTGGAATAAACAAACAAAATGTTTCATTGACGTCAGTCGACCCGAAGTTATACAAAAGTATAATAAGTCCATGGGTGGCATAGATAAAACAGATGCTCTTATTGCGTTTTAAAGAGTAAAAAACCATTGCAGAAAGTGGACTGTTCGACTAATCTTCCATGCAGTTGACATGGCCCTAACAAATTCATGGTTAGAATATAAAAAAGATATGCATACTTTAGGAATTCCAAAAAAAGATATCATGGACCTTCTACACTTTAGGATGAAAGTTGGTGAAGCCCTCATAAAAGTCAACTCTTTCAATAACCGAAAACGGGGAAGACCTTCAAGCGGTACATCTAGTCCAGTAGTAGCTGAAAACGCCAAAACATTGAAATTAGACCTCTTACTGAGGTGCGATTAGATATCATTGGACATTTTCCAGAGCACCCTCAGCTACCTTTACCTTTAAGATGTAAAAACCCTGGTTGTATAGGAAAATCAAGATGGAAATGTCAGAAGTGCAATGTCCATTTGTGCCTTCAAAAGGAAAGAAATTGCTTTTTTATGTTTCATATGCGCTAGTTTTTTAGATTTGTTAAGTACTTTTGGGTACAAATGAACCCATAATAATTTTTTTTATCTATACATGCTATATTTTTATTAATGTCCAAAAAGTGTTATATGAACTGTTTTAAGTACATTTTAACCAAAAAATATTTTTTCGTTCGCTGAAAAAAAAGAGGTACTGAAAGGGTTAATATTTCTCGTACAACCTTCGCTTTTTTTCACTCGAAGTAATTATATGCTTTGGGCCATTTCTCTGGTATTTACTTCAGATTTATTGCACTATGCAATACTTCTACTGCATTGGAGTTTCATGATTTTTCTTCTACTATGCATTGCATTTGAACCTCTTCGTTAGTATCTTTACTTAAACATTTCAATGTTATATTTCTACTTTTTTATTTGATTTTCCTATTCTTGCAGTTAATGTACGATTTTTTTCCATCAGTGAAAACTGATATATTAATATTCAAGTTTGCCTTTCTATCGTGTTTTTAAAAATATTTATTTTTAGCGGTAATATATATAATTTTTAGCGGCAATAATTTAAGTCTTTATAGTCTAATAGTTTAATTCTTCTAATAAGAACAAGCTATTCTAACAAGTCTTGCTAAGATAATCCTTAAAGTTTTTTACGTGCATGAAGTTTGTAAATAGTCAGCTCTAATGATACCCTATCTGATGTCATTGTTCTACTAATGTATTCCGATTATCCACCCTACATTTCGCAGCAAAAAAGCCATCAGAAAGCGGCCAATTATCGACAAAGAGCGAAATCAAATTAATACTTTTGGGCGCCACAAATTAAAAAATAAAAAGGTATTTTGCAGCGAAGGTCCTTTGTCAGGCGGCACCTTGCATCTAGCGGCTCCAGGGGGTGGGCGAACCCCCTATGGGGCTGACTTGTGACAAACGACATTCTACGGATCGGCCGCTGTCGTTGTCTCAACTCTACACTGCAAAAAGAGGTTACACACTTTTAATGAAATGCTAATGAGAAGGTGGTCACTTCATTTCCATCTTAATATCTTTAAAAAATATGCTTCTACGAATTTAGGGCAAATCCGGTGAAGATAAATATCATACTGTGATCTAAATATAAGATTATTTCTGTGTTTAATTTGTATAATATTTTAGGTATTCGTTTTTGTAATGATATTGTAATATAACCAGAGGCGTTTAGAACCAGACCGGCCGTCTATCCTCAAAATAACACTATTGAGAAAATTAAGATTCAAATATTCCATAAATTATACCTAAATTATAACACTATTTTTACTATTTAAAACATTTTTTAAGAAAAGCGTAATTTTTTGATTACCGAATATTTTCATTATTTCAAAGGTCTCTATATATATAGTATTTCTCCAAATTAGTTTCCAAAAACTATAAATTTTTGTAGTTTGATGGGTTAGACTTAAAAAAAAATATTAAGTAATACGTATGTTCGGTATACAATCTGATATTCCTTATTTTCTCATACGCGTTTTTTATCCATTGACAATGTCTATTTTTTTCTCTCTAATTTGTATTTTGCTATAACAGTTTTTTTCAGTGATCTGGCATATATGTTTTGTTATGAAGCTTTATATTTTTACCTTAGGAAAACACTACTTGAATATGACTCTTGATCGTAAGACCTTTGCATCAACGCCTGCCTATTTAACAAAGCGTAAAAGGAAAGGATCCAGTTATAGTGGTTAGAGATAAGCATGAGATTATTGTTGCTGATCGCATGAAGAGTGTCTTAAACCTAGTAAATATCTGTTGTTCGAAAAACAGACTTTAAATAAATACTAATAAAATACCACTTGTTTAAGTCATCAATAGAAGAGAACTAACAATTTAGCACTATCCTTCTCGGAAGAGAATAAGTATCTAGAAGTTATCCTTGATCAGAAACTTACGTTTAATGCATACTTCGCAAATATCACCACTAAATCAACACGGGATCTATATTCACGCGTTTCTATATACAGAAAATGTGCCGAAAGCTGTGTGTATAAAATATAAGATCTATTTCTAAGACCTAACCTAACCTAAACTATATATTATACCGATTATTACATCTACAATTTATTAGTTATGGTGCACTAGTTTAGTAACAGGACATGTAATGAGAAATCAAGAACGTTACGGCCTTCTCCAGCTGATTCTCCAAGATAAAGTAAATGGTAAGAGAGGACCGGGAAGAAGACGCATTTCCTGGCTTCAAAATTTACGAAAGTGGTATAACACGACTACCACTGAACTGTTCCGCGCTGCAATAAACAAAGTAAAGATAGCCGTGATGATCGCCAACATCCGGAACGGATAGGCACTTTAAGAAGAAGAAGAAGAGTTTAGTGGAATAAAATAATGTGGCAAAAGCAATAACAAACTTTAAAAAGTGCAAAGACTTTTTCCACTTCGTTTTTTGTTTAACAAAACCTTCTCTGAATGATCTTAATTGGAGCATTGTTGTTACTTCCACCACCATAAGCTTTTGGAAAGGCAGTTGCAGCTCTGCTCTTTTTGTAATTTTTTATTGGAAGTACTTCTAAAAGAAGAATTGCTACTGACATTGACGAGAAAAAGAAAAAGAGAAGAAAGACTAAGAAGGCTAAGAACAAAGCCTAGAAAGCTAAGAACCAGTTTTTAGTGTTGACACAATAATATTAAAGAAAACGCTTAAATAGTTGTTTATCAAATAGTCTTCTTCCTGAGCTTTTTCCTCTTTAGGGAGCGCTGTTTCTTATTCTTCATCGCTACCCATTTCTGTCCATCTTGTCTTCTTCACCTACACCTTTCTCTCTTAAGTCCTCGGTTTTCCTCTAACTCTCTTTCCACTAACTTCTAATAGCTCGATACTCGAATATTTTTGAGGCTGTAGTCACTCCCGGACTTTCCTTAATCTAATCGTTCCTGATCCTGTCCCTTCTAGTATTACCGGACATTCACCATAATACTTTCATTTCAACATACATTTTTTTTCCTGAATCATCTTTGAAAGCCACACTTCATTGCCGTACACCAACGCAGACCTCATTACACTATTGCATATCTTTCCTTTTAGCCCTTTTTCGATTTTTCTATAGCAGAGTACCACACTTATTCGCTTCCAACTAAATCAACCAGGCTGTATCCCTTGAGCAATTTCTTGATCTAGCGCCTAATTTTTCGTTATGTTGGAGCTAAAGTATTTAAATTCTTGTATTCGTCCTAGCTCCTTGGAAGCAATTTGATGTCCCCAAATATTTTTGTTCCTCCCAACCTACTTTGTTTTTGATCTACTAACCTTAAGTCCGCCCTTCTCCAACCCTACAAATTCTCCACCAAAATTTCTTTGCTCTCCTCTACTAACACGATATCATCAGCAAAGAGCATTGATCAAGGAGCCCCCTATCTTACCTTCGCTGTTAGTGCATCTATAACAAGATTAAACAGATAGGGACTCTATGAAGAGTCTTAATGCAAAACAACCGTCACTGGAAAACTTTCGGTCAATCCGACAGAAGTCCTTACTTTGGTGTAAGCTCCCCAATACATATCTTTCACGAGCCTTACATACTTCTCAGGAACCCATTTCTCTCTCATACATCTCCGTAGCTTTTGTCTAGGCCTTCTTAAGATCTAAAAATACCAAGTGTAGCTGTCTTTTCTCCTCGCAGTTTTTGTCTATGAACAGTCTTAAAGCAAACAGGGCAACCGTTGTCCTCTTTTCTGGCATAAACCTAAACTATTCTTTTTTGAAATAATGAAAATTCTCTTTTACCAACTTTAATAAAACCTATAGCGGATTATGACTATAGTCGGTTCGCTATATTTACGCGGGTTTCGGATTAACAAAATTATGCTAATAACTCATTGATAACCAGTTGCAGTAAACGACTTCCCAGAAAATTAGGTAAAAACTGCATTAATGGTCATATTTTAAAATACATTAAAATAACATTAGGGTAGGTATAAATTTGTTACAATATTGGAGTTGAATTGATTCTTTGCCAGTGTTGACATTGTATGTTTGGTGGAAATATTTAAAAATGCCTAGACGTGTGTTAGATGTAGATAGTCTAATTTGTAGTGTACATAAGTATTTTACGGATGAAAAAGAAAATGGCGGTCTTTTAAAATCGGCAATGTCTGTTCAACAACGCGTATGTGATGCTCTAGGAATTAGTGAAACCAAACCAAGAGGAGTATTACAAAATCGCAATAATGAACGGTCGAAAGAAGATCACCGAAAAACTCGCCTATCATTGAAAACGAAAGATATTCCAGATAGAAAAAAATTTGAAATTCGTGATACCATTAATCGAATGCGAGCCAACAAGGAACATGTGACCTTAAATACAATTCTCTCGGAATTAAAAGATAGAAAATTTGACGAAATTGGCAGAACAAGTCTATGGCAAGTGATACATAATTTGGGTTTCAAATTTCAAAAGGAGGATAATAGAAAAGCCCTTTGTGAAAGAAATTCTGTTGTGCATAAAAGAATTAACTTTCTGAGAAAATATTCTAAATTAAAAGAAGAAAGGGCAAATTTTATATATTTAGACGAAACATGGATATTTTCTAGGGGTGCAACCAAGAGAATATGGCAAGATGATAACGTAAAGTCTATCAAACATACTGATGGAGAAGGGAAGCGACACATAATTTTACATGCAGGAGGGAAATCAAGTTTTATAGAAGGTGCTGATTTAATATTTTCATCTAAATCAAAATCAAGTGACTATCACGATAATATGAACACAGAAATGTTTGTAAAATGGTTACATGAAAAACTTCTCCCAGGTTTAAGTGAGCCCAGCGTAATTATTTTAGACAATGCACCTTACCATTCTAAAGTATTAAACAAAAGTCCAACGAATTCTTGGACTGTTAATAAAATTAAAGAATGGTTGACAAAGGAACATATACCATTTACACAACATATTTTTAAATCAGAATTATTACGCTTGGCAAATATCCACGCAAAACCAAAAACCTTTGTTGTGAATCAGATTATTGAAAGTTACGGTCATCAAGTTTTACGTCTGCCACCGTATCATTGACAGTTTAATCCCATCGAATATATATGGGGAATAGCAAAACAATATTATGACAACCATATTGGGCCTAACGGTTATAGAGACGACGCAGTTCGGGAAACTTGGCGAAAGGCACTTTCAATTGTAACTCCAGAAGTGTGGTGCAACTGTATATTCAAGTGCGAGAAACTAATAGAAGATTGGTGGACTCGTAAAAATAAAATAAACGAAATAAGTCCAATCATAATAACAATTAATGGTGATGACAGTGATGATGATGACGATTATGATATTTTTGATGATAATGACTGATTTTCATTTTTGTTGGCAAGTTAAATTTTTTTATTTTTCATTAGAAATTCTCTCCATGGAACAAATATACATAGACCATATTTTCTGTGTGAAGTGTAATATAAAATTATTATTAGGTTTATATTAGCCACATTAGACTTCATTAATGAAGTAATTCTCCTTATTATACTGTCAATTATATAAAAGATTTTCCATTATTATTTAATTAAAAAAAGTTATGGATTATTTTTCATTTCATTTGACCAGTTGATATTTCCCCAAAGAGCAGGTAATTAAAATTAGGTACTTACAATAAAATTTTTAATCCGAAACCCGCGTAAATATAGCGAACCGACTATAGAAGACTTATTTTCCTAACATTCATAATCTTTTTTGTTTACCAAATAGTAGAATATGTAAAAACTAAACTAAAATACAGAAGAATATTGAATAAAATAAAAAACAATATTGAAAAAAAAAGTAGAAGATCACTTCGATAAAACATTATGTTTATCAATAAAATACATATTTATATATTTCATTATATGTATATCCAAATGTATTGGTAAAAATATGTGATTCATGTTTGTTATTTCTGACTAATAATAGTCCTAAAAATCCGCTTTCAAAATTTTTAACCGTGTACCTGTAGCTGTCACAAGACAGCTAAAAAATGAAATTCTTGAAGTCCTTCTGTGTCATTTAGTGTCACGGCTTTCTTTATGATGTCCCATGTCGGGATTCACCTTTTAGTTTTTTTTAGAAATATGATTAATAATCTTCACCAAATTGCTTTTTTGTAGAATAGTTCTTAGGAAGTGTCTCAAATCAATTTCGTCATATAAATTTTTATTTAATGCTTTTTGATGTGTTTAAATTAAGTTCTAAGAATGTTTGATGATTGACTCGGTTGGAAATCTAAAACGTATTTTAGATTTTTTATTGTTCTTTCATTGTTATAATTTTATACAAAAATAAAATATCTCCTATAGGTTATTTTATCATTAATTATGTCCTCTGTTCACACCCTTTTTAATTATTAGAATGCGTGGTCTGATTTTTCTTGACCCTAGAATTATATACTGTTCTTTTCTGTTAGTCTTGCCGTTTGAAGTAAGGTAGAAGCAGGGGATACCAATGTACTATTGACTTTTTAAATAATTTTTTGTTATTACAAACTAAACGAAAACTTGGAATATAACTTTGGACAAAAAATTTTAAGCGTGTGACTCATTAAACTGATAAGTCGATAGTCGCTACACTGTGTGGCAATAGTTATAAATATTCATTTTAACCAGTTGTCTGGTAATTTACCGCTGCTGGATATCTTATTAAAGAAGAAGGTGATCGGGAGCAGACGAGAGGGAAGAGGAACCACCAACGATTCTTGAAGTTAAAAATGCAGGTAAAAATCTAGCTAGAAACAAATCACCCGGAATAGATAATCTTCCATAGATAGTATAGAATAGATAATAAACTATATAAAGAAGGTGGTCATGATACCATTATAACATTACAGCAGTTTATAAAAGAAATACGGACACCGAAATCTCTCCCTAATGATTGGAATATTGGAATACTTTGCGCCATACACAAAAAAAGAAGATATCTTTGAATGCTCTAACCACAGAGGAATTAAACTTCTAAATGCAGCGTATAAAATATTTTTTACAGTACTATGTCACCGTATGGCACCATATGCAGAATGGATAGTAGGAAAATGCCAAGCTGGTTTCAGAGGTGATAAATCTACAATTCATCAGATTGCAACCCTAAAACAACTTTTGGAAAAAAACACTGGAATATGGCATTAAGACTCATCACATATTTATAGACTACAAAGCAGCCTACGACTCTGTGAGTAGAAAAGAAATGTTCATGATATCAATATTGTTAAGAGAACGGAAAACGCTGTACGAGAGGCGTATGTAGCATTAAAAGAATCAGCTACAAAAATGGGTTTAATAATAAACACCAACAAAATGAAGTATATAAAAATAAGCACGCAACCACAAATCCTACGACCACTCGTTATGGGAAACGACGTCATCAAAGCAGTGAACAAATTTGTCTTTTCTTATATTTTTTTCAATATAGGTTTTGTCAGGTTATTTGCTTTATTTCTTACATTTTACAAAATTTTTTTTCTCGATGGCGTTGTTGTTTAGTTCTTCGTGTGCATAAATGTGTGACCTAAACTATTTAGGTTTGTTATAAACAATTACTAATTCACTTTTTATCTTACTTTTAAATCAACAATTTACTGAACAACATTGCCATAACTTGAGGTAAAGAAATATATTATAAACCAGCGGCTCCAACCAGTAGCACAAAATATTATTGGAGAGTATCAAATGGACTTCCGACGGGGAAGATCAACACTGGATCAAATATTTACAGTCAAATAGATCTTGAGTAAATCATGGGAACATGACATTGACGTTCACAACGTGTTTGTAGATTTCAAACAGGCATACGACTCAGTCAAAAGGAACAAACTCTACAATATATTGGCTGAATTGGCAATACCACACAAGCTAATTAGACTCATTAAAGCCACAATGGATGAAACTCAGGCATGTGTACGAATACAAAACCACCGAACAGACTTTTTCAAAATTTCGCAGGGATTAAAGCAGGGAGATGGGCTGGCCCCAACTTTGTTTAACCTGGCACTGGAGTATGCGGTTAGGCAAATGCAAACTGGACGAGGAAACCTACTGACCAACTGAACGGTTCAACTGGCCGCTTATGCCGATGATATTAATATTATGAGTAGAACATCAACAGGAGCACAGGAAACATACGCAGAGTTAAAAACGCAAACAAAAATGCTAGCTCTGGAAATTCACACAGAAAAATCAAAAATAATGATACAGACAAGACGAAAAATAGTCCCACAAAACATTATACATGAAAATGACATTGAAACGGTTGGAAAGTTTACATACCTAGGAGTAGCAGAAGATGGAGAAATACGAAAGAGAATAACGCAGGCAAACGGAGCTTATTTTGCACTCTCCCATATATTTCGGTCTAAATGTCCACCGAAATACAAAGATGAGATATAAAACCTTAATTCGATCAATAGCATGCTATGGCAGTGAAGCATGGGTCCTGAAAGAAACATCCAAAAGCAAACTCGATACATTCGAAAGGAAAGTACTAAGGAGAATACTAGAATCTGTGAGGGAAAACGGAATCTTCAGAAGTCGATACAATAACGAGCTTTATCAACTTTATAAGGAAGCACCACTGTCAGACTTCATTAGAATACAAAGATTGCAATGGGCCGGACATGTGATAAGAATGGGAAAGGATAGGCTACCAAAAAGAGCACTGAATGCTAGAATGCAGAGAAAGAGACCGGTTGGAAAGCCAAGAAAGAGCTGGGAAGACACAGTAAACAGCGACGCAAAAGCCCTTTTAGGAGTCCGTGTATGAAGAAGATAAGCCACAGACAAGCAAGGATGGAGGCAAAAAATAAACAAGGCCAAGGCTGAATTTTGGGCTGTAGTGCCGTAGAAGAAGAAGAAGGAGGTGAAAAAAGTCAAACATTTATTCAGCTAAAAATAATTAAATTCATTAACCTTTTATTTTTGTATTATTTTATTATTACAATCTCAAACCCTAGAGTTCTCACTTGGTTTTACCCATTTCTTGCTAGCCGTTATCTGTTTTGCTTTTAACTTTATCTCTATTACAATAATTATTCACTAAATAAATTTTAATATTCTCTTAATCAAACTGATAGCCTGTCTTGTTAAATGCGACAACATTACATGTCTTCTTTTAAAATAATATTCTTGAAGGACTTATAATCTGTATCTCCATCCACTTAATCAAACTTGCAACAAACTTGCATCTGTTAACAGCATTTCAAAACCGATAAGGAAAAATATTTGTTTTAAGGTAATAAAATTCTGCCATCGACCTATAGGTGATTAAGGGAAAAGCTATAGTCCAGGAAAATTTAACCTTGTGGTAACAAAAAATAGTTGAATGAAAAGTACGACCTTTTCATTTCATTAACCGCAATGAATGTAAAATTTCTAGGAATAAAAATGATTCTTATTCTATATTCTATAATAATTTATTTATGCTAATTATATGTTATCATGTATGTATGTTATTAGGTGGGCTTTATTCAAGCAAGATAAAAAATTGCTGCATTTTTCATTATAATGTAGATATTAAAAAATGACAAAGAAAGAAACATGCATATTATTATTCACATTGATCTTGAGAAAATACCTGTAGTAGGGTACTGTAAGTAAAAAGTAAGTATGTAAAAAAATGGAGTGAGTAAAAAAAGCTACGTATTATGAGGAAACAGGTAGTAGAAATATTGTTCTGGAGCTATTTTATTATGTCATTTTAATACTATTTACTATTTTTTATTAGAAATTAACCACAATTTTAGTTTAAAATACATTTATTTTGCCATTTTGATTTTCACTTCAGAAATCAAAAAAATTCAACGATTTCCGAAGTGAAAATCGAAACATCCAAATAACCATATTTTAAACTGAAATTAAGCTTCATTCCCAGTACAATTAGTACATAACTAGTCGAAAGATGTAGAGGGAATTAATACATTTTGCTTTAGAGTAAAACATATTGTTATGTCAGCCCTTGGCTTATGATCAAACCGCAGGTGGGCGTTCAATGATCCAGAACTTCTAGAAGTATGTGCTCACCGACGCTGCCGAACCTATCTGCTCTCGATTATTCCATACTGTTTGATGTAACTGCACTGTACTTGGATTCGTGGACAAGAGAGAAATCACTATCTCTCCTGCTGTCACCCACAATGTAGCTTCTAATTAATATATTAATAATATAATAATATAATATATTAATAATTTTGAAAAATTGTTTGATTGTTTGTCCTTTGTCTAGTGTTAGTTTTGTGTAAATGTATTATTTAATGTTTATAACATTAATCGAAGTGCTGAATAGCCTGCGTTTTTGACGAAATGCTCTGAAGATGCTTTGAGAGCAAAAGTACTTGGGCAAGATTTAATAAGAAACTGTGCTCGATATCTGCCTTTTATTTGATTAAAGTTCATTTATTCGAGCATTCAACCATATATCACTAGATTCTTAAACTTGACAAAGAAAAACAAAGTGCTGAAACCACTAAAAGAGCAAGACAGGCATAAGCAGGATTTGGAAAACTCAGTTCGATACTTAACAACTGTAAAATACCTCAACACCTGGGAATAAAAGTATTTAACGAGCGCAGTGTTCCTATCATGATATATGGATGTCAAACCTGGACCCTAACTAAGGCAAATATAAATAAATTAAGTCTTCAGTCTTAGTAGAAATGAATGATCTCGGAATCCGACAAACACTAATAAAAGCAGTTAAAGCACTATACAAAGAAAACAAAGTAGCTATTAAATGTGGAAATAAAGCCTACAATCCATTTAAGACGACAAAAGGACTTCTACAAGGCTGTGCTACGTCCCCTACTCTGTTTAAAATATTCTTGGAAAAGACACTCAAACCATGGGGGAGAAAGTGCGAAGGAATGGGCATACCAGTAAGAGACGAATACCTATACACCTTAAGTTTTGCCGACGATCAAGTAGTCATAGCACAAGATGAAGAAGATCTCAGCTTTATGCTCAGAAAACTAGAAGAAGAATATAAAAACAACGGAATGGAAATAAACTTAGAGAAAACCGAATATCTAACAACAGAAAACAAGGATATGAGAAACCTAGAGATAGACGAGGGAAGACAAATAAATGGAACAGATAAATTTAAGTATTTAGGAACCATAATATCGAACCAGGGAACAACAGAAGAAGATATAAACAACAGACTGAGACAAACAAGAAACTGTATAAGACAACTAAACTCAGTGTTGTGGGATAAGAACATTACGATAAAGACAAAAAAGAGAATATATAATACCCTGACAAGAAGTATCCTGACATATGGGTCCGAAAACTGGACAATAAACAAGAGAAATAGAGGTAGAATAAGAGCAGTAGAAATGGAGTTCCTGAGGAGAAGCTGTAGACTTACAAAAAGAGACAGAATTGAAAACGCAGAGATTAAGCGGAGAATGGGAGTGCAATCAGACATAATCGACTATATAGAGGAGAAGAGACTATCCTGGTACGGCCACGCCAGAAGAGCGGACAGAGGACGCTGGATAAACAAAATCACAGAATGGAGCCCGATTGGAAGAAGAAAGAGAGGAAGACCCCGAAGGTCATTCAGAGATGAAATCGACGAGGCTATGGAGAAAAGAACCCTGCGAGATGGAGACTGGAATGACAGGGAAAATTGGAGAAAACGGTTGAGTGAAGGAAGACGTCTGCAGTCTTATTTTTTGTAGCATAGCTCTGAGGATGGCTTTATAAGCCGAAAGCCTTAACTAGAAATTAAACATTCTTTAGCCACTTCAAAAATACTTTTCTTTTTCATTCTTTTATATTTTATTTATTTGCAGACCCACATACATATTTGTGAGTCATTTGAATAGTAAATAGTTCAATTAACTTGAATGTTGTACGGGCAGATGAGTATAAATCGTTTATGTGGGCTATAATTTGCAAATATTAATTAAAATTTGCTTACTTGTTATCTAGTTGGACCTCTCTTTTCAAGACAATGCCTCACTACGTGCCAGTACATCTCCGTATCTCCTTTTAGTACTTCGATATGAGTTCCAAACGTTTGTGAACATTTGACCGGTATTTTTACTTTGAAAACAAGTTTATTCATTTTGGCCCAGACCATTCTCATTGGTTTGTCTGTCTTAGTGATATTGAATTATTCCACTATTAAGAAATTAAAGATAAATTCTACGAAGACCTTGAAAGAGCATATGATAACTGTGCCAAAAACGATATTAAAATAATAATTGGACACATGAACGCCCAGATAGTAAAAATAGATATGCTACCAAGATTATATTGGTAGACACAGCCTTCACGATGTTATTAATAACAATAGGTTAAAAACTATTAATATGACAGCTGCCAAAGACATGATTGTGGGAAGCTCATCACAAGAATATCCATAAAGCTAATTGGATATCCCCAAATGAAAACACCACAAACCAAATTAACCTTGTTATAATTGATAGAAGGCACTTTACAAAACTAATTGATGTCAGAAGTTATAGAGACGCAAATATTGACTGAGATCACTACATGGTAGGAGCCAAGTTTCGACAAAGAATTTCCAATACCAAAAAAGAAAGGGAATCCTAGGCTTTTATGGCCTGCTGAGCTTTAGATAGCAGGGAAAATATATTTAATATATCAGTCAAAATTCTAGCATACGTTAACAATGCGGATATTACAACAAGAAACAGGGCGAGCAAAATGAAAATCATAACCGAGCTAGTAGCAGCAGCAGAACGGATGAGATTACATATAAATCAAAATAAAACCAAATTCATGACGACTAACATAAACAAGAGCTGGAAATGTTGCGCAGACCTGATTATTATTGATTAAAACTTTGAAGTGGTCAAACTGTTGATATATCTAGGGACATAGGTTAACCCCAATAATAACACATCAGGGGAAATAAAAAGGCGAATCATAATTATTGCAAACTGGTGTTATTATAGTATATCAAAGTACTTAGCTAACAAACGCCTGTCTAAAAAAAGTCGTTTAAGATTGTATAGAACACTGATAGTCCAAATTCTCTCGTATGGATCAGAGGCATGGACCCTAACCAAAACAGATGAGTCCTCTCTATTGATTTTTGAAAGAAAGGTACTACGCAAGATATTCGGAGCGGTCTGTGAGAAAGGAATATGAAGGCGTAGATACAACTTTGAATTGCTTTCCCGGATGTAAGCAAAGCCTTTGACAGAGTATGACATTAAGGGTAGTATATAAAATGAGAGAATATGGCTACAAAGGGGCCATAACAAGACTAGTGGCCTAGTATCTTGGCAACCGGAGTTTTATGGTGTTATGGTGTATAGGACAAGTCCTGTCCGAACAAAAAGCCTGGAGGTCATTGTTCCATAGGAACCAGTATTGTCACCCTCACTGTACAGCACATACACAGATGATGTTCCAAGAATACTCAGAACTCTACTGATACTCCATTCGTTAGTGACGAAAATACGACTGAATCTTTAAAAACCATACGAACAAGCTGATTTTTTAATAAAAATGTTAATTTCAGTACCTTGAAAAATATGCAAAAAAGTTTACCTCTCCTATTCTCCGGCTTCCTTCAAAAACCCCCCTCGTTCGGGGTGAAAAACGGAAAAAATCGATTTTT
Source organism: Diabrotica undecimpunctata (assembly GCF_040954645.1). Taxonomy (NCBI): domain Eukaryota; kingdom Metazoa; phylum Arthropoda; class Insecta; order Coleoptera; family Chrysomelidae; genus Diabrotica; species Diabrotica undecimpunctata. Next base: position 40,239,633 of record NC_092812.1, read on the forward strand.
GACATTGCTTAAGATTCTCATGAGAGCAATAAAATTTATAACTTCTATTGACAGGGTACTATGAAATTACCATTGTTAAAGCCTAATCTTCAAAACTTATACCATGAAATGTCGGTTTTTATTCCATTCGAAACTACTCAATTTCAACTACAAATTCCACCCCATATCGTCTTTGTAGAGGCATTTTCCGTGACGTGTAATTCTTTGTAATGTAAAAATTTAAATTTGGCGTTTTTTAGGCATATTTTAAATGCCTTATATTTGTTGTCAAAACTTAAAATCAAAATTTCATGTTATGATAATAAGAAAAATTTTACTGCAACCGGTCAATGAAAGTGATAAATTTTAAAGATCTCATGAGAATCGTAATAATGTCAAAAATCGCGCAGCGTTTATTTATTTAAAATATTTATAGAAAAAGGCTTCCTTTGCGGCAAAATAAAAAAAATTGCATACGAAAGTTGAACTTTTCGCCTAAACACCACTAAAAAACGCATTTTTATTTTTGTCGATAGGAGACTCCAATTAAACGATATCGAACTTTTATCGTCGAGTTGATACAAATTTTATTTAAAATTAAATCGACAGTCCCCTATGTTTCTGAGACAACAGTTCATCCAACACCAAAAATTCTTATAAACATTATTTGTATTCAAAATTATGTCAGCTACATTTTTTATTTGAGTCATTTTTTTCCATGGCGTACAGATTCTCGGTAAATTTTTTTCGTTTTCTCCCCTACGAGGGGGGTTTTACGGGTAAACTGTTTTGCGTCTATTTTGGGGTGCCAAAATTGCCATTATCAGCAAAACTCAGCTTGTTCTTTTCATCTTTAGATGTAAAATCACTGACGACTGGACAATCAGCCTATATACAGACAAGACTGCTATAGTGAAATATAGAGACCTGGTGTATCCAATAGAAAAAAGCAATAAATCCAGAGAAGACCCAAGCGGTCAATCTTCAAAAAGAGAAGGGATAACCCAGAAGAACAACTAATAGTACAAGATAGACCCATTGAATTGAAAAATAAAGCCCTATACCTAGGAGTCCTATTGGAAACAGGCTTAACGTTTACACCACATATAAACGCAACAATTCAAAATATAGAAGCAGCAAGATCAGCCATCAGAGGACCACAGAAAGAAAGAGCAAATTAACAATACAAACAACGAGCAGGCTAAAAAATAGCATCGTACTACCTACAATTACATACGCATCGCTCTTATAGGGATATATGTGAAAAGCAAACAGAAAGAAGTTACAAGCAGCCCACGTCAAACGATTGAGAGAAATAGCGAAAGTGCCAAAGATCTGAAGTTCAAATGGCAAGAAGGTAAACACTTTCAGATCCAGGCATCAGGGAAGATAAATAGATTTAGACGCCACCCTTTAAAAAAATATATAAAAAAACAAAATCAAAAACACAAAAAAGAAGACGGAGGGGCCCAAACTCCCGAGCGCCGAGTAGCCGAACTGGACCGAGTTCAGAGTCTTAACTCGGCACCCAAGCGAGAAAAAGCACAATGATGATATGTCAATTAAGATGATAGCAGGATTATAGCGTCTCGCGCTCTCCAGACTAACTAGAGGAAGTATTTCATACCCAGAACTCCAATGTGACAAGCATTTTTTGTAGAGTTGTAGCTTCTATAGCACATTAGCGTGCTATTAAGGGGTGGAGAATAGTCAGGTCATTGGGGTGGGGTGGAGTGGTTCCTGGTCTACTTGGATCAATCCCCCTCACCCAATGAATTATAACACCTACATGCCATTCTCTAAGTGGTGTTTATGTCTTAAAGCATGGGTTCTTGACTGGCCTTACAACTCGGGGTGAGTCTTCGCCGCATCCACTATAGCCCTCAATTTTCATGTCTCACATGCCATTTAGTATAACATCAGGACTTAGGCAAGGAGACCCCTTATCACCGTTGCTATTCAATTTAGCCTTAGAACATGCAATAAGTAAAATAACGTCTAAACTGACAGGGGGATTTGAGGATCAAAACTGTTGTTGGTCTTTGTTAATGATCTAGATGCAGTCGCTCATTCTACAAGAGACGTGAGAAAGGAATTTTCACAACTTGAGGAGAAAACAGGTAGCCTGAGATTTTGAATAAATTAAGAGAAGACGAAATACATGCTAGTAACCAAAAATCCAAGACCAAGAGTTAGGCAGGACAAAGCTATTAATGACCACAACTTCGAAGTAGTAAAAGAGTTTAAATATCTGGGAACGATAATACCAGATGGCAAATACATAGAAAAAGAGGTCTCAGCATGGATAGCTGACGGAAATAGAGCATTATACTCCTTATCATCATTTTTAAGATCTAAGCTGCTAAAAAAAAAATCTAAATTAATACTGCACAAGTCAATTATATGCCCAGTTGTTACATATGGAAATGAAACATAGACTCTACATCAGCGGGAAACAAAAAAACTGTTAGTATTTAAAAGGAAGGTTCTTATAATGATATTTGGTCCTCAAAGAGATGAATTGACAGGAGAGTGGAAAAGGCGCCACAATTCTGAATTGGGGACTCTCTAAGGTACTAAAAACATTATCAGATACATAAAAGCTAACCGTATAAGATGGGTAGGTGACATTGTAAGATCAGAAGAAAACAGAGTGCCAAAGACAGTGTTTTATGAGAGACCGGACGGTAGACGATCAGTAGGCCGTCTCGGAAAAAGATGGAAAGGTTTTCTAACTCTACCTGTGCTTATGAATGTGTCATGCACATTTGAGTTAGCTTTACCAATTTTCTTGCTATTCCAATTTCTAGCATTATAGTCTACTTCTTTTTATTAAATCATAATTGCTGGAAATCTTCCAAAATTTAATGTACACCTCGGTTGAATTTCCAATTTTTTTCTAATATTTATTGGATCGTAAATATTTGATGTATTGTTGACCTTCTAGCACGAAAGCCGCATTGGTACTAGCCTAGAATATCTTCCAAATACGAAGTGAGCCACTTTAGCAAGATAATTGAAAGAACTTTATGCTGTATTAATAAGCGTTATGCTTCTATAGTTTCGAAATTGTTCTTTATCTCTCTTCTTATGTATGGGTATTATAACGCTTCCGATCTATTCCTTAGGCATTTTCTGTCGTTGCCATACTCAGAATAATGTCGAACTGGAACAAGTTGCACTTGGCGCCCGGGCAAGCAAAAGCACAATGATGATATCTTAATTAAGATAACAGCAGGAATATAGCGCCTTGCGTTCTCCAGCCTCACTACAAGAAGTATTTCATACCCAGAACTCTTATGTGACAAGCATTTTGCCGATTTGTAGCCTTTATAGCGCATCAGCGTGCTATTGGGGGTAAAGAATGATCTTGAGCATCTACTCGGATCAAGCTCCCTCAACCCAATGCATTGTAACACATACATGTCATTTTCTAAGCGGTGTGTATGTCTCACAGGCTGGGTTCGATTCTATCGCTTGCTTTCTTGCATATAATTTTGAACTGCACAATATCTGCAAGCACAAGTTTGGTGGAAAATATATTACCACTATAATCAAGCGAAACCACCTGGTATGGGCAGGACACGTAGCCCAGGTCCCGAAATCGAATCAAAGCTGAGGTAAATAGACGGAGTAATACAGATTGCTAAGAAAATCGGTGTTACCCACTGGAAAATTCAAGCCAGGGACAGAGCGGAATGGCGAAGAAGATCGAGACCCTTTAAGGACTAAAGCATCATGACGTCATGCATATAAATATTTAAAATAGTTTTTGATCAAAATTACTTGATTTTTGGAATAGCTCAGTAAACATAAATAAAATTTTTATATTTACTTTATCCTCTCGTTAAAATTGCACTGAACTATATAATGTCCTCTTATTCTCACTAGTAACTAGTCGAGTAGACTAATAAAAATGTATGGTTTTTTAAGAATCATTAGAATACATTGTTGCAGTTATTACGAGGTACATATATATTCAACCAGCCTAACTACTTAACTTTATGGCCTTCTAATATCTTCATTAATGAAGAGATGAAGTGTATACGCAAGGGCTTTTGAAACAGCCAAATTTTTAAATTATGAAGGTATAATTTATTTTTTAAGCTCAACAGGCGTTGATGAAGGCCTATGGTTTCAAGTTACAATTTCATGTTACACAATAAAATTATTATAAATTCATAAATATAAAGTATAATCTCATGAGTTAAAAAAATACGAGATATTCTATACTAGAATTATTCTTTTTGTTCCTCTATTGCTTCTTTAAATTATTTTCTCTTTTGTGTACCAATATTTTATTTTTATATCTTTAAAATTTTCTTCAATATTTGTACTCTTCATTTCAAATATACTCGATACCATTTCAAATTCTTTCAAAATAACCTAACCAGTTTACCTTCGTGATTGTATTGTTCAGAAGCTATTTTCTTGTGGCATTTTTATATTATTCACAATCTTTAATGGGAATTGACCACAATTTGTTTAAAATACGTTTAATTTGACGTTTCGATTTCCACTTCTGAAGTCCTAATATCGTTCCCAAATTACAAATTTAAAACTTTAAAATAAACGTATTTTGAATTGAAATGGTGTTTTGATGGAGAATGACTGAATTTTCTGAGAAGAACTGACTCTCCTGGCCGATATGTTTACTTTTTATAGCCACAAGGCTTCTTGTGATTGGTCCTGTTCGTGTGTAGGTAGGTAGGGTCCTACTAGTCGGTCTTGTGGTCTGGTGTATTTTTCTCTCTCTATTTAATACTGTTTTTCATATTGTTGGAAGCATCATCTCTTTGGTTTAGACTGTTGGGATTTTTTTCTATTTCTATTGTCCACATTCAGTTAACTTCAAGGATCAGTTAACTTCAAGGATACCGAAACGTCGTCAAAATAATGGTTTTCCATCAAAACCAAAATTTGGTCTTGATGGGAATACTATTTACCTGTCGCGCACCTCTGTTTATTTTCATGTCGTCTGTTTAACGATTCCCAACTCTTCCCGCAGTTTGTTCGTAATAAATATTGTTTATTATACGACGGTCTCTGCTGTCTGGACCAAGTGAATTTAGTATGTCCATCAGTTCATTATATTTTATTCTATCAAACCGTTTTTGATAAACTAAATATATATCACAATTCACGTCTTTACATCGTTGGAGAAGAACTTGTATTGCAAAAAGTGCCCCTCGAATACCAAATGCATCCCTGAAGCTGAATTATGTATTTGTCATGTGTTCTTCACACGTTTTATACATAAATTCCTTTATGTATAATTTTTAAAAAATCTTTCAGAATATTGCTTATAAGGCTTATTACTCTGTAGTCTTTACATTTGTCTCATTGAATTTTTTAGGTATTGTTGTGAAAGTTGCGGCATTTTTTCACTTTGTATGTATTGTTAAAGATCCAGGTAAGTCTTTGTTCAAAATCACAAAAATTCTGTGTAAAAATCATCTAGCCCTTCGGATTTTCCCTTCTCAATGCTGTTTATAGTAGCTTCTACTTCCGCTTCGAGAATAGGTGGTCCGGTATTATCATCTAATTATCTTACTGAGATACTTACTTATCTTACTTACATATTTAATAATTAAAATAAAGTTTAAATGGAGATAATAGAATTTAGAAATTTTAAAATAAATAACCTACTAAATCATGACAATGTTTTAAAATCTATAAGGTAGATGGAACAATATATTTGCAATATATCGTCAATTTTTTTCGGCTGTTCTGATGACACTATCAAGGTTATCCAAGACTTAAATTCAACTGAGATTAAGATGGGGATAGAAAGGCTCTCTTCAAACACCAGTGAAATATCTAATCAAATGGGTAATCTTACCAACAAATTATCTACTATACAAACGAGAAAATAAGTACTGAAGAAAAATACATTTTATGTCACCTCAGGTACCCAAACTGAAATCCCTTAACATTTAGAATTAACAGAGAAGAAACCAACAATTACAGAAGATAAATGCCATTATGTAGTTATGACCAACTTAACCCCAATTTACACCCCTATACAAGTTGTTCACTTTATTAAAGAGTACCAAGGAATATATTAGATGTTATGCCCTCCTTCAAGATTCCTACACAGCGAGTGGTTCCTCATTCAAAATATGCATAAAAGCTAAATCCTCAATTGACTTATTATTTAATAAGGAAATTTGGCCACCTGGTGTTAACATCAAATGGTCTACAGAATCTTCATATTCCGACCCAATGCCTTCATCTGAGTCAAATATGAGTCCGAAGAACATCAAAATTTAAGCAACAACAAAAGTGAAATGAAAAATATAAAAATAGTCACAGACAAGCAGGCCATCGAAATTTGCAAATCGAAGAATTCTTTCCATTCTCATATTAACTTCATTAAGAAGGATACTTTGGAACCATCGATAAATCTGGATCCTTTGAGCCCACCAAGAGTTACATTAACCAATAAATAGAACAGTCGATATCTTCTAGCAAGATTAAGGAAATCGGATATCTTTAAAGCCATTAAACTACATCTTGCTGTTCTGCACTACCAATCTGCTTCAGTATGTTACGACGGTTTCACCAACGCAAGCGCTAAACTCTTTTTGGCTTCCAAAGGACTTCCCACTAAGACTGAAAATTTACGAAAAATCCTTTTTGAATTTAACGATGCCTATGGAATTGGTAAAACTGAGGTGGAAGCTAATCTTACTGCTTAGGTCCTTTCTCACTTCGGAAAGAATTATTCAAATACAAAAATCAAGGAAAAATCACCGAAACTACTATTCCGTTGCCTCTTTAAAACAAAATTTTTAAATAATATGACGTATTCTGTGGGACTAGAAACCTCAAATTATTATAGTGATGACAACTTTAGCATGGTTCTGATTAATATTCGTTCTATAAGATATAAAACAGACGAATTATTTTTGTTTCTAGAGGAATTAGGATTTCTCCCGATAGTTGCGGTTACCGAACACTGGCTTGAAGTTAACGAGCCTTTCTTGGTAGAAAAATATATCACAATTGCTAGGTATGATCGTCCAAGTTCAGCTCATGGTGGCACCCTAATTCTTTCTACAAATAATGATTTCTCTCCTATAACAAAATATGACTTTCTGTTGAATGAATTCTTTTTTGAGTTTTCATTGGTTTATAACAAGAATCCTAATCTATACATTAATTGCATTTATAGATCACCTAACTCTTCTACGGAACTATTTTTTCAAAACCTTTTAAATTAGTTAAATTATAGTGTATTTTTATGTATGAGAGAGTAATAAAATAATAAGTTATGTATGCAAATCCCTAAACTGTTGATACGGGTGACTCAATGAAAAACAGATATTTGTCAACAAGTTTACAGAAGTATATAGGAAAACAATTTTAAATTGAGTATGACCACCAGGTATAAAGGTTGGAGCAGAATAGAATACAATAGTTGTGAGGGTTACTAATCCCTAAATAAGGTTGCCAGTGTCGGAGTGATGGAGGTTAACAGGTACTAATGAATTTGCAAGAAATGTAAGATGTTTATTTTATTGGTTATATATAACCAATAAAAGTTTAATAAGTACCTACCTATTTGCAAAATAAAGTTTAGTTCTTTAGATAAAATAAAACGTTTTATTTTATCTATTTGCAAAATAAAGTTTAATTCTTTGCCTATTTGCAAAATAAAGTTTAATTCTTTAGATAAAATAAAACGTTTTATTTTTTTCTGAAATGAGTGCATTCCACGAAGTAAGGGTTTCAACAATCAAACATTTAATTCTTTAATTCCAGGAATCTACGACAGTAATTGACTAGATAATTACCTTCTAAACTTATTCCACAGAAAATGTGATAGTGGGTTTTTCCATTTTGTATATAGGAAGGTCCAAGTGGCGTATTCAAAATTCTTAACAGTTCACTAAAAGTAGGTACTTCAGTTGCAAGGTGCAGTTTATTGTGTATACTAGTGTTATGGAAAATTTGGAAGTGCCGTGTAAACGCCGAAAAATTGGTCCTCTAACAGTTAATGAAAAAACATTAATATTTAATTGTTTTAAATCATTTACAGACAAACGTTTATGTGAAAGTGTTGATGAGACCGTTGAGTTAGTTAGCAGTACACTTGGTGTTGGGAAATATAGGTACGATTTACAGAGTTATTAAAGAAGAGAAATGTGGTAGTTTTCAAATGCCACGTAATGCTCCAGGGAAACCAAAATTTCAAATAGAATATCATTTTAAAGAAGGACTTCGACGGAAAGTGCATGAATTCTTCTTTAGACAAGAATTTCCAACATTGGATAAAGTTCTTGTCTCAGTTCGAGATGATAAGGATTACACAGAAATGAGTCGAAGTACGTTATGGAAACTTTTAAAAGAAATAGGCTTCCGCTGGAAAAAGAATCCCAGAAAGTCTATTTTATTAGAAAGAAGCGATATTGTCATATGGAGAAGACATTTTCTAAGAACCATAAAGGAAATGAGAAACCAAAAAAGAAAAATATTTTATCTTGATGAAACATGGATCAACGAGGGTCATACACCCAATAAATTTTGGCAGGATGAAACTGTTACAAGTCAAAGGCACGCTTTTGTAAATAACTTATCTACTGGTTTAAACCCATCATCAATAAAGGGACGCAGGCTGATAATAGTACACATTGGCAGTTCAGACGGTTTTGTTGAAGGTGGTTTATTAACTTTTGAATCAACTCGTACCGGTGACTACCATGAAGACATGAACGCTGATGTCTTTCAAGAATGGTTCAAACAAATAATAGATCTTCTTCCTAAGAACTGTGTAATAGTAATGGATAATGCAAGTTATCACTCCAGACTTATAGAAGGACTGCCCACAACCAAGTGGTTAAAAAAAGACTTGCAGAATTGGCTGAGTTCAAAAAATATTACGTACCATCCCGGATCTATAAGAAAGGAACTTTATTCGTTGTGTGCCCTTCATAAAGAAAAATTTAAAAAATACGAAATTGATGAAATTGCCAAAAATCGTGGAATGACAGTACTTAGATCCCCACCATATCATTGTGAATTAAACCCGATTGAACTGGTATGGGCACAGATAAAGAGTGAAGTTTCAAGAAAAAATACCACTTTTAAAATTCATGATGTTAAACAGTTGTTTTTGGAGGCCGTAAATAATGTAAAACCTGAAAACTGGGAAAAGGCAGTAAATCACACTATTAAAGAAGAGGAAAAAATGTGGAAGCTGGACAATATTACTGATAAAATGATCGAGCCAGTTATTATAAATCTTGGTTCTGAAAGTTCATCTTCTGAATCTGATTTGGATTTGTAACAAGTAGCTGTAAGTTTTATATTAATATTTTTATTCATCTATTTAACATACCTTAGACGGTTTTAAAAACTCTTTTTCTCTTTTGTAATTTTTAAAAATTAAAAAAAATGTGAATTTTTTAAAACCCTTTTTAATGTAGGCCAGTCAGTTCTAATATAGTGTGTGATAAAAGAGGTCACTTTTGTTTACATACACATAACACTTTATAACTCTGAAATAATTCATTTATTTTTTACAATTATTCAAAGTAATTTTTCAATTAATCTTGAGCACGCCCATGGAGTGGTCGGAGCTACCAGTTAAAATTATGCTAATTACTCTCTCGTTCATAAAAATAAACTATAGTTAAATTTTTTAGACGATCTGCCCAATAAAAGCAGAAATATTCTATGCGGTGACTTGAATATTAATTAAGCTGTTGCTTGTGCTACCCAAGTATCCTTGGTCAATATATTCGAATCGTATGGTTTCACAATGCACATTAATTCTCCTACAAGAATTACTAAAACAATATCTACCATAATTGATTATATTGTCCCAGATTTCTCACCCTTTGATGTACGTTCTACAATTATTAATGCAGGACTCTCTGACCATGAAGCAGTATATACCAAGTTTAACACTCTTAACAAACAATCCTCGAAAACCCAATGTTTAAGTAGGATTTTTTCAGCCCAGAACTTTCAGCACCCAGAAGGGTGGTAAAAATTCTAATGTCTGCAACTATGGAAATATTGCCTCACTATCGGTCTTATCTAAAATTATTGAGAGACTTATAAAAGCCCGACTTACGTCCTTTCTCGTTGAAAACAACATTTTATCACGAAGTCAGTTTGGCTTTTTATCTAATAAATGTACCAACGATATTATGTTTTCTATATTACATGAGCTCTATCAAGCAATAAACAATAATCTTTATACTGCCACTGTTTTCTGTGACTTTGCCAAAGCTTTTGATTGTGTAAATCACGACATTTTGATAAAAAGACTAAATTTCTACCGAATTCGAGGTATTTCTATGATACTGACTGAATAGAGCAAATGATACTGACTATAGTCATAAAAGCATTATATGTGATGTACCACAAGGTTCAGTACTGGGTCCTCTATATATAATAACGGATTTATTACGGCTGTCGCCGCTTCTCCGCCCCCAATTTCCATCTTTTTCTGTCATATGCAGTTGCCTCTTCTAGGTCTCTTGCCGCCATTGCTTCATCAATATCGTTGCGCCAACTTCTCCGTGGTCGTCCTCTCTTTCTTCTTTCAGGAGGGATCCATTCCAGTACTCTCCTAGGCCATCTGTACTCTGGCATTCTTTTAACATGTCCGAACCAGATTAATTGTTTTCTTTCTATGTCATCATTGATATTTCTCTCCATTTTCATTTCGTTTCTTATTTGTTCGTTTCTAACTCTCTCCAGTTTCGATCTACCGCAGCTTCGTCTCAGATAATCCATTTCTGTCGTCATAAGTTTGTTTCTATTAGCTTTGGTGACGTCCCATACTTCCGAACCGTAAAGTGTAATACTTTGAACTATACTACCGTAAATGTGTTTTTTGGTTTCTCGTCGAATTGTTTTTTGCCAGAGAAGAGAGTTTAAGGCACGGGTCGCTGCTCTGCCCTTGTTTATTCTTTCCCTGATTTCATCTGCGCTATTTCCCTTCTTGTTGAAAATGACCCCCAAATATTTGCAGGATTGCACGCCTTTGATTTTGTCGTCTTCCAAGACTAGGTCACATATTTCATCTGTTCCCACTGAGAGATATTCACATTTTGTCATATTCATGTTTAGACCTGCCACCTCATATTCTTCTTGCAGTTTTCTCACCATATAGCTAAGATCGTAGCTGTCTTCGGCAATTACTACCTGGTCATCCGCAAAGAAAAGTGTATATAGCTTGTTTTCTTCCACCGTTATTCCCATGTTTCTACATTTTTTTACCCATTTCACTAAGGATCTGTCCAAATAGATTTTAAATAAGGTGGGTGACAGACAGCAGCCTTGTCGTAGTCCTTTTGTTGTTTGAAAAGGAGAGGTGATTTCTTGTCCCATTTTAATTCTCGCAAAGTTTTGTTCGTAATATTTTTGAGTGGCGTTAATAAGAATTGGGTTTATTTTCAAGTTACCCATTTCTATCCATAGTTGGGAGATCGGTACACTGTCATATGCTTTTTCCAAATATATTAAAGCTATATGAGTTTCTCTATTTCTCTGCACTCGTTTTTCCATTGCAATTTTTAATGTGAAGATATTATCCATAGTGGAGCGTCCGGCCCTAAATCCCGCTTGTTCTTCGGGTTGTTTGTCTTTGATATCATTTTCTATCAGGTTTCGTAGTACTTTTCAGTATAGTCGGCCTATAGTAGCAATCAACTGCGATCCCTCTATAGTTTTTAGGATCCAGTTTTTAGGATTTAGAGGACTGGGTCCTCTACTTTTCCTTAATTTTTATAAATGACAACACTAACTAAAAATCGATGGAAACATTTTTCTTTTTGCTGATAATACCAGTATTACCTGGAAATACCCTAATATTGCAACTCTTCATGCAATTATAACTTCTGATCCACTTCACTACTACTACTACTACTAAGGATTTCCACAGTTTTCACTGTCTTCCTTCTCTCAACCGTTTTTTCCAATTTTCCCTGTCATTCCAGTTTCCATCTCGCAGGGTTCTTTTCTCCATAGCCTCGTCGATTTCATCTCTGAATGACCTTCGGGGTCTTCCTCTCTTTCTTCTTCCAATCGGGCTCCATTCTGTGATTTTGTTTATCCAGCGTCCTCTGTCCGCTCTTCTGACGTGGCCGTACCAGGATAGTCTCTTCTCCTCTATATAGTCGATTATGTCTGATTGCACTCTCATTCTCCGCTTAATCTCTGCGTTTTCAATTCTGTCTCTTTTTGTAAGTCTACAGCTTCTCCTCAGGAACTCCATTTCTACTGCTCTTATTCTACCTCTATTTCTCTTGTTTATTGTCCAGTTTTCGGACCCATATGTCAGGATACTTCTTGTCAGGGTGTTATATATTCTCTTTAGTGTCTTTATCGTAATGTCCTTATCCCACAACACTGAGTTTAGTTGTCTTATACAGTTTCTTGTTTGTCTCAGTCTGTTGTTTATATCTTCTTCTGTTGTTCCCTGGTTCGATATTATGGTTCCTAAATACTTGAATTTATCTGTTCCATTTATTTGTCTTCCCTCGTCTATCTCTAGGTTTCTCATATCCTTGTTTTCTGTTGTTAGGTATTCGGTTTTCTCTAAGTTTATTTCCATTCCGTTGTTTTTATATTCTTCTTCTAGTTTTCTGAGCATAAAGCTGAGATCTTCTTCATCTTGTGCGATGACTACTTGATCGTCGGCAAAACTTAAGGTGTATAGTTATTCGTCTCTTACTGGTATGCCCATTCCTTCGCACTTTCTCCTTCATGGTTTGAGTGTCTTTTCCAAGAATATTTTAAACAGAGTAGGGGACGTAGCACAGCCTTGTAGAAGTCCTTTTGTCGTCTTAAATGGATTGTAGGCTTTATTTCCACATTTAATAGCTACTTTGTTTTCTTTGTATAGTGCTTTAACTGCTTTTATTAGTGTTTGTCGGATTCCGAGATCATTCATTGCTTGCCATAATTTGACTCTAGGTATTGAGTCATATGCTTTCTTCAGATCAACAAAGGCCAGATGGACCGGTCTACCTTTTGCCATTTTCTTCTCTATCAGTTGTTCTAATGTGTACGTATGATCTAGGCATGATTTTCCTACTGTGAACCCTGCTTGGTCTTCTCCAATTTTTTCTAATATTTCAGTTTCTAGTTTTTCTTTAATAATTTTCCCGTAAAGTCTACCTACCGACGATATTATATTAATTCCTCTATAGTTTTCACATTTTTTCCTGTTTCCTTTCTTATGTATGGATGTGATGTATGCTTGTGTCCATTCCGCAGGTATTTCTTCTCCATTTAGTCCTCTTTCGAACATTCTATGTAGCATGCGGAATAACTTTTCCGTTCCGTTTTTAATTAGTTCGTTTGGTATTCCTCCGGGTCCTTTGGCTTTTTTGTTCTTCAATGTCTTGATTGCTCTCTTAACTTCTGCCAGGCTTATTTCTATCTGGTCGTATGCCCCATTTCCTGCATGTTCTATATTCTCTTCCTGAAATTGGGGACGGTTTTCTGTAAGTAGTTCTACGTAGTATTCTTGCCACTCGTTTTTACTAATTTTGCCGATCTGAGTTTTCTCTGTCTTATTTCGTTGAAGTGCTTTTAATATTCGCCATGATTCTGAATTTCTCGTTCCTCCGATATGTCGTTCTATCTCTGTGCATGCTTGTTCCCATCGTTCGTTCTTTTCATTTGTTACTCTTTTCTTTACCTCTCTGTTTTTCGCTCTATATAGGTCTAAGTCTTTCTGTTTTTTGGTGTTTAGGTATTTTATGTGTAGTTTTTTCTTTTCTTTTATGCATTTCAATGTGTCTTCCCTTAATTTGATATTCTGATGGGTGTTCCTTTGGTCGTCTTCTCCAAGAGCTTCTAAGGCCGCTGAAATCAGGCAATCCACTTCACTGAACTCAAAAAAAAAACCTGGTCCGACTCTTATTTACTCTCTTTTAACGTGGATAAGACAGTAGCATTATCCTATAAATGAGCTCTTCAACTATTGCTTCTTAATAACAGCCAGATCAGTATAATTGATTCTATAAAATTTCCTGGTATTTTTATAGACAGCAACCTTAAATGATCCCTTCATATCGATTTGTTAAGTAAGAAACTAGCGTCAGCCTGCTATGCAATAAGATCTGTTTCGAAGGAAATTAATTTAGCAACTTCCAAAATAACATACTTTTCTTTGTTCGAGTCTTATCTTCGATATGGCCTTTCTTTTTGGGGTTCTAGTACAGCTGCCCAATCTGATGTTAGTTTTAAATTACAAAAAAGAGCAATACGGCAATCTTTTTGGCCTCAGTAGAATAACACATTGCAAAAGCTACTTCAAAAATCACGGGATTTTAACTCTTCCCTCTCTATATATTCTAGAAACAGTTTGCTTAATTCGTAAACACCTTCATATTTTTCCACCAAGACCTAGTCATGACTACTCCACCAGAAATTCAAGCTTTGGTGTGTATTTACCGATCCCATCCACTGAGTTAGTAAAGAAATATATTTATATTGTAACGAAATAGCCCATCTCCGATACGTCATAATTCTTAGAAGGACGAATCTAGAAAACGTAAGAATCGGCATGTCAATAGCGCCGGTCCTTCGGACGGGAGACTATTAGAGGTGGGACAACGCCAGAATGTTCTCAAAAAGTAACTTTATTATATATATGTAACGTTGTTAGGAGTGAGTTTAGTCGATAAGAGAGTACCGAACTGTAAAGTTATAAATAAATATATGTATATAAATTCGAACCGCTCGTTTTATTTAATCACGCTACAGTGGTGTCACGGTGTGAGGATAATTGATTTATTTAAAAATAAATTCAGCAGTGACTTTTGAAAAAGACTTTTGAACATTTTAAAAAAGTACGCGTGCCTGACCAAAGATGCTGCTAGTACAACTCTCAGTAAAACAGTTGCGTGAGCAGCTAGAAGAACGCGATGAAGATTGCAGCGGGTCCAAGAAGATCCTCCAAGAACGACTGAAGAATGTTCTTAACAAGAATGGAGATGACCGAGAGACATTCCATTTTCAGTCAGCAGAAGAAGCAGTTTTAATGAAGATCGAAGAGAGTTTCAGAAAAAATGATAAGAAATTTGAAAACGTCTCTCAAATGATAGAAGAATCTTCTAAAAGAGATGATAATAAATTAGAGAATGTTCCCAAAAGATTCGATGAAACATTCGAAAATGTATTTAGAAGATTCGACGAGACTTCACAAATAATTGAAGAAATATGTATTCAAAACAATGAGAAATTTGAAGAAGTCTCGAGAATATTCGATAAGATACAGAAAAATGTAAACGACAAGATAGGAGAAGTAGAAGAGAAGATCAAAAAATTAGAGACCATGATAACTAACACGAAAGTGCTACCACCAGTTAATACAGTAGCCTTAGATCCGGTAGTGAAAGAAGAATCACCGAGAGACGAAATGACAAATCATATGAGATTCAAATTGCCACCATTTGATGGAAAGTCCTCTTGGTCCATATACCTTAGACAATTTGAAGCTATTGCGACAGCCAATCATTGGACAGAACAAGAAAAAGCTGTTTCCTTGACTGCCGCTTTACGAGGTGATGCTGCGGATATCCTAAGATCAATTCCTAAGGGTCAAGAAAAATGTTACCAGACCTTGTTCACTCGACTAGATAAACGTTACGGAGATGCCCATCTACAACCAGTGTACAAAGTACAAATAAGAAGTAGAATCCAACGAGCAAGTCAGAGTTTGCAAGAATTTGAAGCAGATATTGCTCGTATAGCGTTGTTGGCAAATCCAGAGGCACCAGACAACATTTTGGAAGAAATTGCTGTAGATGCCTTCGTCATGGGTTAAGAGACAGTGAACTACAGAAAGCTTTACGACTAGCAAGACCGAAAGTTTTAGATGAAGCGCTCGCTATTGCCTTGGAACATGAAACAGCTAGTCAAGTTTCACGGAGCTATCGAGTACGAACCTCTGAAGAGAGCGACGAACAAAACGAGAAACGTCTGGAGGAAATCGTACGGAAAGTAGTTCGCAACATGATGCCGAAGAGACACGAAACCAGATGTTCAAATGATGGCGACGTAGGTCACATTCGCTGTAAATTGCAAGAAAATAATACAACAGTCAGAAAGCTAGAACAAATGGAACACAGGGCTGGAAAGAGTCATTCAAATGATGATGCTCAGTCAAGACGGGCATACAGTGCAAAACGTAATCATTGTCTTGAATTAGAAGAACGACTTTGCCCCGTGAGACGAACCGCCGTCATTAATTATCAATGGCAGCCTCAACAGCTACAAGACGCTCAAGCAGATGATCCATGTATAAAGAGAGTATTGGATTGGATGCGTCGAAGTGGAAGACCTTCTTGGCAAGACATTAGTGCATGTAGTCCAGAAGTCAAGTGTTACTGGAGCCAATGGAATTGCCTAGTGCTGAAAGATGATCTTCTGTATAGAACCTTTGAGAACGATGATGGTACAGAAACTAAGCTTCAGTTGATTGTACCTAAAAGTAAAGTGTCAGAAGTTTTACGTCAGTTGCATGACGGTTCATCAGGTGGACACTTTGGTATTACGAAGACTCTGCAAAAGGTTCGAGAACGGTTCTATTGGGTGAACTGTAAAGATGATGTAAGAAGATGGTGCCGGAAATGTGAACTGTGTGCAACCAGTAATGGTCCAGTTGGTAAAAAGAGGGCTCCCATGAAACAGTACAATGTTGGTAGTCCTATGGAAAGAGTAGAAATCGACATTGCGGGTCCACTTCCAGAGACGAATGATTTAAATAAATATGATTCTCGATGCAAGAGTGAAAGCTATGAAGTAGGTGATCTTGTTTGGCTTTATAATCCACAACGTCGCGTCGTCGAGGCTTGTCTCCCAAACTGCAAAGACAATGGGAAGGTCCGTATGAAATTAAAAAGAAAATAAATGACGTAATATACCGAACTAAGAAGTTGCCGAAAGGTAAACCAAAAGTAGTTCACATAAATCGACTTGCACCATATGCTGGTTCAAATGAAACAGAAGAAGCACGTACCCTTCAACATGAGATCAAAGATGACCGGCGACCAAGCTTTAATGAATTTATGTCAAATTACGCAGAGAGAAAGAGTGCTAGATTCGGCGTGATCACAGAAGTTCGGCAGGATCTTTTTAGTGTTCCGCATAACGTCTCTCTAGCCCACTGTGTTGCCCAAGATCTTGAGATGACTAAAGGAATCTCATCCGTATTTTATAAGAAATTCGGTCGTTTGGACGAGTTAAAAAACCAGCAGCCTAAAGTTGGAAGAGTACTGAGATTAGAAGACGGTTCTCGATCTTTGCTGTATATGGTGACCAGGAAGTCGTATACAGACAGGGCAAGCTACGAGGATATATGGCGTGCTCTAACTAATTTGAAGAAAATTGTGTGCAATTACGACATCAAGAATTTGGCCTTACCCAAGATAGGCCATGCACTAGATAATCTGGATTGGAAGATTGTCAGAAGCATGCTTGAAGTAATCTACCGAGAAACCGGCGTACGAATTACTGTGTGTTGCATTAACCCGATGAGATCGTATCCTTCAAAGTCAGTAGACTGTTATTTCTTTCTAAAGGGTTCATGCAGAGCTGGAGAGTCCTGTAGATTCCGCCATCCTGTGCCTACATATAGAGTTGCTGATCGGGACGATCAGATTTAAGAGGGGAGCAGTGTAACGAAATAGCCCATCTCCGATACGTCATAATTCTTAGAAGGACGAATCTAGAAAACGTAAGAATCGGCATGTCAATAGCGCCCGTCCTTCGGACGGGAGACTATTAGAGGTGGGACAACGCCAGAATGTTCTCGAAAAGTAACTTTATTATATATATGTAACGTTGTTAGGAGTGAGTTTAGTCGATAAGAGAGTACCGAACTGTAAAGTTATAAATAAATATATGTATATAAATTCGAACCGCTCGTTTTATTTAATCACGCTACAATATTATATTCGGCAAAAAAATTATACAACTATCTCACTTTGTAACTTAAATGTACAACTTCTTTCCTTAAGTTCCGTAAATTGACAAAAGTCTATCTATCTGAAAGACCTTATTATTCAGTGGAAGAGTTTCTTAACGAATAATTAAAAAAGTACAGTAGGTACGTTTAGGTACAAGCAACAAAGTATTTTTATATATATTTGGGTATTACATGCAGCAGCTTAAACTTATTCGTAAACTAGTTCGTAAGGTTTTATTACGCAATTTGCAATTTGGTGAAATTTTGCAATGGATTGTATATTTTATTATGTTTTATTCTGTGATGATTTATGTAATTTTAGTAAATTATAATTGTTATTGTTAGTATTATTTTTTTTCCTTTTATAAGCCTTGTCCATAAAATTGTACAATTTTCAGTGACAATAAAGAATATCTCTATTCTATTCTATAATTGGGTTGTTACTTGAAGATTCTGATTATACAGTAAAGCCATTTTTAAGGAGCCAACTAAACAACCCATGAAGAAAATTTCTATAATAATTTCCATATTAAAACCAGATGCGAGGATATAAGAGAACTTTTTATGTATATAAGAAAAGGTTTAGGTACTATTTTATCCAATAAAAGTGGCTGTAAAGTTGAAAAGATTCAACCATTCTAATCTGCAGCAACATTCCATAACCTATAGTGTATTTTTATGTATGAGAGAGTAATAAAACAATAAATTATGTATGCAAATCCCTAAACTGTTGATACGGGTGACTCAATGAAAAACAGATATTTGTCAACAAGTTTACAGAAGTATATAGGAAAACAATTTTAAATTGAGTAAGACCACCAGGTATAAAGGTTGGAGCAGAATAGAATACAATAGTTGTGAGGGTTACTAATCCCTAAATAAGGTTGCCAGTGTCGGAGTGATGGAGGTTAACAGGTACTAATGAATTTGCAAGAAATGTAAGATGTTTATTTTATTGGTTATATATAACCAATAAAAGTTTAATAAGTACCTACCTATTTGCAAAATAAAGTTTAATTCTTTAGATAAAATAAAACGTTTTATTTTATCTGAAATGAGTGCATTCCACGAAGTAAGGGTTTCAACAATCAAACATTTAATTATTTAATTCCAGGAATCTACGACAGTAATTGACTAGATAATTACCTTCTAAACTTATTCCACAGAAAATGTGATAGTGGGTTCTTCCATTTTGTAGGAAGGTCCAAGTGGCGTATTCAAAATTCTTAACAGTTCACTAAAAGTAGGTACTTTAGTTGCAAGGTGCAGTTTATTGTGTATACTAGTGTTATGGAAAATTTGGAAGTGCCGTGTAAACGCCGAAAAATTGGTCCTCTAACAGTTAATGAAAAAACATTAATATTTAATTGTTTTAAATCATTTACAGACAAACGTTTATGTGAAAGTGTTGACGAGACCGTTGAGTTAGTTAGCAGTACACTTGGTGTTGGGAAATCTACGATTTACAGAGTTATTAAAGAAGAGAAATGTGGTAGTTTTCAAATGCCACGTAATGCTCCAGGGAAACCAAAATTTCAAATAGAATATCATTTTAAAGAAGGACTTCGACGGAAAGTGCATGAATTCTTCTTTAGACAAGAATTTTTAACATTGGATAAAGTTCTTGTCTCAGTTCGAGATGATAAGGATTACACAGAAATGAGTCGAAGTACGTTATGGAAACTTTTAAAAGAAATAGGCTTAGAATCCCAAAAAGTCTATTTTATTAGAAAGAAGCGATATTGTCATATGGAGAAGACATTTTCTAAGAACCATAAAGGAAATGAGAAACCAAAAAAGATAAATATTTTATCTTGATGAAACATGGATCAACGAGGGTCATACACCAAATAAATTTTGGCAGGATGAAACTGTTACAAGTCAAAGGCACGCTTTTGTAAATAACTTATCTACTGGTTTAAACCCACCATCAGGAAAGGGACGCAGGCTGATAATAGTACACATTGGCAGTTCAGACGGTTTTGTTGAAGGTGGTTTATTAATTTTTGAATCAACTCGTACCGGTGACTACCATGAAGACATGAACGCTGATGTCTTTCAAGAATGGTTCGAACAAATGATAGATCTTCTTCCTAAGAACTGTGTAATAGTAATGGATAATGCAAGTTATCGCTCCAGACTTATAGAAGGACTGCCCACAACCAAGTGGTTAAAAAAAGACTTGCAGAATTGGCTGAGTTCAAAAAATATTACGTACCATCCCGGATCTATAAGAAAGGAACTTTATTCGTTGTGTGCCCTTCATAAAGAAAAATTTAAAAAATACGAAATTGATGAAATTGCCAAAAATCGTGGAATGACAGTACTTAGATCCCCACCATATCATTGTGAATTAAACCCGATTGAACTGGTATGGGCACAGATAAAGAGTGAAGTTTCAAGAAAAAATACCACTTTTAAAATTCATGATGTTAAACAGTTGTTTTTGGAGGCCGTAAATAATGTAAAACCTGAAAACTGGGAAAAGGCAGTAAATAACACTATTAAAGAAGAGGAAAAAATGTGGAAGCTGGACAATATTACTGATAACATGATCGAGCCAGTTATTATAAATCTTGGTTCTGAAAGTTCATCTTCTGAATCTGATTTGGATTTGTAACAAGTAGCTGTAAGTTTTATATTAATATTTTTATTCATCTATTTAACATACCTTAGACGGTTTTAAAAACTCTTTTTCTCTTTTGTAATTTTTAAAAATGAAAAAAAATGTGAATTTTTTAAAACCCTTTTTAATGTAGGCCAGTCAGTTCTAATATAGTGTGTGATAAAAGAGGTCACTTTTGTTTACATAACATAACACTTTATAACACTGAAATAATTCATTTATTTTTTACAATTATTCAAAGTAATTTTTCAATTAATCTTGAGCACGCCCATGGAGTGGTCGGAGCTACCAGTTAAAATTATGCTAATTACTCTCTCGTTCATAAAAATAAACTATAGCGAGAGATCAAAATGAAGACAATTTTGAAGATAAATTGCTAAATGAAGACATTATTAAACTTTCTGTAGTTGAAGATGTTTGAACTAACCTTATATATTATTTTAATATTTGGCTAAACCTCATAACAATCATTAATATACATGTACAAAATTTAATTTATTCTTGTCGCCACAAACTGTATAATCAAAAGAGATATTAAAACATTTTTCGATTTTTAGATTTTTGATTTTTTTGATAATTAATTAAATATTGGTGTGTTTCTAATTAAATTTTACATTTATCCTAAAGATAAGTAACCGCAACATGATTTGACGTGAAAAGACGGATACATTTTATTCTATGAATAAATGTCTATCCTCCAGATAACTATCTGTCAGATAGGACAGTATTCATCTGAAGGTGAAACGACCGGCCCTTTCATGAAAGTAGTCTATTGTTTTAAAAATTTTAATTTGAACTCTTTTGAAAATTTGGTGATCGCTAAAAAATATAATACAAAACTCGAGATTTCCAAACAAATGAATAGTCAAACTAGAATTGTGCTGGTTTTTGTACATACATCTAGTTTATAAGACGACTTTGCGCAAAAGTTTAGCGATTCTCCAAAAGTGACTTATTTGTTATGAATGTTGTACAACAGCCTTTGTTTACGTCATAGCCTTAAATAGGAGGAAGTCAGACAAAAATTGAGTGGAGTGACTGTAGATGGCAATTCATTGGATCCCCTGTCGCATGGTGGCGGGCAAAATCACTAGTTCTATATAAATGTAAATACAAAAGTCAGAATTGACCTTATAACTTTAGCTGGATTTGATTATAATTAATTTAAATAACTTCATTTTCAAAGGTAGTTAGTTACTCTTTTATAATACACCAATGATATTATGTACTTAATTTTCATTCCTAATAGAATATGTAAAGAGTATCCACATGCTCCAGAAATTTTAAGGAATACGCTTAACTAGAGAATAAATATGAAGTTTTACCTTGAATTGCCCTATTTCTGAATTTTATTACATTCCTGGTAAATAGTTTCGCTAAATATGTCTGTTTACTACTTTAATCTTTTTAGATTATCTTACATTAAATTTCTATTAAAAAAAAAAAATAAAAATAAATGGGTTATGTATGTTTATATCACGTAATTGTTTATGTGGATAACATATTTTGTTGACATTCCAACCAAAGGAATTTTTAATGCATAGCTCACTTTAATTATAATGGCTCTATATTATACATATTTTGGTTCATATAAGGTTTCACATTTTATTATACTTGGCTAATCTCTAAACTCTCTACCTACTTCATGGTTGATGAATCATATATAAAATCAATTTTTTGAAGGTCTCATATTTACTATGATCCTTGTCAAACAAAATTTAATTTAAGGTGAACCGGGGTAAGTGTAATTCTGGGGCAAGTGTAACCTATGGGCTTATTTGACTTTCATAAATGCGTTACAGTGGTGACATCTACAAAATAGTAGTGGCACCATATTAGCTGTGTTTCTGTAATTTGACAGATTAACAGTAACTATTGGTTTTCAAGATAACCATAATTAGTTATTGTCTAGTATCTGGAAAATAGGTTCATAGTTCGAGGTGTGAAGTTTTAGTTTAATTATACTTACTCATTGCTGTTTCTTGGAGTTTAAAAATTTGGTACGTAGTACAATTTTATTCTTTGTTTTTAATTCTAGCATCAATTTTGAAATTACTTATGGTTTGAAGTAAAAAAGCATGTAGGTTACACTTACCCCTTAAAAATTATTTGGCGGGAAAGTGTAAAAATGTATTGCAGACGGAATTAGAAAAATGGCCCAATGGGGGTTTGGACTATCCAAAAAGGAGGTGCTTGAGTTGATCGGAAAATATGTTAGTCAAAATAACATACGTACACAATTTCGTGACGGCGTTCCTGCAGATGATTTTTTCAATCGGTTCAAAAAAGCTCATAAACTTTCCCTAAAAACAGCGCAAAGTGTTAAAGCTGCAAGAAAAAAAAGTATTGATCCTTTCTCCATCAAGGAGTATTTTAAGTTGCTCAAACGTGTTTCTGAAAATCTCAGTCCTAGTCAAATATGGAATCTTGATGAAACAAGTTTTTGTCTGGATTCAAGTAAGACCAAAGTGGTAGCACCGACCGGATTTCCTACTCATCGAGCAACAGCAGGGCCCGGGAAAGACATCACTGTTTTAATGGCGTGTAATGCAGATGGACAAAAAGCTCCTTCATTAATCGTTTTCGGTGGAAAACATGTTTGGGATCCGTGGATGCTTCTAGTGATCATGAATTTACAGGAATAACCTACGCTGCAACAAAAAAATGACTGGATGGAGTTAGAGACCTTTAGAAATTATTTTGAATGAAGTTTTTTAAAATTTATTGGAGATAAACGAACTACGTTATTGATTTATGATGGACATAGTTCACATATCGATCTTCAACTTGTTCAAAAATCAAGTGAACAAAATGTTATTATTCTAACTCTTCCGCCACATTCAAGTCACGTTTGGCAGCCTCTGGATCTTTGCGTATTTAGATCGTTAACAGAAAGATGGGATCAACAGCTCGTGAAGTAGCAAAGGCAAAATTATGGAAAAAAACTTCCAAAACGTGTCTTTTCCGCTATGATATGTAAGATATGGACTGAAACCGAACCCACTATCATAATAAATGGCTTTAAAAAAGCTGGTATAGTCCCGTTTAATGACCAATTTGTCCACAAGGATTTATTTGAGCCTCAAATTTATCAGCGGTGGATAAATCAATGAAGAGAAGTCGAATACAATCAATTAGACATGGTGAACCTTCCTGTTCAAACTGCCAGTACCTCAACTACAATAATTGACGATAAAAAGCGAAGCTTAGCAGAGATACCATCATCATTAAACCCAAATACACAAAACCATGTTCATATGGAGAAAACACAAGAAATAATTGAGTCATTAGTATCAGTTAACAGCACACAAAATGATGTTGAACCAAAAACCACACAAGAAAATTCATTCGGCTTAAGAAGTTTTGAAGATGTATTATTGGAAACTATTAAACAAAAACCTTCAACTAGTATGAAAAGAAAACGTGTCTGTTTTGGAGCAGAGGTAATTACTTCGATTGAGGCAATAAATAGATTGAAACAAAATGTAAAGGCCAAGAAAAATAAAAAAGAGTTCATACATCCAAAGGTAGAAAAAAGCCAAAGTCATGCAAGCCAATAATTGACGACTCAGAAGAAGAGCCAGATAAATTATTTGATTCCGGTGAGAGTGATCTTGAAAACGAACTTAAGTCACAAGGACAAGAGAATTATTTCATGGAGTCGGTAAATAGAAACATTTCAGCTATCAACGCTGGACACTGGATGCTTGTTATGATTGCCAGTAAAAAAACTATCATATACTGTGTTGGTCAGGTTGTAGGTGGGATTCCGAACGAATATAGGTCATATAGTATAAAATTAGCAAGGAGAGCTTCCAAAACTATTTCAACTTTTAGGTGGCCAGTAGTAGATGATATTAGAGATTTCGCAGAAAGTGACATTATTTCATGTTTACCCGAACCTACTTGTGGTAGGAATAATCAGTTAACGTTTGCAGTAGGTTTTGATACCTATGAACTGTTAGAATAATTTCTCGTTAATTTTTTTTCTATCCTCATTTTTTTTTGATAAAGTTATGTATTCATTTTCTGTAATAATTATTTAGTAGTTAGCCGCTTTTTATTCAATAAAATGCTTCGATACACGTATTTTTGAGTTCGATTTATCTAGCGAAATTTTAAGGAGCGCTTCAAATAACTTGATCACAGCCAAAGGGTTCACGTTATATTTTTTTGTGATTTTTTAATTATTAAGAAGACACTTGCGGTTTATTTTCACTTACCCTGACTCTTATATTGCATTCTATTACCTAGAAAACATTAGTAGTTTGCCCCAGAATATGGGGAAGTGTAAACCAATGGACTTATATTCGAACTTTTTTTATTACAAAAATAATAGGCCTAATATTATTTTTGTAATTTACATATGTATTATGATTTAACTACAGATTCTGTTTGTAAAAAAAGGAAATCGATTTGTTGTTTAAAGTTTTAGTCTACAGCTTCACTTTTACACTATGTAGAGAAATTATATGTCACATTTACCCCGGTTCACCTTATATAATCTTTTATAATTTCTAGGTAATATTTTTTAATCAGTAAAATAAATTACTTAAGTGTTAAAAAATACTGGATGTAAAGCATAAATCCGTTACTTATTGAGCTGTGATTGAAAAAGGGCAATACATACAGTAATAATTCTGCATTTTAGAAAATCATTTGAACTGGTTTTATTTGCATAAGCCATTCGATCGTTTGTATAAAAGGGCGCCAAAGCGTAGGGTGTAAATGTGTCAAATTGTGGGGTAGTACGTTAATTACCCCATATCATGAATTGGAAATGAGTTGTCCTCCAGCATTGCCAATGAGATTTACGCACCTGCGTTTCACACATTTATATGTACATACCGGAGAGACATCTCCGATATGTAGGGCACATTCATGTGAAAATCCCATGTTTCGTACCAACCAAAACACTCACTACGCGAATATTAATCTACTACTGGTAGAATCGACCTACAGAATAATTAAAATTATTAATCAGTATTATATTGTACCAAGATTTAAAAATTGGATATCAATACTGAGCTAATGACTACAACTTTAATTTTTAATTATTTAATTTTTTGTATTCTGACCAAACACTTGTGAAAATAAAACTTGAGCCAGATTTTTATAGAAGAGAAAGATCAGGGAAAAATACTCTATTGGCTTTATAACCTGAGCAAATACCTACCAGCAAAATGAGGATAACTATGTTGATCTTTATACATCCGGAACGGATAGGCACTCCAAGAAGACGATAGTTAATTAGATTATTTTCGAATGTATTAAGAAGTGTTATTGGATGATAGTTTTTCTGATTTATTAAATTTTTTATGTAGAGTTGTAGTTATAGATTTATTCCAGTCAATGAGAGTTTCGTTTTTCTCTGCATTATTTTAATTCATTAATAAGAAAAGGGTGTTTATGATGATCTTTCCTCAATTATTTTACTTTTTGATTGTACAATGTTATTCAGGCGCTGTATTATTTTTCATTTATTTTAAACCTATAGTTATTGACTTTCTCGTTGTATCTTAGAATTATTTTTTTATTTTAGTCTATAGCCAAAACCTTTCGCTAACTTTACGGATTTTGTTCAAATATTCTAAGACTTGATTTTAATCATTTCATATTTTTAATCCGTATTTTCATTTCAGTTTTCTGAATTTTCCTTTTGTCATCTTAAATGGTTTTCTTAATGTTTGTTAATCCTGTGAATATTTTGACATTATAACAAGAATACATTTGTAGGTTTGTAGAAATTTTAAGTTTTTATTACATTTTAAAATTAATTATTGAAGCATTTTGTACCAATTTACGATTTTCTTACCTTTTTTATTGTAACCAACATAAAACAATAAAAATGAGTTAAAATTAAAAAAAAATTAAGCAGAGTACAAATTCGTAATTATTAGCGTTAGAAATATTATGAATTAATTATTGTTATATTAGTACTCTGACAATATGTGCAATTTATTAGTTATGTTGATAATCAATTTTTCCTTACACCATAAAGGAAACCGGATAGATGAATATTTTTATTTCAGCATTTTTTATTGGATACACTTTCCATATGCAGCCCTAGTTTTGCACGTAGATATCCCTTTAAGAAATCTTTGGGTCGGGACATAAAGTAAAGGAAGAAACATAATTTAACTTTTGTGACCCCTGGAAAATTCTTTAAAATTCAACTCTTGTACCATTTTACCATTTCTTTACAGAAAACCTGAAAAGCTTATCAATAAAGACGTATATACGTATTCAACGTGCGTAAGTGATATATGAGGAGAGATATATGCTGTAAGTAAGACATCTTATTTTTTGAAGCCCTCGCGTTTTTAATATTCTCATAGTCATCGTAGATCATTAGGGAGTAAGTAATAGCGAACAACATCCAGGAAAAGAACTGAAGAGCTTGTCCGTCATCCCGCTAAAGTATGTTTTAGGATCCCACACAGGATTGGACTCTAATTCATAAAAAATGTAGTTTAAGTGGATTCTATTCAAGTAGGTTAACAGTGTACCAATAATCAACACATATCCTAAAAGTTTTGGCACAGAATTCATTGGATTTAATATTAAAGAAAAAGCAAAATATTATAAAGTTGGTTTTTAAAACAAAAGTTTGTTTCCTTCGTTTATTGTTAGTTGAGATTTATTTATTTTTAAATTTTGACTTTAAGATGTAGTACAAATTATAAAGATAAATTATAAATAGAAAAAAGTATCCACAAATTTGTTGCCAGTGTACCAAAAGCTAAAATATGTCGAAAATTTTAGAATGAAAACATTTCATGCATAACCGTTTATAGAACAATAGCATGTTCTATAGCTGTTTATAACAATGTATGAATCTCCCAAAAAGTGAACGACAACGTGAATTTATTGCACAGAGGTCAAAGAGATTAGTGAGAAGTGCAAAGAATCAGGTTGGAATGTCAATGAGAAGATTGGCCCATTAATATAGATCTTCTAAGAGTACGATATCGTTGAAATTGAGGATAAATGGTCTTAAATATCGAAAGCGATGTAAGTTCCCCAAATACTCTCAAGCGCAACTACTTAATATACCAAGATGCAGTCGTCAACTGAAGCAGGTACACTGTGTTAATGAAAAAAATATTATTTTAGATAATGAAAAGTCTTTTACCTTGAGTAGTTCTAAAATGAAGGGAAACGATGGATTTTATACGGACAACGTACAAGAATACCATGGCAATGTTAAATACAAACATAAAGCGACATTTGCAGATAAAATCCTTGTCTGGTCCGCCATTTCTAATAGGAAGGTATCCCCACCTTTTGTGGGAAAAATGAGAGGTGAAGATTTAAATAATCAGAGGCTACATAACTGCCTTTCCAAATTGGTTCAGTTTATTCAAGAACATGATGTTAATGACTATATCATATTTTGATCAAACCTAGCATCATGCCGTTACTCCGGAGTACCTTCTGTTCCCAAAAATGATAATCCTTCAAACTTGCAGCAGGCTCATCCAATAAAGGATTTTTGGGCTTTATTGTCTAGGAAGATTTATCGTGGATGCTCTGAAGCCCAAGACGAATAACAATTAAGAGGGCAATTTACGAAGAATTGGGAGAACTCCACATAATTTATATATGTATAGTTTGGTTAAGTATTGAATTATAATTTTATAATAATTTTCTTTAATATTTAAATAAATTTAAATAAATTTCTTTAATAAAAAAATCCGGTAAATATTTTGTGCCATAACTTTTAGGACATACGTTATTAACGTCCAATCATCCTTCTCTCCACTTAATGCTATAATGGACTAATGTTTCTTAAACTGTATTCGGACAGTTATTATGCATAGATTAGCCTTTTGCATATTTTTTTATTTAAGGTCGTTTTTTCCTCTGGATAGAGACCATTTTGCGTATTTTGATATATTGCAACATCGATAAGCAACAGGAAACTGTCATCACTATCACAGAATAAGAAAGCAATTGTTATTTATTCTATGTCAATATTAGAATGTTGGTTTAATGTTATATTTGCTAAGAACATTTTTTAGAACGCTATTTTCATTCTTTAGAGTAACGTTAAAAATTCATGTCGACAAAATACTACGAATAAATTGTAAACGTTTTCATGCTTTATAATTTCTGTTTCATTTTTATCATTAATGATGGTATGACAATTCACTTGTTTTAATTTAATATTAATCCTTAATTTAATTTAATCGTAATGTTGTTCAGTCATAATAAATTTCGCAAAGGTTGTTCAAGATTAGTTGTTCGTCAATTCAGGATAAAAGGACCAAGTTTATCGGGTTCACATAAGGTTCCCATTCCTGGGTGGACCCGATAGCTAAGAGAAATACTACTGACAAAACTGAATTAACACAGTTATATCAAACATAACGAACATATACATCTGTTTATCTACTCTAGACCCAAAGGCGTAATTTGCATAGATAAGTCATCCTCATGACTCAGGACATAATGTATACCGTTGCTGAGTCTAGCTATCAACATGTTTAAAACTACATCCCATAAGTGAGAGGATGACTCCCAAATGCAGACACTTTGGTTAACTGTGCTTACTATGTGTCGTTGTCACGTTGCGAATACTACACGGCTCGTTGGTATGCAGTCTTTGCGACTGCATCTTGTTTCGTCCATTTTAGCTGATTTTTTCTTGTAATTTCTTCATAGGGCGAATGGTTTCTCTATATCAAGAAATGAACCCAGCATCACCTTTTGTTTTTCCACAATGTACTCCACCCTTTATAATGGATTATGTAGTACCGCTTTCGTAGGAAATTTTGCCCTATAGTCATATTGTCCGTGATGTATCGGATCTTCAACAAATACACCAACACTAATGTACCTACCGGACACTTTTCCTAGTTTTTAGTACAAATTACATTAGACTCATCGATTTTAAAAACGTTCCAAATGTTCTGATCTTCCACTTCTTTTTCATCGTCTAGAACCATAAGTTTTGATCTCTAGGCTTAGAAATGTGCACCTTAAAAAATTATTTTGGGTCTCTTTATCAATCTAAGTATATTCAACTGACTCCTTTCCTGTAGTTTCCTGTTGAAATACCTTACACTCTCCAGATAATTGTCTTCTACCTCCACCGTAACTATCTCTAGTAATTACTTAGCAGCAACATTTAGGTCCTGTCTTTGCACGATTTACTGGTTAACCTTGCGTAGACTGTATTCCAGGTCGCCTTGATATACTTTCCAGTCGTTTTAACTAGGGTGCTGATAAGTCTTGTTGACGGAATTATTGTTTATTATTTAAAAACAAATGTGTCTATAATCTGAATAAGATATCTGATACACGCCACTTTTTAAAAGCTCTTGCTAGGAAAATTGTAGCTTCTGTTATATCAATTATATTTTTTAGTTGTATAGTTACAATGGTTTGTTACATTTAATAGGTCTAAATTATATTCAATAACAAATTATAGTAATTACTTCACCCTGTCATTGGTGTTTGTGCTACCCAGTAATAGCAGTCCAATTATTATGCAATACTTCACTAGTTGTTGCATTTCCCTTAGTGAATTATATCCTTTATACTCCCTTAATACTTCATCCTCATCTCTACCGTAATTATATTTCTAGAACAGAAATTCATTAACGGCAGAATTTCAACATTTTGTTTGACTATTCTAGAAGCCATCAGGAAAATGGAGTGCCACTCAAGGGCAAATCCAGACTAAGAAAATATTTAAGAATATTGATAAGGAACTCTAGGAGAATTTAATGAACGTAAACGAGAGATTAAAACAGTCACCGAAATAATGTCTCGACATTTTCGTCTAAGAAAACACGTATACAAACTAGGTAAGGTGAATGAACTATGGTGCAGAAAATGCAAAATTAAAGAAGAGACTGTCATAAACATCCTATTAGATTAAAATGTGCTAAGTGATATGGCAGGAACTTACTGGTAAAATGTGGATTAAACCAGAAGAGATCCCAAAACTACCTATAAAGAAACTGTTGACCTTGCCTCAGGCCCGATAGTGTGTCCATACCGTGCCAAGACTATAAGTAATTCCCAAGAGTGTGCCAGCTCTCTAACGAATCGCTTAAAACAACACTTTTTTCCTGTAGGTACATTTTATCTCCTGAGCATAATGGTGTTATACCTCAGGATTGGAGAGTACATGGTCACAACACAAATCTTACCATATGATAAGTCAGTTGTGGTGCAGCTGTCTGGCGATTTGCCGATTGAGCATGATGTAGGTATACATGTTTATTAGGTTTTTTGGTTTGTGTGTGTGTGTGTGTATCATTTCCAATTAACATATCTGTAGTTAATGACATAGTTGTTGTTTTTATGTCTTGTTCTTAATTGATCCTCAGGTGCTTGTTTTATTACACCTCATTCACGCCTGTTCTATGGTTCTATAACCTACAAATACCTTCGCTATTAACAATTTTGGTGCATCATCGGGGATGAGAACTTCTTCACCAAGCTTATCCTGCACGTGATACTGGAGAGCTCCTACCAAGTTCAGTGCTGCCCACCCTACACAAGCTCAGAGCAGCATGGGTCAAACGGCATTAAGTAATATGTTAAAGTAAAATATATTCAACTCTGTCTGCAATTATATTGGGTGGATCGAGTAGCTCGATGAAACTGTTGGCAGTCCCATACAGCTAGGTTGGCACCCTACTGATAGACTTTAAACCCATATAGCTTATAGAGACCGTCTCTAGTAGTAAAGTCTCTAAACTCAAGAGAGCAAGGGATTATAAATGAGCTTGTAAAAAAATAAAGACCTATGTAAACTAAAAGAGATGGAGAAAAAAGAGAAGGGTCAATTTATGCTGGATGATTATCTGATGATTTTTAGTGGAGTTGCGAAAGCAACCAGAGCCAAAGAGAGTCGCACTGTTAGCATACCGAAAATTTCTACTTCAAGTACAAGAATGTAAATATATCTCTGAAAGAATATTTAGTGTAAAAGTCAAACTGAATGTCAAACCTCTGAATGTAATAAAAATCTATGCAGCTGAAAATAACAGAAATACCACCGCAAGACAAAACTTTTATAAAGAGCTTTAGACTGTGATAAACGAGATCCCAAATGACGAATATATAATCGTATATTCGTCAACAGAACAGCGATATATGAAAACACTAGAGGATAAACATCTATGATATACTATATTCTGTCAAATAGATAGTAACAGATAGTAACACCCCTCTCAAGTCTTGTATGTAAGAGCATTAAGATCAGAAGAAACAGGAAGCGATCAATAATTGATATTGTGCAAAATCCGAATAAAAACACACATGTATATATAAATAAATACCAGAATACACCACAAATATAAAAGCCGAAAGCTTACAGGACGACTCCACAAGGTACTTATTCCAAAAAAGAATAACAGAAAGAAGCAGAAACATATATATCACAGAAAGCGAATGAGTCGAAGAAAGCTGGACAAAATTTAGGTCTAATGTCTTAGCCTTGGCTAAGCAAGTTCTTGGTAAAAGAAATTTAAATAAAAATAAATCCTTCCCAAGAAAAGAAAAATATTTACCTGAAATACATGTTAACCAAGTCACAAGAGACATACGATAATAACAAATAAGAAATGAAACACATGCACTTGTAAGAAGAAAAAAAAATGATCACTGCAAACGTTTTTAGAAAAAA
Source organism: Diabrotica undecimpunctata (assembly GCF_040954645.1). NCBI lineage: Eukaryota > Metazoa > Arthropoda > Insecta > Coleoptera > Chrysomelidae > Diabrotica > Diabrotica undecimpunctata. Next base: position 40,271,826 of record NC_092812.1, read on the forward strand.
ATAGAACATGATGTTTATGGTATACAAAAGGAAATGTGACGCTTTATAAAAGGTCAAAGAATGAAGATAAAGGAAAAAATAGAACCAAAATACATAGAAAAGGATGCATGGATTGACTGTCTAAAAAAGCTCTATGCGGAGGAAGAACTAATGACGCTAGAACCGCGAACCGCGGAAACATCAGAAATTACCACAAATGAAGAAGTTATTGTAAATACACAGGTCGTTCGAAAAACACTTAAAAAACTGAAGAAAACAACAGAAAATCTACAGGTATTGACGGAAAAAAGCAATGTAGAGCAGCAATGGCCAAACAGTTAACAACATTAATTAACAACATTAAAAACAACAAAATACCGGAGGAATGGAGAATAGGGAACTAATTATAATAATCAAAAAAGGAGATAAAAATAGCCCGAAAGCTATAGAGGTATAAATTTGTTAAATACTACCTTAAAATTTACAACTTAAATTTTTATTGAATTTAGCAGATGAACAACAGGGTTTTCGTACTGGAAGATCGTGTACAAATGCAATATTCGTCATAAAGCAAATTACTGAGAAATTACTCTTCTTCTTAGAGTGCCGTCTCCCTACGAAGGTTGGCTATTTTTATTTTTGAATTTTATGCTCTAAATAAATCAATCGATGAGCATTGAAACCAATCGCGTAGATTCTTCAACCAAGAGTTTTGCCTTAGGCCAAAATATCTTCCTTGAATCTTTCACTGTATTATGAGTCTCAAAATTTTATATTTATTAAGATGTAATCCAATTTAACAAAGTAAGACTTTGAAAACATCTACCAAAACAACAAAATGGTCAGAATAGATGGACAATTTACTGAACCTATAGTCATAGGCAGCGGTATAAGACAGAGGAACTCATTAAGCCCTATCTTCCTCAATTTAATCATCGATGAAATCATCAAAAGTGTCAACAAAGATGAGGATACAGAATGGGAAACAAAGAAGTAAAGATACTCTGTTACACAGACGATGCAATATTGATAGCTTAAGATGAAGATAATCTGCAAAGACTAGTGGACAGATTTAACATAAGAGCAAAAGAATTTAATATGGCAATCTCAATTCATTTTCACAAAACTAAAACAATTGTAATCGGCAGAGAACTAATCAGATGTAAAATATAAATCTATGGCATTATAGTTTCCAACTATGTAGACCTGGTCAAAGAAGTGAGAGATCAAGTACAAAAATCAAATAGACCGACAGGATGCCTTAATAGCACTATGTGGCGAACCGACATATTAACACTTTTTTTTCCATCCTTTATTTATTGTAATCTGTTTCTACAATAAAATCAATAATCAATAAGTTTATCACGTAATTAACACAGGGGAGATCCATCCAGTGACAAAAATTCTTTAAGATAAATTTCTAATATATATATATATAAATATTTGAAATATAAATAACACTTTACAAAGACATTTACTAACATAATAAAAAATAGCAATAGTTAAAATACACACACAATTATAAGTTATAGGTATAATATAGTATAAGTTGTAGCTATGTAAAGATATAGAAAGGTCTAAGGGATCACGGCGTTTTAGTCTTCCTCTCCTCGATCGCTTATGTAGGTTTTGGGCAAGCATATTTGGATGGTTCAGTAGTCTATTTTTGTAAGTGCCACTGAGTGAGACAACGGTGTCTTTAATATTTTGGATCTGAAGGTCTCGATGTATAGCAAAATTGGGCACATACCACGGTGCATTGGTAATATATCTCAAAACTTTAGATTGGAAACGCTGAAGTTTCAGTAAGTGAGAATTAGAAGCTGTACCCCATATCGGTATACCGTAGGTCCAAACTGGCTTTAGAATACATTTATACAGTAATAATTTATTATGTAGACTTAATTTGGATTTTTGGTTCATGAACCAATACATTTTCCTGTATATTAATCCTAGTTGCAGTCGCTTTGTCCAGATGTGCTTTCCACAATTTAGTCGGTTGTCCAAATGTACTCCCAACTATTTAACATCACTTTTTTTGGGTATTATGGTATTGTTTATGCGCACAGATGGTACATTATATTTTCTTAAAGTAAATGTTATATGTGCTGATTTGCTGCTATTTACTTTAACTTGCCACAGTTTTAACCATTTCTCTAGTTCATTTAAATGAATTTGTAAATTTTGACAGGCTATCATAGGAACCGAGCTAGAAGCCATTATCACAGGATCATCTGAATAAGTAGCTATTGTTCTGTTTACTCTTGTGGAAATATCTGCCGTATAGAGTAAGTATAAAGTTGGTCCCAATATACTCCCCTGAGATACTCCCGATAGAATTGGAGATATGTTTGATACTGAATCATTATATCTGACCTGAAATATCGATTGGTAAGATAGGATCTCAGAAATGCATACAGAGAATAAGGACAGTGAGTTTTTATGTTATATAGCAGCCCCTCATGCCATTCTTTATCATATGCTTGCGAGACACCCAAAAAGGCTGCAGTGCACTCAGTGCAGTATTTGTTTTTTTCAATTGCATCTCTTGCTACTTTGGCAACTCTATGTACCTGCTCAATTGTTCCATATTGTTGCTTGAATCCAAACCGATAACCAGGTATTAACTTTTGTCTGTCGATTATAGAATTCATTCTTTGAAGGAGTATCCTCTCAAATATCTTAGAGGTAATGGAAAGCAAACTGATTGGACGATAGGATGATAGTTCGTGTGGATCTTTATTTGGTTTTGGTATTTTGAATAAGATGTGAAGAATAATTTGTGCCATTTCCATTGAAACGGAAAATAGCCTAACTTTAGTATAATAGCGTTAAATATGTACAAAACAAGCCGAAATCCTTCTTGGGGTAAATTTTTGCAAGATTTTTCCCGATATTAAATCATACCCTGGAGCTTTTTTAGTATTGAGATGTTTAACTAACTCTTTAATTTCGTTAATTTTGATATTTTCTATAGGAGGTGATATCTAGTACGGTGCATCTAAGTTTTTGTGAATGAATTCTTCTTTTTCTTTTGAGATAGTTCTGTAGTGAGGTTGAAAAACTTGGCTGAGATGATTAGCGAATGCTTGTGCTTTATCTTTATCGGCCTTGGCCCGATCACCGTCTTTATTTCTAATGGGACCATCATGCTTACTCTGATGTTTAAGTTTCTTAGATAGTTTCCAAATAATTGTGTCATCCGTCGCAGTGAGACTTTCAAGAAATTCATTTATGCCTTGATCTTATTATTATTATTATTATTATATTAACACTGACGAAGTCAAGAATTTATAAAGCAAGTGCAAAACCAATAATGAAGACTTTAGAAGAAAATGTAACCTACAGTGTATAAACGAATGGACACTAAACAGAAAGAAAAATGGAATAACCACTTAAACAGAATGGAAAAAACCCATCTGGTCAAAAAAGCAAGAGATAAATCACCAATCGGTAGAAGAAGTACCTATCGGACTACCGCGCAAAAGGTGGACTGAAAATCTTCCATAGAGGTATCAATACGCCAATGAGCAAGCAGACTTGATTATAAAGAGGAAGAAGAAGAAAATATATTCAACTAGCCTAGGAAAAAGAAATAGAAAAATAGAAAAGACCAGTGTCCAAACTTGGGTAATAATGGTTGGTTATATAGATAGCTACACAGATATTTATATAGAAGCTTCAGTCCTATTTTTAAGAATTGTTCAATTAAATTTGTACCTTATTTGGAATTTTTCATATCTATACATATTCATGTATTGTATTTTATTTAAACACTTTTTTCGTGTGTATGTTTTTTTCTAGTCAAAAATTGAAATCGTTGAATCGAAATGTAAAAATAAACATATTTTCAAATGAAATTGTGGTTAATTTCCATTACATATATTAAAAAACATACAAATGTCACAAGAAAATAGTTCCATAATAATATTTTCTAACTTTATTACATTTATGTAAGAATTACCTTCACTGCTTCGAACTGATGTAATTAAATTATTTTTTTGAAAAAATATGTTTGCTACTGTTTTGTTTTTTTAGATATTCTTTCTCCAAAGCAATAAATTGTGAAAAATGTATATACGTGATTTTAGTTCCTAATCAATGGTTCCAAGTTCAGCTCTGCTCTGTCGGTTAAAAAGGGCGTTTGAATTTTTTCCATTGTTCAGCATTAATGTGCAACCCTTTATAAATACATACAATACAATATTTTCATCACGTCTGCATTATCTCTGATTCGGCCGTAGTAACAATTTCTATCGCATGTATCACGCAATTTGTATTAGCTCCTTTTATTCTCCCTAACAGCATCCAAAAAATGTAACAATACTTTCTTTTCTCCGCAGAAAAAAAAACACCTTATGTTAAATCATGGGGTAGCTTACCTGGCGCTATAGTTCGGGAAGAAGTAAATAGTATCTTAATAGAGCTTAGTTTGTGTAGGTACAAAATTAATTAGGCACAAAATTACATCATCGCTGATAAGTATAAAAAATTCATATAGAGCATGGAACCGTTTACTATACGGTTATGAATTTTTGATTGTTTACGTGTGAGTTAATATTCATAATCAAATGTCTTCCTTAAAACTCAGTAGCCATGGGAAAATGTTACTTCTTTTAATATGTTAATAACGTTAATTGGGGTTACTGTCCTTAATTCGAATATTTTTTTAAGTTCAATTTTAACATTGATTCGAATTATAGCTAGAAAACTATCTGAAGTTTGATGATATTTTTTGGATAGACTACATGGACGATTTCTGAATACTAAAAAAGAAGGATTTCAGGAAATATTAATTTTTAAAATTTACAATAACTATAGAATACTTTCCTAAGCATGGTTTACAAGTGATGGAAAAGATAGAAAAGTTGTTACCACATAAATAGGGTAACGGGTACAGTTGTTGGCCGGTCACTAGTGATTGGCCACTTTCACAAAAATCCGAAATATTAAGATTTTCAGAAACTATAAGTAAATAAATTTATTTGCATTTAAATTTGGCAAGATTGCTGTATATTTGGTCTAGCTATCATCTCTCTCAGTTTATATTATCTAGTTGTTACGGCGTGTGTTGCTTGAAGCTTAACAGGTGCATCCACTTTTAAGAGTTTTTTAAAGAATTTGTTAAGGAAGCCTATTCACGAGGTGAGTTATCTTGGCTAATAGTATTATATATCTGGGTATATTAATGTTTTATGGCGATTTAGTGGGGTACATCTTACATTATCAGTGGTTTTAATAGCAAAGTTATGAATTTTTGGCTGTAAATTTGAGTGGCCAATCTTAAATATGTCCGTGTTATAATGATTGGCTACCGGCCAATTGCTGTACCTACTTTGAATTAAAATATTTATTATAATTTAAGCTTTTTGAGCCTAGTTTGGTCCAAGATAAGATAAGAATATATTTCTTGTCCGGGTTCGTATTTATAAAATTATAATTGTTTTAGTTGTTATAAAATTAGTGCTAAAGTGGGCATATTGAATCAAATTTGCAACGTCCGTATTGTAGCTGAAATTATTACTATTAAATGATTTTTATTTTTAGAATCAAAAATGCCAAATATCCGGAAAGATAAAACGTATGACAAACAATATACAGAACAAGATCTTCAGTCTCATTTTCAGGCCATAGAAAATGGCATGAGCCAACGAAAAGCCGCTGAACAATTTAATGTGCCAAGAGCAACATTGCAGTTTAGAGCAAGTGAAAAATTTAATAAAAAAACTACCCTTGGTCTCAATCCTATTCTTTGTTTGGAGGAAGAAAATCGTTTAAAAGAATTGGATCATAACATGCCAAGACAAAGGTTTTCCAGTAGGAGTGAAAGATATACAAGACTCGGTTAAAGGTTTTCTTGACGCAAATCTTCGTGCCAATCCTTTTACTGACAATCGGCCCGGAAGAGGTTGGTATATATCTTTTTTAAAGCGACACCCAGATTTAAGTGAGAGAACTCCAGAAGCGGTAACGGCAGCTCAGTTGTGTCTGAAAAAGATATAAAAAAATGGTTCACCGGTGTTCAAGAATACTTGCATGGTAAAGGTTATATTGATATTCGTCAAGACCCCTCACGTGTTTTAAATGGCGATGAAACCTGCTTCCTTTTTACCTTTGCAGCATCTAGAGAAATAACAGCACCAATGATTATTTACCCTTATAAACGAATTCCTAGCAATATTTTAAATTCCGTTCCACGAGAATGGGGCATAGGATGTAGCGATACGGGATGGATGAAGAATGAAAACTTCTATGAATACATAGGAAACGTCTTATATAAGTACCTAGTTGCGAAAAACACTAATTTTCCAGTTATTTTATTCGTTAATGGACATAAAATTCACTTAACCATTCAAACCAGTGAATTATGTTCAAAGTTACAAATTATTTTAGTGGCCTTATATCCCAATGCGACCAGAATTATACAACCTGCAGATATTGCTGCATTTAAACCATTAAAGGCAAATTGGAACCGGGCAGTATTAAAGTTTAGACGCGAAAACCCGAAATCAGTAGTCATATTACACTTAACCCTGTAGGTTTCTATGAAACCATATGCAACTTACAAGATATTCCTGTTATTACAGAAGCAAATCTACTTTCGGATTTTCGAGTTTAACTTCCAGAAAACGTTGATATTACATATAATATAAAAGATGTCACAGAAGATACAATGACAGAAGATATTCAATCGACATCCAATAATCTACCTTTAGTTAATCAAGACAACTAACTATCTAAAGAAATGGACACCTCAATCGATAAATTTTTTTTTTGGCCAGAAACCCCACAAAGAAAGGGCAAAAAGCAAACAGAAAGGTTGCCTTTCGTGCTCACTTCTTCAGATCGTCAAAATGCAGAGAGGCGTAAAATTGAAGAAAAAGCAGAACAAGAAAAATAAAATTATAACGAAAACAAGAGCAAATTGACGCAAAAGCAAATAATAAAGGTAAAAAAAATAAGGAAACCAAGATGAAAGTAATAAAAAAAATTGCCACAAGAGTCAATTCCGGGAGAAAAAAATGTCAAACTGTTGACGTCAGACTGAAGAATAAAGAAAATGTTACAGTAAATACAGTTGATATTGCAGATACAAATATTTTGAAAGCAGACACTTTTATTGATCATACAATTAAAAGCACTACTTTGAAAAGTGGAGTTAGAGTACATATACCAGATGTTATTGTCCTCAAAGAAAAACAAGAACTTTCACGGAACCAATTTCCTGATGCTGAAGAGGAAAACGTTAAACACAATTGATAACATATTTTTTGATGTCTACAACAATATAAATTCATCAAATTTGAAAAATACATTCCAAAGCAAATGTACAAATTTGGAAACCAGCAAAGAAAAGCGTGCTGGTCAGTCGGCTAAAAGGAAGTTATTTTTTGAAACTAAGGGATATCCAGAATATGAAAAAATACAAATTCTCTCAGATATAACGGTGAAATAATCAGACGACACCAACCCACCTGTAAATAACCTTTTGTATACAGGATTGTTTTATTATTGTTCTTATAATATATCTAAATCAAAAGTTGGAATAAAATGTCTATTTTGTGTTAGAGGCTACCATATTGATCCTTGTGCAAAGAAACAACAAGAAATTGAAAACTTAAATAGTTTTGTATGCCTTACCTGCACAAACAAAAAAAGAAAATTGGGAATTTTATGAATGGCCAATGACTGTAATTCTATATGCCAATAACTATGTTTGTATGGCCAATAACTGTGTAGTTCTGTAAGTTTTCAAATTTGTGTTAATTTTTAATATACATTATTATTTCTGATTAAAATAACCTGAGTTTTTATAGAATCTGATGTTTCATTACTATTAAAAAACCCTTACAAAATATTTCACTTTAAAAGATACCAATTTACAATTTTAATTCAATTGGCAATTCCTTAAGTGGCCAATCACTGTACCCGTTACCCTATATACAGTCTAACAATAAAACACTGAAAACTTTTGTTTTCAACACATCCATAAAATTTATTATAGTATCTCTAAAGCTATTTCAACAGTGTACCTGTCTTAAATGATCAATTTTTGGTATGCGTTTACACTTTATAGTCTTCAACTGAATAAGTTGAGGGGGGGAGAACTGTTTGTCTCAATTTGGTCATTCAGAATCTTGTCTGTATTTTTTAATTAGTTAATTTTCATAGATTCTAATAAAGATATGTTACGGCCTTATGTTAGATTTAAAAATTATGGGACTTAAAAACAAAGTTCTCCGTATGTCACAAACCTACCCATACTGACACGACTATGTACAATTCATCATCCCATCCTATACAACATAAATTGGCTGCCTACCATAGCCTTTTTCAAAGATTAATAGGATTTTCTATGTCAAAAAACAACTTCGAGATAGAATTGAACATCATTAAGCAAAAAATAGTAACAATGGGTACAACGAAGAAATATCAACAAAAATAGCCAAACATAAAAAATAAAGGAATCACATCAGCTTTCAAAACAAACAACAACTTAGGCAAATATATTCAGAACAACTGCCAAAAGAAAAAGTACTTACAAAGTGGTGTAAACCTTAAATGTGGCGACTGTTCAAAAATTTATATTGAACCAACCGGTAAAACTTTTAACAAACGTGTAGCAGAACACAAAAGGGCATTCAATGATAAAAAAACTATTGTACGTACGAAGTTCACCTTCTAGACTATAAGCATTCCTTTAGTGACCAATTTCAAATTCTTAACATTTGAAATAAAGGCCTTAAGCTATTTATATTTGAATCCATGAAAATTAATAACTTTAAAAATGACCAACTTGAGACAGACAGTTCTTCTCTACCTCCACCTAAATAAATTGAGGATATATTCAGTTAAATACTACTTAGTGTAAACGCATATCAAAAATAGATCACTCGATAAAGGCACTCTGCCGAAACAGCGGTAGTGATAATAAATTGTAATAAAGTTTGTAGAAGTGTTAAAAAAAAGTTTTGTCTATGTTCAGAACCTCTCTTGCCCTCAATATTCCCTTGTAGCATTAACTGTGAAAGTCTGTATTTATTATTACGTATAATTTGGCCGAAGTAAACCAATTCTCTGTTCTTTACGGTGGTAATAATTTATTTGTCTTTTCTTAGCATCTAGAGAATCGTTATGTTAGTTCTGTGTTGTATTTTTGAGCCCCTTAACATATGTCGGTAGCAGCACTTTTTGAATGCCTCTAATCGTTTTGCAATCGATAGTATGCAAAACGTCCCTTTTTTAATTGCCGTATTGCCAAAATTTACTAAGAGCCTAAGAAGGTATCCATTGAATTCTGGCAGGCAGTGGTGGAGAAAATCATTTAAGACATCTAACGTCACGGATCAAGAGCCGGGTACGACACTAGGTGAGAGACCTCAGGGTAGAGCCGGATTAACCAAGTTCTTGCTAAAACCTTAACCATCCTTCCAGAGTAGTGGACCACTCAATAAAAAAGTAAAATCAATACAGTAATCGTCACCTTAAAAGAATAATAACTATATTATATTAAGGAAAACTTACAATTAACCATACCTATCACCATAAATCAGAAAAAAAATTGTTTAAGAACTGCTTATTAGCAAAAGAAAACAAAAGAATAAAAATATTTCCGTGGGACCATAAACTAATTTTGGTACTTAACGGTTCTTCACTCTTGAGAATAAAGAAACAAGAATTTCCTCCTTTGTCCTCCTGCTTCTTCTTCTTCATTGCCCCAGAGATCAGACAGTGTACTTCTTTCCATTCTCTCTCACCTCTCGTGATTATATTTACCATGTTTCTTTCATCTAGCCTGAAACCCAATCGCTTCTTTAAGTCTTCCCTCTCATTTGCCGACTTCAGCCAGTTAAAAAGTCTGCACAGAGCTTTCGGTATCTCACAAACAGTACAGTCCGCTAAGGCAGATTCGCCTATCCTATTTGTGAAGGTGCAAAAACTACCATGTCCAGTCAGAAAATGCGTCAGGAAGTAATCTAGTTTCTTAAACTTATATTTCTACCACGGTCTCAGCTCGCGAATAAGCTCCTTCGTCCACCTTGAGTTTTCGCTATGATTCGCCAATTGCCTCTGCCAGTTCCCTATCGTTCTCTCTCTTTCTTCCTCATCTATATTTCCATTCATCCTCTTCGCATATACCCTCGCTCGCTCTTTGCACATGTATATAAAGTATGCAACCCTATCCTTTTCCACTGTAAAGATCTTTACACCGATCACTAAAAGACAGTTTATTTTCGAATTGCGCTCTTGCTTATTATTGGAGATATATGTTTGAGATTAGTCTTTTATCCTTACCATCGAGTCCTGTTCTTTTTAGATTGATTGATTAGTTTCCCAAGTTGCACTTTGTCAAGTGCTCTCTCGAAATTAATGAAACATTCATACACATCTTAGGTGATATCCTTGGCTCTCATATTAGAACTGCAAACTGAAACGTGCTTCCCTCTTTCTGAGTTCTGCTCTGAATCCAAATTGAACTTCACTTTAAGTAAATGGCTTATCAAACTAATTTATCTATGTTTATCATATTTTAAAGACTTCCTTGGCTTTGTAGGGTAGTGCAATGAATATCGATAGTACCCAGTCTTTTGGTAAGTGACCAGTCTCATATAGGCTGTTGAATAGGGCTGTAATTTGGTCTAATAGCTTTAAAATTTCACCATGTACTTTATCCGGTACTAGTGATTTCTGATCTTTAATTCACTTAGTGCCTATTGCTACTTCGCTTGTTATTGCTGGGCCGTAGGGATTGTCTATTTCATTCGGTTTTCTTGCCGAGTCATCAAATAATGCTTGCATATTTATTCTCCCCATCTTCTTAATTATCTTCAGTTAAAGTCAAAAATTGTGTTGTGTTGTGTTATTTTCTGGTGTTCCGTACCTCTTTAATCTTTTTGTGGATATGAAAATGGTCATATTCGCATTGTAGTGTTTCAATTTTCGCACATTTCTCTATCAGCAATGCTTCTTTTGCTATGTTTTTTCCGATAGTATATTCCTATGCAACTTTTTGTATTCATTAATATTTTTACCTTTTAATTTTGTTTGCTTTTCTATCATCTGCAATATTTTATCTATCATACATTCTTGCTTCTTTCCTTTGTGTCTACGTCTCCACGTGTCCACGACCCTTGTTTTAGCTGTCTTTAGGAGCAATTTTCATTTAAGTAGCCTATAAGCTCTATTTCCTGCCATGATTAGAGCTGCTAAATCTTTTTCATAAATATTTTCAACTGTAAGCTTTGCTCCCAAGTATTTCAATTCTTTAAAAACTTCGAAATTGTGTTAATTTATCGAAAATAAATCTTTGTTGATCCCAATGAACTTTTCTTCAGGATCCTTAAGTGACAAATGGAGTCATCGAGTATATTTTTTTGTTTGAAGCAGTGTTAAGGCTTTAGTTACTATCTACCTCATTACGCAATATTGTAAAGAAGGGAGGTTTGGTATCAGTTTAAGAGTTTATGTAGGACATATTAGTATTTTCCCTTTAACTGCCAGGCACGCCAACTCTTGCACTTTTCACAACTGAGCATATGCTATTGTACTCTTTTAATTTCTCATGACTTTACAAATAATCCATTAGTTACCACAAGACTGATAATCATATGGTATTACCAGAAGATCATTTTCAGTTTTGGTAATTAAGTCGTTACAAAAATCCTGCGGCATGACCAGCTCATTGTGGGTGGCTTATTCCCATTTAAATAGTAATTACTCCAAGTTAGTTTTATCAATTGTTTTGATTGACTTCGTTTAATGTCATTAGTCTTACCTTTTCTCTTAAAAGATTTTAACTGTTATTTTTTTCTGTTTTAACAGTGATTATCCCTGAAGCATATATTACTGTTGGTGAAATTGTTATCATAGCTTATACTTTATTTCCTAAATATCTTTTTATTTCTATAAAATTGATAATTCCCTTATGACTAGACTTCGGCAAATATGCAAATAAAAATGTAGAAAATATGCGCATAAATATGCACGTGTTTACCCGAAAATATGCAAATATTTTACAAAATATGCATACAAATAAATAAAAAAATCGTAAAATAGTAACAATTTGATTTAAAAAAAAAGTGTACATAACTAAATATTTCCTACTATTCATTAAGATTTACATTTATTTTAAGTAACTACATCATTTTTAAGTATGAATAAACTTATTTAGAATTATGGTAACAATAAATGACCAAGTGGTGTTCAAAATTTTCTAACAAAAACCTGTGGCTTCTGTCTGAGTACATATATTTATATATGGAAAAACTTCGTTCAACATCAACTGATGTAACGGGAGCATTTTTCAAACTAACCAAAACATTTGGTTCTAAATTAATTGTTTCCGAAATATTTCCAGCTAGAACACTGACTACTTCAGAAAAAATATAGTAACCTTTATTTTTTTCCATAGTAGCTTCAAATTTTTTTAAAATATCTTTTCCAATATTACCTCTAACGTTCCGACAACATGACGCAAATTCTTTTATTAATGCTGTACTTTCGAACAATGACAGTTTTGGTGATTCTAACTGAGTAATTGTTTTTTGAACAAAACTAAAATTTGATTTTATAAATGAAAGTTCTTGTTGAAGCAAGTTACTCTGAAAAGTTTGTTTAGAATCCAAAAGAGATTGGGAACTTTCATCTGTTAACGTATCAATTATGTTCTTTATTTTAACAAAATGATCTGCATAAAAATTAGCTGCTTCTAACCATGTTCCCCATCGCGTTAAAATAGGTTGTGGTGGAAGAGGAATGTTAGGTAGCATTTCTTTATAAAGTTGAATTCTTATAGGAGATTTAAGAAATACTTTTTTGACACTGGATATCATGGTATTTACAAGAGGAAACTTTTTTCGTATTTCCTCTGCAACTCTGTTTAATCCATGCGCTACACAAGTAACATGTATTAAATCTAGGAAAAATATTTTTAAATTTTGTCCTGCTTTCACCATATAAGGAGCAGCATCCGATAAAATAAGCAGTAATTTATTAGAAGGAATAGTTGTCGGAAGAAAAAAAGTTGCTAATGTTTCTTGTATAAAACGCGAAATTGTTAAAGCATTTGTTTTCTCAAGTTGCTGGCATGAAATAAGATGAGATTTTGGTAAGGTATCTTCTTTAAGAACACCAATCAATAAATAAGCAATATACTTTCCTGAGGAATCAGTGGTTTCGTCTACAGATATGTAAAAATAATTATCTGCAATTTCTTCCTTAATATTAATTAACACCGACGAGTATAGCCCGTTCACATGATTTCTTCTTAGAGACCGATCACTTGGAACATTAAGTTTGCAATATTTTTTTAGAAACAAACTAAAATTTACATTTGCTAATTTTGAAAGCGGTATGTTTGCAGACACTAATGCGCGACACAAGTCTTCATTAAAAGTTTCTTGCTCATCTAATTTTTTTGAAGTAGATTGGAAACATTTAGCTATTGAAGTTTGATGTTTTCCTCCTATTTTTCCTTTTTTTGCAATGTGTGAAGCAGTTCTCACATGTTGGTCTATCTGAAATTTCTTCTCACATGCTATCTATAAATAAAAATAAAAACCTTTATTTTTACCCAACCTTTAAAATATAAAAATATACAAGGTGTTTTTGGTTAATCAAATAACTGGTTTGGAAAAAAAAACACTCGCTAAGTGTTTTAAATGCAGTATTAATCCACAAATTAGTTTTTGTTACTAACCATTAGTACATCATATAACTTATTTTAAAATTCAACAAAAGTTTTTTTTTTGTTAATTTAATTACAATAAAAATAATTGTGTTTTAGAATAGCTGACTTCATAAAAAAAAGTAAAGGTGAAAAATTTTTCTAAATACACACCATTGTATTGTACCATGGACAATTTTTTCTCACTAAAGGAAGCTATTTTTCATTTAAAAACAACCTACGAGTACTAAATTTCAAGTAAATACGTTTATTGGTTTTAAAGTTATTGTTGTTATTAACTAAATGAATTTAATTTTTTTTAATTTTAACACCCTGTATCTCGAAAAGTAAATAAGTTTGACCCCTCATTAACTATATCGTTTTGTTCAATTTTTCGAGAAGTATCTACAGTCAAACGTTGTAAGTGTCATTTGGAAACACCCTGTATGTATGAAATATTAGATATTTAATAGAAAATATTAGATACTTACAATTTTGCCACAGACTGAACAGTAGATTTTTCCCATATCCATAGACAGCTCTTTATAAGGTTTAATCCAAGTTGAAGCACTGGTTGTTTTAGGCATTATAAAATCACAATCTTCCTTTTTGTTACGCACAACGAGTATTTACGCTTTGAATATCAAAACAAAAATGATTTACAAATCTGAGCATCAAATTAGAAATGTTTAGGTACCTAATTTAATAAACTGGGAGATTTTGGAAAATCCCTAAATTAGGAACAAAACTATTAGCCGGTTACCTGCTGTTAAGATACAATAAATTGTAGATAGATTTGGGGATTAGATCATAAAATGCAAATGAGCGAACCCTTAGCGATTATCCAATAACTGAATGCCTCAGTGACCGAGACTTTCTAAGAATGTTGAGGGCTTCTTAAATTGATCTTCTTTGAAATTGTAAATGTTTTGTACCTGTAGAGATTACGTACTTAGATCATTTCTTGATTAAAATGACTACAAAATTTTATACAAGAATTGAAATAAATTGGTATGTTTAAAAATTTTCAAATACAGTATAAAAATCTGAACTTTTATGCACTTTATGCAAACTTTTATACAAATATGCCAAAATATGAAATATTTGCATAAAATATGCACAATATGCAAAATATGCAATATGCATATTTGCCGAAGTCTACTTATGACATTTTCATTTTAGATCTCGTGTATTATGTGTACTTTTAACTAGTTCTGCCACAATAAAAAATTCTACCTCCCTATCTGTCTCTATTCGTATATCTACATCGAAATTAAATCTGTTTATTCTTCTGGCCTTTGAGTTAACGGAAAAATATTTAAATGATTAAATTATTAATATGACAATGAAATAGATTTAAAATTAGTGAACGTTATGACAAAGCTACTTTATTTTTTTTATATAATGGTACGAGTCATGTATGATTTTGTAATCATTGTTAATATTCCCTTTTTTTGTTATGGTTAATATTATCTTTACCAGCAGTTTTACTTAAATAATGACTAAAATAGATTACCTGAAATGTGATTTTTTCTTATAAAAAGCAGTCTTAAAATCAAGTTTTTATTTTTTATTAAAATTATAAAAGAAAATATATGTCCACTCTGTATAAAGAAGTTGGTCGAGCATATTTTTCCGCGCCACAAATTCGTTGCGGGTCCTTTGGCGATTCATAGGAGAAATTTTGTTTGACGTATGGATTTGCCGCGACATAGAGGGAGAAAAAAGATGTATTGTAAGACATCGAGCGTTGTGAGAAATGTAGTAGAAGATGAAGATTGTCACAGTGGCTGATCAAATTTGCATACAATGCAGTGACATGTCGTAATGGGAAATGGTGTTCCGCCGTATTGCGGACGACTGTATGCTTCTTGAACACAATTTTCTATTAATCACTGTTACGATCCGTTAATTAAAAAGTTCATCCATATATCTCCGGCTAATCTCTACTCTGCACTGCACTTTTCTTTTTTTATTTTAAGTTTAATTGACATTCTTCTCTGCCACGCTGTATTAAACCAGCTACGGCTACATCTTCGTCCATTCACAAACCATTGTCTTCTTTAACACCACGCTCTCGACTAACGGAAATTGCCTCTACTTTCCGCATATATATTTAACTTACTTAATTTTTTTTTAAAGTCGAATAGAATAAGTTTTAGGTAATACTTAAATTACGAAAAATAGTGAAAAACAATAAATTCAATACAAACAATTTATATTGTCGTTATAATGCCTAAGTTAGCTTAACGAGTATTATTTTTAAAGAAAAATATAACAGATTTAATACACGAAACAATGAATTTTATTAGAATTTTATGTTAGCTTGTTTAATAAATTTTGATAGCATGGGAAGATGGCATACCATGGCTCTTAGTGGTACACAGTGTTTTTTTGTAAAAGCTTAACCTAATAAGGTTTTTAGAGGGGCGGTAATAGCTAATTACACTTTGTTTAGTAAATATGTGCATTCGTTGTTGCGCGTGTAATATCTGCTATGTGCTGAACCCCAAATTTTACAGGAGAGGGAAAAAACTGTTAAACTTTTTATTCAAACCCCTTAGTTCTTATTTTATTTCCTGTTCATACTATTTGCACATGTTTATAGAATGTGGGGATCGTAAATAATGGTTAACTAATAGTTTTAAAATAATTTTAGCTAAAAATAGTTTAATTTAACACATGGCAGGTGTTACTAGTTCAAATAATGCAACATTGCAGATATTAGTCAAACACAAAAACGTTGATCTATGCAGATTTAAAGAATTTGGAAACTGTCAATGATAAATTTAGCGCATTTACAAAATTTACTAATGTTTGAGCAAAATTAGGTAATTATAGTTATTAAACACATCTAAGGATTTTATTAGCCTGAGTAAATATAAATTGATAAAATTAAAGGTATAAAACAGTATTACAAGCAAAGAAAAATTCTACAGATTATGTTTTAGTTTTTTTTTTCTTTATCCGGTACGTACTGTAACTCGTCGTAAAACGCGTGGTGGTCTGGTTTTATCACTGACTTCAAGTCCATGAGATGATCGTATTTAGTTTTTGCGATAGGACGTGGGGAGGAATACAATGATTTTGGATTTTCATTGCCACATTTTCGTCTATGAGTTAAGCTATCCCATGGTTCATTATGTCGGAGTCGAAACCGTATCTTTTTAGACCAAGAATATCGGTGACAACAGGGTCTCCTACCTTTTTACGTGTACTAGTCTAGTCTAGTGTACCATACTAGTGTACTTGGAGGTGCTTCATTTTTTTTTTACTAAAGACACAGAAGTGTACTTGTGGAATATTTGTTTATTACATGATTTGCCTAAATTTACATATTTGTTTTTTGCTATTTGTCTTGTTTGATTTATGTTTACTTTGCTAATATGTTGACATTCTATAATACTTTTAACTTGCTGAACATTTAAGAAATAAAAATTGTTAATTTGTAGCAATTATTTGTTTCTCTCTTATAATCTTCCTTCCTTCTGGTAACTAATAAAAAGTAAATCTGACAGAAATGTAGAGCGACAATATAAGGTAAGTGAGATTGCTTCTCTTTCTTTTTGACTATGTATGTATTTTGGTTTTTTTTTTAGAGAGGTTTAGTCTATCTGTCATTTTTTTGGAATGTTTCTTAAACCAATCTTCTCATAGGTAAAGTGTCGAGTTTTCCTCGTCCCTCGACAAAAGACTAGGTGGCGCACCAATATACCCCCATCACAGATCGATGTATAGACCCACGTTCCAAATCTCACCACTGTGTCCTTCGAAACACCTGTGCGTCGGTTTGCAAGGTGAATACCTGCACCTGGACTTCCCATTTCTCTTTGATCTCCCACTTCCCATCCAGACAAGTATCGTTACATGTTCAATATATAGTTAATGATATAGCTGCTTCCTCTATAACATGTTCTCAGTTGATACGCGGGTGTTTATTTGGTTAAACCTTATTTACGTCTGTCCAATTAACTACATACCGATAGGACGTTCCCTATTAGCCGTTGTCAAATGGAGGCGAAATCATACATTAGGCTTTATTAAACTAGGTTATGCCAACAATATTGACATTTATAGAAGGTTTATAGGATAAGAAAAAAATATAAAATAAATAAATAATTGATAATGAGCTAAAGTGACAGTTAAGGCATTGAGGGTAATCTTAATGTAAAAGCCAGGATATAAAAGGTTAATTTAAAATTTTTAGGAAATTATAACCCTCTACCTTCTATATTTTAGAGATAATTACATGGTTAAGTTATAATAGGTACTGATTTTATTTTTTATATTCTCTACTAACCCCTAACCTCAATATGTTCTTTGGTTTCAGTTCTAATAGTTCGCAACCCTGTTGTCTGTCTACAATTAAAAAAATTGCCGAATAATTTTTTGTCAATTAATTGCGAGCTAGTAGAATTCTGAGAAATTATTAAGGTACCTGTCAAATACGCTGCTCCTAATAACAGCCATTTCAAAATTATAGTTTTTTGTACAAGTGGTTGATCGTTCTTAATTATGGGCTATCTCTATTCTCTTTCAAAAGTGAAAGACAGTTTCTTATGCACCACAATGAAATTTCTGCACGCTTCTATACTGTGACATGAAATCATCTTGCTGTACAATGAATATCATAAATTTCGCCAGTGGTGCGCTATATAAACTTGAAGAAGGTTTCAAAAGTTTTTACACTAAATAACTATGTGCTATCAATTTCAAAGGTTAGAGTCTAATAGATCTGATTTTTACTTTATTGACTTTTGCTCGAAATAGTTCTGAAGTTAATATTTTTTATTTGATACAGCATATGTAGTATATTCTGAAAAAGGACTAACGAATAGATGGTATATTTATTTAATAAAAACATTTATCCATCCATCAACGGTAATCTAACTTATTGCAGAGTATTGCACTGCTCAGTATTTTCAGTTTTGTGTTACTGCTGGGGATAATAGGTGTGTTGGTGATTGCCCTTTTCAGTATTCTCTCAAAATCTGGTAAATTGGATATTTCGATACTAATACACTCCTACGTTCTGATAGGATAATATTATATAGGGTTATTATTATTAACAATACTATGCCTGTTTAACATTTAACTACAAGATATCTTAGTGAAAAATGAGCCAAAAGTCGTTTCCGTATGTTAAAGAAATCCTGATTTCGTGTAACGATATATGATTATGATGCATTATAATTATAGTGCATTATTTGGAATTTAAGTTAGTTTCAAAATAAATTATAAGTGCTGTTTTTCAATCAAGCTTAATTTTTTAATATTTTAAAATAATATGGAAATTCTTCATCGCATTTATGAACGTGTTAAATTATGTAAATACAAGTTGTAAATGTAAGACTAACAGTAATATTTGCATAAGCATTATCTGATAATATGGCTTGAAAATTAAAAAAAACGCACATAATAAAATAATAAAAGAGTTAAAAATAAAAATAAAAATAAAACCAAACAAAATTTACGTAAAATGCGTTAGGCTTTCACGGCCATCGTCTAACTTGTTAAACTGTTTGTTCGGGCTGTTAGGCCGTTGTCTTCTGAGATTATTTTTTGACGTTTCGCCAACACTAGGGGTTGGCATCTTAGAGTAACATCTCCAGAAGATGCCAAACCCTAATGTTGGCGAAACGTCGAGAACTAATCTCAGAAGACAACGGCCTAACAGCCCGAGCAAACAGTTTAATAAGTTAAAATTTATGTATCTATAAAAATAATTTTAAAGTATTAACATTCTGATAATAAGAAATATTTGACTATAAATCTGCAATCAATAATATTTAAAATTCAGTCGACTTTAAAAACAAACAAAAACAAGTCTGGCTAATTGCCTCTTTCAAAGCCATTTTTCAGGGAAAACAGGTAATTTCAGGTTTCAATTCTATATAAAGAAAATTAAAGTTCGTTGCATTTAAATAAGCATTTTCCGTTTGTGATATATTAGTTGTGGTTGTTTTGATGGTGATTTTTCTTGATCAGCTCGAGTTTTCTTTTGAGACTCTTCCATACGGCGCTTCCCAATGACTCATAAGGAACGTCCTATGGATATAGAACAGGTGGGAAGATATAATTGACTTCAGCACGTCGATGGAGAACAGACAAAAGAGAAATTAAAGTGTCTGCAGCTTGAAAAAATCGAGAAACTAGGATGTCTGTAGCATTTTATTAATATGTGTTAAACATTTTAACTGCATAGTTTTGATGTCCAGACATGACAATTTAACATAACTACTTACAAAATAGTTTAAAACACATAAAGTTATGATCAATAAAAGTACCTGAACATCGCCAGATGTTGGGGTACAGAAATATTTCTGTAAGTATAATAAACCTATTCCGATATTCTATACCACTACACAAATTACCATTTAAAGCCTTAACATTTTTTAAGTAAATAATGTTGTTCTTCTGCTAGTGTTCCCTTTTTATTTGTCCAACTAAAGTATTCGTTTCATTTCTAATTCGTTTATAGTGGTTATATGCCTGTTGTGTTTGTTGTGTTTTGTATTGTAAAAGGGCTTTCTTCTTTTCTTTACATTTGTTCTTTACTTCCTCTCTAAACCATGGAGTTTTCTTTTTTGATATGTTAATGTTTGTTACTTTCCTCTCTCCAAGTGATTCTTTTGGTGCGTTAATTATGTTATTTTTGAGTTTTTCCAGCTTTCCTCGATGTTATCGTTTTCTAATATTTCATTTTCAGCAATCTTCTCTGTAAAAGATAAAGTGGATAACTTGATTGCGAAAGAAAATCAAATGTGTGAAAGATAATACATAACAGCACTTCAATGAAAACCAAGAACTGCTAAATGATAACGATAATCTGACTAACAAAACAAATTACAGAAAAAGAAATTATAATTCTAAATACAAGACATAAAGTTAAAGGAATAATAAATACCACGCCAAATCAGAAAAGTCCTGGTCTGAGCGGTACTGTGGCTGAAAATATAAAATATGGGGAAGATGTTTTGTTAAAGAAATTTCATGAGAAAATAATTAGAGTATGGAAATCCCAATAAACGCCCTAACACTGGAATAAATCTATTATAATACCTATATTACAAAAAACGAAGTAGAACCAAACTCGAAAACAAATTTTCATGCTACGATATATCCTGATGAATTGTTATGAATATAACATACGAGCTCAAGTGTTGAAGTGTCAATAAAACTAGTAAGATTGATAAAACGACACTTAAAAACCACAACAGAGGGAAGTACAAAGGTGCAGTCTCAGATCTAACACTAGAAATCTACGTGCACTAAAGATAGAAGATGGATCAATCATAATTAAAGCTGGATTAATATAAATACGTGCCATACTTATTCACGAGACGTTTAGAAAGAGCCAAAATATAAGTTAAGATTGACCAAGGGCAATATACGGCATAACAGAGAAATAAGGGTACCTATGCCTATCGATTATTTGACAATGTTGTACGGTGCCAAGACATGGACTATGAACAAAGCCTTTTAAGACAAGTTAGGCTCCTGAGAAAGAATGATGCTTCGCAGAATATTTGGTAAGATAGTGTAGAGTGAACAGAGAAGACGAACTAATGAGGAAATGTATAACAACCCTCATATATCAACAGTAATTAAAAACCGTAGACCAGAATGGCTCGGCCACTCAGAAATGGAGGAGCAATGAAGGATTGCACGTATGTCAAGAATGTTGAATGGAGGTTACCAGAAGGCAAAAAAAGGTATATCACGAGGGAAGTGGAGGGATGCAGTCATGAATAATATCAAAGAGCTGAGAATCAGAATTTGGAAATAGAAGGCAAGAAAGAAACTGAAAAATAATTAAGTTTAGAATTTATTTTAATAATTTCATTCTCAAAGGTAGTCGCGATTCCAAAAATTAGAGTAGTAACATTGGTGGATACCAATGTTACTACTTTAATTTTTGATTCTAAAGTATTCTAAAAGATTCTTAAGTGTTGTCCACTCACTTCAGAGCTTTTGAGAATACTTAAAATTACCAGACAGAGAATAAATACAGTTTAAACATAAATGACTTTGCTTCTGACATTTCTAATAAAAAAGTCTTCTGCGTATGTCAGAAAAGTATCTCAAAAGGTTTGAGCACCCCTATATATATATATATAAATTGTTGCATTTTTTAAACTTTTTGTGCTAAAGAAACAAAAAATCGTAAAAAAGTTAAGTTATGTACGGTTGTATGACGGACTGTTCTGTCGAATCGACCGAAATTCCGACCTAAGGAATTTATATGTTACGAGCAATGTCCGAAATTGGACAATCCTAGCATTGTACAGAAAATCTTGCCCACTTCTAGCATTGCACCCCTTTACTGTACAATCTCCGAAATATATATAATCGTCGGACTTTGTATAAAAGGATTGCTGTACAATGTTCGAATTTCAATAAGTAGCCATGCGTCAAAGTTTAAGATAATATATCAGATATCGATTCATATCGATTTTTACAATTATTCCCCATCTGTTATTAACGACAAACAAACATCAATTGAGGTTATAAATCCATAATTGACCAGCGTTTTTGACTTTTGGATTCGTAGAATTAAATTATTTTAAATTATCATACATATCTCTTGAAAATCTAAGATGTTTTACAAACATCTTCCCTATATTATAGTGATGTATCTATCTCTTGAAGCTTTGAAATGTTTCACGAACAATATCCCTATTGTAGAACAATTTCTTCTTCGATTCGATTTTTCAATTTTTGATTTGGTGTGTCGCTTGTCAATAATAATCGATTCGAACCGATGAACGTGTCGACAATTATTTTGATTATTTCGGACATTGTACAGTTTGGGGGTACAATGCTAGAAGTGGACAATAATTTGTGTACAATGTTAGGATTGTCCAATTTCGGGCTTTCCTCCTAACATATATATCAAAATCTAACTTCTTTACATTTTTTGATTGCTCTTTTTGCCTTAGTCTATAGGTGCAGCCAGCTGGACAATGTTTACTAATTTATTACATGGTGAGTATTTGGGTTGGGCATCGCCGCGTCATATATTGCAGCAATTGGAATTTCCTTTATATAAAATTTAAATCTTCAATGGAAGGTGTATATTCGCGTGACAGATTAATTTCATTATATTATCTATATGCACACTAAAAAATGGCCTGTATGTGTCGTTTGGCACTTTCATGGATATCAATTCGTGGATAGAGTATCGTCAAGATAGTGCAGCGTAGTGGGAGGCGAGTTAGTGCATACATTTCAAGAGAACCGTACACATCTGAAGATGGGGAGCCCATAATTCCTGTAAAAAGATCTAAAGTTGTCCAGTTACCGCCTATAGTTGTAAGAAAAACCTGTAATGTATATTTGCCAATATGCTCTGTTAGCAATAAAAATTCTTACATGCGTTGCCGAAACTCTGGATGAAGTAGAAAGTTTAGCCTTGATGCCCATTATGCTGGACCTCTCATATTATGTCAGTCAAATAATTTATTTTAGTGTTTATACATTTTCACAAATGCAAAGAGAAAATAGAAAATATTGTTAAAATAATAAAAACTCTTTTCTTTGGACTGAGGGAGCTATGTCTATGCTATGTATCTTCTTATCTTCTTATTGAAATTTCTTTGTTAAAATAATTCTATGTTTAACTAATAATAATTTCCAACTAGCCTATAAAATATACATAAATTAAGTGCTAACTATAAATGTGAGTACCTATGAGTGTGTGTGTGTGTGTGTGTGTGTGTGTGTGTGTGTGTGTGTGTCAATATTATGACGGCGATGGTTCTTGAGCTACCTGGTAGAGGGTGCAGTCGTCTTCTAGAGATTTATCTTATTTTCATCCAAAGTCAGTTAAAATTCATTACTCGGGGTTTTTGGGGTTGTTGAACACGAATATTTCGACGGCGATGACTTCTTCTGCTGGAGTTTTATGTTAATATAATCGTAAATAACAAATTAACAAAAATCTGCAGTAGACGAGGTCCACGCTGGGCAACAGATACCTTGGAGATAATCGCCTTCGTAATATTACCCCTCGAGTAATAAATTTTGAATGATTTCGAATAAAAATAGTATAAAAATCTAGGAGACGAGATCCATACTGTACTCCAGGTAGATCGAAGCTCATCTCTGTCATAATATTCGTGTTCAGCGATCTGAAAACCCCACGAATAATGACTGTTGATATTGATTTCGAAGAAAAATAACATAAACCTTCAGAAGATGGACATGGACACTAGATAGCTCAAGGATTATCGTCGTCAGAATATTCGTATTCAGTGACCTCGAAAACCTTCTAAGTAATGACTTTCGACTAATTTAGAAATAAAATAACGTAAAACTCCAGGAGAAAACGTCCACCCTAGGCACCAGGTAGCTGCATGACTATCGTCGTTATTATATTTGTGTTCAGCTACCATGGGAACTCCCGAATCACAAAATTAAACTCATTCCTAAACACGGATATTTTCTTAGTTGAAAATTTTTCATTTCCTACGCACTTTGGAAATACATTTTTCTCATATGCACAATATGTAATTTTTATTTAACTACCACTGAATTTTGTTCACATGCTTTCCTGAGACTTTCACAAATCGAATGCAAAAAGTTTTACAGCGATTGATCTTTCTGTGAAAAATTGGTAAGTTTTGTGCTTCGTTTGCTCGCCTATTTCTAGCTTTTCTTGAAAACTCAATTAGTAGCAACAATCCTCTTGAAGAGGCTTTGAAAGTTACAACCAATATAAAATTACTGCTTTTACACAGGAATTCTATATATCCTATAATAATTGATAGATCGCTTAAAAATAGAATTACTCGTTTATTAAAAAAAATTGAAAACTAGTCTTGAGCTAGGATCTGGTGAGGAAGCATTTATCAATATTTTTCTCTGTCTTGCTCTATGGCTATAAAATGAACTCTGAAACAGAGAAAAGAATAAATGCCTTTGAGATGTATATATACAGACGGATACTGAGAATTCCATGGGAACAAAAAGTTGCCAACGATGATCAAAGAAAATACACTATTTGGATCATATGTTAAAAGGTGTAAGATATGAATTACTCCATGTCATATTGAAAGGGAAAGTACAGGGTAAAAGATGAGTAGGAAGTCGCCAGTACTCCTGACTGAAAGAGCTGGGGAGATCATTTGATCGATCATCCGCAGAAATATTTCGTGTAGCAGTTTTCAAGCTGCAATTGACATTTAGATCGCCAACCTTCAAAAGGAGACGGCGCAATAAGAATAAGTTAAAAACTTCAAAGCCTTTAGTGAACCGGATTGAGATCTTTCTTTAGGCCCTCTTGTGCACAGAAGTCGAATGCTAGGAGTTCCGCTTAAAATATTGTACGAGTATTTCCTAGGGCTATGGAAAGACTAGTGTTAGGATCAGTAATCGCTATTCCTACACCCTTTTATGTTTTTGACCTATCAGCATAAAATATGAGGGCACCTCATGTGATTTGTGTGGTTTAGTTTTGTGTCAACTCAGATTTATAATAATATTTAGTTTGAGTTTGAAATCTTGTTTTGCAGAAATAGTATCTGTGGGCATCTTCATGAATGCGTTTGTCCAATAATTAAAATTTCTAGATTCCCCATCAGGTCGAGTTTTACTTTGTAAGCCCGTGTTAGCCTAAAGTCACTTTCTAGAGCGATCTTTCTTACATGTAAGTACAAAGGAGGAAGATCTAGCGTAACATCTAGCGCTGCAGTGGGACAGGATCGCATTTCACCCGTAATTCCTACACAAGCGAGTATTTACACTTTTTACAACACAAGTGTTGCCTTTTGCTGCGTTGTTTTGTTCCACCAAATCAGCTCAGTATAAGTAACTGTGGGCAGACAACCGTTATTTAAAACGAATCGATCATTTTAGGTTTCAGACCCCACGTTTTGACGCATAGCCTACGGCAAGTCCAAATTT
Source organism: Diabrotica undecimpunctata (assembly GCF_040954645.1). Classification (NCBI taxonomy): domain Eukaryota; kingdom Metazoa; phylum Arthropoda; class Insecta; order Coleoptera; family Chrysomelidae; genus Diabrotica; species Diabrotica undecimpunctata. The sequence continues at coordinate 40,297,378 of NC_092812.1, forward strand.
AGAGTTTTGGAAAAATTGCATTGATGTTATAAACGAATTAGCTAGCCGAATTTTAAATGAACCTACTAGCTCTACTAATTCGGAAAGGTTGTATTCTTGTGTGAGCGGATTTGGGAAGAGCCACGTACCAGGTTATTATCTAATAATTTGGAAAAATTTGTAGATTTATTAAAAAAACTTTTGTACACATTTTACTTTTTCTGTTTATATTTTTTAAATTGTATGCATATATACAATTTTAATTACTATGCATATATACAATTTTAAAGGCATGTAAAAATAACTATTATATTTAAAGAAACACTGATATACGTCGATTTTTATGTTTATATTAACATTAAAAATGGATTAAACTGTATTATGCATTTATTATGAATTTATGCATTTTATGTGATGTGGCTCGTAACTCAACCGTGAATCATGTAATCGTGAGCGAGACTCACGCGAGACTCACTATAGGATCTCATGTGCGTGAACGGTCGTGAGTGAAATTAAGTAACAGACAAGAAATGGAAAACCACTCACGCGCCAATCCCTACTTCATAGGTGTTTCTATTTACTGCTCAACATTAAGAAAAAACAAAATAATGGCTATCACACATAATATAAATCAGCATATCATTATGTACACACAAGAATAATATCTTCGTTGCTGCATAACAAAAAACCTTGGTCATGAAATTAAAATACGAGTGTAAATCTAAAAAATTTGATCACCTATACAGAAAATGAGAAAAAGCCAACTAACCATAACTAAGACATCGAAGAACAATCATGACCATTGATACTACACCACCCATTTCCTACTAAGTAGAAACATTTGTTATACTTATAACTGTCTTCATTTATGGAAAAAAAATTCGAAAACTGTTTTAGACGTAGTATAAATAGTATACTTACATTCTAAAATCACCTACCGGTAAAAATATTATAATATTCTCAAGAAGCATAAACAAATTAAAGTTGCTCGTGACTAATTGTCACTGTGCATATCAATTATTTGTTGTAGTAGTTGTAATTATTTTCTACTACAATGCCTCATAAATATTAAACAAGAATTATAATAATAACCATAGTCAAAAACCTTAGACAATTAAATATAAGCGGGAATATAAAATGTCATAGAAGAAATAAACAATGATGGTTCTATATATTTAAGGAATGCCATGGGACAGACGCTTTGCCATAAACTAGAGATTGCCTATAATTATAGGTTGTGTGTTATTGTCCACATTTCAAAATTAGTTTCACTTTGGGTAAAATACTACGACGATTCTAAACGTTTCAGAAAAACTCGTTTCAAAACATTACACATGACAAGGGAGTAATCAACGAGGGTCCTCTACCAGTGGCAGCGGTATTAACTTTTTTACGATAAAACTTACTCACTTTTTATATTTTTTCCATACGATCTGCCACAACAAAGGACTTAAATACATAACATAAATATCAGTTATACAGTGTGTAAAATATTCCGCTTTTACAAACCGTTTACAAAAAAAATACAGTTAAAAAAGGAATGATGGCAGTAATTTTCATATAAATTAGAACACCGTTTTCACAAAAAAATGTTTATATAGGACAAAATGATTGTTTATTTGAGAAAGTTTGTCACATTACTTAAATTTTCAACTTCGACACGGCAAGTCTCGGTGGCTAATAGGGAACGTTGAGAAGAAAATTTCGAAAATTGGCTTCCGTTCTGTCAATAATGCTGCAAAAATATCCTGCGTGAAGTAGTTGTCCGGATAGCTAGAGCAACGTGATAACTGGTTCCAAAAATGTTTTTTAACCCTTAACCTTATTTTTACCTTAATTTACACTAACCATCGTAAAATTTACTAGGCTGGCAAAAAAAATGTAGTCGCTGAAAAAGTACTTTATGTAACTTAATTATATAAATTATTTTGAATAAGATGTTTCTAAAATCTAAACATCACAAAAAAATCATAAATTCAGCATTTTAGAACTGCAAAGATGGCATCAAAGGATGCGATATTCACCACAAAGTAGACGTCGGCTCGCAATGATGGGTTGTCATTTGACGTTTTCTAGACGGGCAAAATTGACACATGGCACGTTTTGACACAGTAGGGCATATTCGTTTTTGCTGCGGCTCCGGATTTAAAATATTTTCAATAAGTAACTTTAGCGAGCGGTTCAAAGTTGACCAATCTACACGATGTTGTGGCCAAGGTGTGGTCAGTTGTTCAGAAAAAATGGCTCAAAATTTTTTTCTGGTGATGGTGTTTTTCTGTTATCGTTGTTGGTGATGATTATAAATTATCCAACATGCAAGTTATATTTAACATATAACCATAGAACAGGCAAAGAGGCCGTCTTCTTGTTTGTTTATAGAAATTCATGTATTCGCACATTTGGTCAAATGTGTCTACTTCGTATTTGGTTGCATTATAAAATTTAATTCAATCTCATTCCTATTCGAAAAGCCAACGAGTCAACACCTCGGCTTCTTCAAATAGTATTTCTTATAAAAAAAACTTGTCAGTTAATGTGTCTTGTTATCAAGTAATTATTGAAAGTGAAAAGTTTTTTGTGAAACAACTTGGTATGTAAACTTTATAATTGATACAAACACAATAAATAGGCCAGGCATTGCGCCTGATTTTCATTAAATATTTTGGCATCCAGAATATTTAAAAATGCTTCTTCAACCCACCGCTCCAAGCTACGCAGCTGTTACCACATCAAAAACAACAAAACCTACACCGGCGACCACATCATATCCTAGCAGAAAGCAAGCAATAGTATTAAATGCTCTTCCAGATACAGCTCTCTTCGATTACATTAAGGCGATCGGTGAAATCGTAACACCAAAGCGTATTACCCACGCTTCCCGCATATCTAACCAACGCATTTGCATCTTTCTTGCTTCTATTTCTGACGTCGATATTCTTCTTAAAAACAATCCCACCGTTTCCGTTAAAAATGAAATTGTCCACATCCGCAGACTCATTTCCCCAACTAAAAGATTGTTAATATCTAATGTATGTCCATCGATTCCAAATCAACTTATCGAGCAGGCATTAAAAAACGAACTTGGTCTGCAACTAGCCTCACCTGTATCTCAGATTCGTACAGGCTCACCCGATGAAGATTATTCCCATATATTAAGTTTTCGACGGTCTATCTACGTAATACCAGATAAAGACAATTTCGAAATACAAACCTCCGTATTAATACATTTTGAAAACACTTCCTTCCGAATCTTCGTTACATCAGACAAACTAGAATGTTTCCTTTGCCAAAAAGCCGGACATACGGCTGAAACCTGCCAAAACCCACCGGATACCACTACCCACCCCCGTTTCGCCCAAGTACCTAATGAATCCACCAACAATAGCCCCACCGCACCTTCCGGCACCTCTCACACTTCTGACCCAAATTCTGCCTCCGACAATTTATCCAACATCACACCTCTACCTTTAGATCAACCTCAACCTACACCTCCTACTATCGCCCTCCTGAAAAGAGCCCATTCAACTGACTCAAGCCTCGATTCTCCCCCTGTAATTGCCATTTCAGATCCTACTACTCACACTCCAATAGATCCACAGTCCCTCGATGACACCTCCTTCCGGGCCCCCAAATCAGCCCCTAAAAAAAAATCGAAAACCAAAGATACAAAACCATCAGCCACTATCAGCCCGTCTGCCCGCTTAATCATAGAAAATCTTATAGCAGCAAACCCATCATCCTTTTCAATTAACTCGCTACAATTAATTGCTTTCTTGGAAAATTCTTTCGACTGCCATGACCCCTTAGCTGAAGCATACCAATTTACTACGAACATTAACGCCCTTCTTGATGACCTTAAACAAATATACCATAATATCTCTGATAGATCACTTAAAAATCGTATAACTCGCCTACAAAAAAAAATTAAGGCTACGATGAATCTAAATGATGTTATTGACACTGTTAGTCTTGCATCTGTTAGCTCTAATGACAGTGACCCATCCTTAGACAAAACCGACCTGCCTTAATTTATAACTTTTATATTCACTATAATTCAATGGAATTGCGACGGATATTATCCGCGCCTAGAACGTCTGCAGCTACTGATATCTCTCCACCACCCCACCTTCATTTGCTTACAGGAAACTAACTTCACGTCAACTAATCTCCATACACTCAAAGATTTTGAAGGGTATCATTACATCAGATCTGTCTGCTCCAGAGCTAGTGGAGGTGCATCTATATTTGCTTCTAAAGACCATTACTCCACTCTTCTTCCTCTGACTACCAATCTCGAAGCCGTCGCCATCACTACTTACTGCCCTAACAAACTTACAATATGCTCTATATACATCCCTCCTGACTACATTCTAAAGGAAGAAGAACTTCTTGATTTAGTATACCAACTCCCCCAACCCTATATAATTGTAGGAGACTTCAACGCCCACAACACTATGTGGGGCTCCTCGCGTACATTCGGACGTGGTAAAGTTGTTGAAAATATTCTTGATTGCACTAGTTCATGTATCCTTAATACGGGATCACACACCCACTTTAACATTGCTTCAGGTGCTTTTTCTGCCATCGATCTAAGCATATGTGATCCCAAATCGGCCCCCAAATTATCCTGGCAAACAGCGGACGACCTTCACGACAGCAACCATTTCCCTATAATTATACGTGACAACACCTATGACCAAGTTTCAGTGAGAAGTTATTGGCGCTTCAACAAGGCTAATTGGCCAGAGTTCTCCAAAAAATCGGAATCCCTAATATGTAAATTACCTAACTCTAATAATATCGATGATTCCATAAAACTATTCTCAGATGCCATAATTAAAGCAGCATTAACTCATATTGGCAAAACTACAATTAGCTCCCGACATAAAGTTGTTCCTTGGTGGAACTCTCAATGTGAACTCGCAATTCGACAATCAAAGACTGCGCTCAATCAATACCGCAAACATAAAAGTCCTGAAAATCTAATTAAGTATAAAAAGCTGAAAGCCAAAGCCAAATACGTTGTCAAACAGAGCAAGAAAACATCGTGGCATAACTATGTATCGTCTTTGAATGATAACACAAATCCCTCCCAAATGTGGAAAAAAATCCGACAAGTTCAGGGACAAAAAACTAACACCAAAATTACCCATTTAATCTCTAACAGCACTTCTTCTAGCAACAGCCAAATTATTTGCAATACCCTGGCTAATACATTTGAGGAACAATTTCACAACAAACTCAAACCCCTAATTTCATCCTCTAAACAAGAACCGCTCTCCTACAACCTCACTTCACAGCACTTACAAGATATCGACAATATTAATTCTCCTTTCTCACTTTCTGAACTTACATCTGCTTTATCCTCATGCAAAAATACTTCTGCCGGCCCTGATGATATCCCTTATATTTTTCTTAAAAACCTACCCAACCGCTGCCTCACTTTCCTGTTAGACATATATAACTCTATCTGGTTTTCTCAAATATTTCCTACTCAATGGAACACATCCGTAATTATACCTGTCCTAAAACATGGCCAAACACCAATCTTTCCTCAGTCCTATAGACCGATTTCTCTCACTTGCACCATGTGCAAATTAATGGAAAAGATGATAAACAGACGTCTTTTATGGTTTATTGACAAACACCAAATTTTACCTAAAGAACAATCCGGTTTTCGCCGACATCGTTCCACAAGCGATAACCTCGTCCTCCTTCATACCCACATCGCCGGAGCTATTAATAACAGTCAAGAAGTGATTGCCTGCATTTTTGATATTGAAGCTGCCTTCGATAAAATACCTAGACAGGTTATTCTCGATAAACTATTATTATATGGCCTTAATGGTAATATTTTTAAATTCATCAAGCACTTTCTTAGCTCTAGATCTTTCAGAGTCTCTGTAAATGGTTGTATATCATCACCACACATCCAACAAGACGGAGTCCCTCAAGGCTCTGTATTAAGCCCCACATTGTTTATTTTATCAATTAACCATATATGCCACAGTCTTCCCTCCCCAGTCAAATTTACTTCATATGCTGATGACCTTGTAATTTATTGCCATGGTGTTGCGACCACTACTACTTGCAAACTTCTCCAAACATCTGTGGACTTATTACAAAATAGATTGACTGCCATCGGCCTGTCCCTCTCATCTACAAAATCACAACTCATTAAATTTACCAGAAAAACACTCTCCACTGCCCCTAAAATCTTAGTGAATAACCACCCTCTCCCAGTCGTTGATCACCGCAAAATTCTAGGACTAATATTCGACTCCCGACTTTCTTGGAAACTACATATTCAGGAAACTAGAGCAGAGTGCCTAAAACGTTTAAATATTATCAAAACACTTTCCCACTACCAATGGGGCGCTAACGAATGTACACTATTAAAAGTATATAGGTCTCTCATTCGCTCTAAACTCGATTACGGCAGCTTTATATATATGTCAGCATCCAAAACATCTTTACAAACCCTTAATTCTGTGCATAATACTGCTATCCGCCTCTGTTTAGGAGCTTTTCGTAGCAGTCCAGCTGAGAGCCTCTACCGCGAAGCCAACGAACCTCCTCTTTGGCTCAGGCGCCAATATCTCCTCCTTTCTTACGCTGCCTCTACTTCAGCTAACCTTTCTAATCCAGTACACACACTGCTGACATTACCCAACTATACTAGTACTCACCCTCCTGCTCCACGCATACACACTATCGCCCTCTTACTTCCAACTTTAATACCACATATAAATTTATCCCTAACTAACCCTCTCCCGATCCCGCAGAACTCTCCTTGGACCAAAACTTTACCGAAATTTAATGTGTCACTTACAAAGTTTAGTAAGGCAGAAACCAACCAGGATTTGATTAGGAAATCCTTACTAGAAATTCTTAATTTTAAGAAATTCGATCGGGTACTCTACACTGACGCATCAAAGAGCGAAACGGGGGTTGGTTGTGCGGTTACCACTACGAAAACAGTCGTTAGTTCATGTCAAATACCTGCCACATGCAGCGTTCACACTGGTGAACTGTATGCTATTTACCAAGCCTTCAAACTCTGTACAGCACCCAATCAACATATTGCCATCTGTACAGACTCCCTTGCCTCTATCCAGTCCATCAATAATCTATTTACTAATCACCCTCTTGTAGAAAAAATCCATGATATTTACCAAAATCTTATCATCCACGACATCCATATCACTATCATATGGATTCCCTCCCACATCGGGATTATGGGTAACGACAACGCCGATCGCTTTGCCAAAGAAGCTGCTGTATCCAATTGTACACCACGTAATATACAAATTGCCAGTGACCTAAAAACTAGTATAAAGAAACTCGTACGAAATTACTGGCAGAATCATTGGAACCAATCCACTACATTTTTACACCAAATAGATCAGACGATTGAGCGGTTCGTTATCCCTGGTATAACTAGAAATGAGATGGTTGTTGCTAGAAGATTGCGTATTGGTCACACCAGATGTACACATGGTCACCTAATGAATTCTGCACCTAAGCCAATCTGTCACTATTGCCAATCTCCACTAAGCGTTCTACACATCCTTGTGGACTGCCCTCACTACAATAAACGACGCCAAGAACTGGGCATGGAAGGCGACATCAAAGATATATTATCGAACCAGAGCCAAGTCATCACAGCTATCCAGTTCCTGAAGCTTGAAAACTTATTAAATAGTATATAACTATAGTATATAATATGTAATTGTACCTTTATAATTGTATCCACGGTGCCTCGTGCTAATGGCCGAAGCTGTCACAAGCACGTTAAATTAAATAAAAAAAAAAAAAAAAAAATTCAATCTGGCTTTTCTGTTGGAACACATTCTACTGGACCATTGTGGATTGTTGACAAAAGAAGCACATACTTATTTACTTTTATCTTATAAGATACTTTTTCACCATCGAACAAAATAAGGAATGATCAATTCCACGGTTTTTGAGTATTATCATCTCGGGAGGAATTTCTCTTTTATTTTATAGAGTACCAACTATCGTTAAATTGTAATGAGGTTTTAAGAGCTCTGTGGCTAACGGTACTGACTTACACCAATTATCCATGGTTATGTTACGGTTATTTCCGTACACACCCCGAGTTAATTGTTTCACATAATATTCTCCTATAGGCTGTCCATTGGTTTTAGTTACCTATATCACACAACATTACTATTTTCAGTTCATATTTAGCTGACTTTTTAGGAATATACATCCGGAACGGACATCTTCCCCTAAAATCCAGCAGCTGCTTATCGATTAATAGGTATGATCCGGGGTTATAAGACGTTTTATAGTTCTGTATAAGATCATCCTATATTTCACGAATTGCTGCTAATAGGTCTGTTTTCTTTCTGCCTCGTCTAGAAATTTTATCATTAAAACGTAAACATTCTATAAGAAATTTAAATCTTTCTCGTAGTTGCTTTATATATCGCACCAGAAATTTTGCCATCAAACAGTTCTCTTGTCGCTAAATGGTTGTCTTTTTGGGCAACAGCAAAAATAAATAGAATTTACTTTAGAGTTTGTAAGTTTTTCGACTTTATATTTTTGTGCCCTAAGATAAATTTCAGCATTTGTATATCCTACAATTTTTTCCAGAGAATTTGAACTAATAAGGCAATGAAAAACAGTTAATGGAGTTTGTGCTTCCTTGGTTTTACCAGTGGAGCCTTGAATAAAATGTAGAAAGTTACGTTCTGGAGTTTTAGTAGCGGCCTTTGGTTGAGAGGACAATCTGTGTCCATTTACCTTTTAGACTCGACGGCAACCGAGTTTGTACAACAAAGCTTTGTACTTTGTACATATATCTTAAAAAAACAGATGAGAATGTTATTATTTTTAGTTTTGATTTTTAAAAAAACTTAGTACTGCCAAAAGTGACGGATCCGTCAGCATATTATACCAGGCTTTTTTATATTTACAACTATTTAATGGTTTTAGGATCGTGAAGACCAACTGAGTCAACAAAATGTATTCTCAACAAAATGTATATTATTGGACTGAGTATGTACTTAGGATCCAATGAAGTAAGCTCAGCAGTTTACCACAGACATATTGCGACGCATTTTGGAGAGGCAAATGTTGGTAGCGGATAGATGTGGAGGCCAAAATAAAAATACGATTCTTATTACTATGATTCACAAATGGTTCCATAAGACTAGAACATCTATCGAAAAATTGGAATTAATTATCCCTGTGGTTGGTCACACTTTTATGCCTCGTGGTCGGGAGCAGGATTATTTGAGAAAAATATAAGAGAAAAAAATACTATTATTTGACCCGAGAAATATACCAGTGTTTTTAAACAATTTGCAGGCGTAATCAATGTTGAAAAAAATGTGCCTGTGTACGACTGGAAAAATGTCACGGAAACTTGTACCAAACGTCCTAGTGCATAGCATTTTCAATTTAATCCAGCAAAACTTTTCATATTTACTAAATTCCACCTGGGAAATATATTAGTGCAAGGAGAAGTAACTTATAGAGTAGATCTCGGCACACCAAAAGAAGTTTTAAAAAACAGAGTAACACCAGCTAATATTAAACCAACACTAATCCAACCTCGTTTAGTGGCTCCGAATTAGTTAAAATTAAAAAAACATTACCAGGAAAACTGGAAGGAAGATGAAATATTAATAATAATAATGAGGTTATATTGGAAATATCATACACTTATCAAATCCACAAACTTCTGAGAGCAATACTTCAAATGAGAACTGTACCTTAGATAATAGTCAAGAATTTTTTATATAACTTGTAGAGAATAAAGCATTTGCCAGTTTGCAACTGTCTTTAATTTTATCTACACTCGCGATCATAAAATCCGGGTCATCTTGAAAATTTCAAGTTTTTTCAATATTTTTACCCCTGGTGCAGTAATAACCTTTTTTTTGGCTAATGTATTTTTTATTTGCCATCAATGTTTGTTTTAAAAGAAAAAAAATGGTTTTTATTGTTTTTATTGAAAAAAACAGAAAACAAATCAAATTGTTGATAAAACAGACATACGAAAAAATATGGAAAATACAGAACGTGGTAAAAAATCAGTGAAATTTCAATGACCAATATTGTGTATTGCCTCCCCTTGCTCTAATAACCTCTTGCAGACGACGGAGCATACTCTCAATTTTTCTCCGGATTACATGTTGTGGTATGTTATTCCACTCACTCACTAACAGATCCTTAAGCTCCTGTGCGTTGTTAGGAGGAGGTGTATGGGTTTGAATACGTTTTTTCAATTCGTCCCAGAGATGTTCGATGGGATTCAGGTCCGGAGACCTAGCTGGCCAGGCTACCCTCGTAATTACAACTTCGTCCAAGCATTACATACTGATCCTGACAACGTGCGATCGCACGTTGTCCTGCATAAAAACGGCGTTTTCTCCAAGCCCTGCCATGTTGGGCATACCATGTTCTTCCGGAATCTCCGTAATGTACCTTCGTGCAGTTAGGGACCCATTTTCGATAAAGGGTAATTCTGTGTGGAAGTCGGAGGATATACCTCCCCAAGCCATGACCGAGCCTCCACCAAATGGCATTCTTGGAGCAATGCAAGCTTGTTAAAATCGTTCACCGGTTCTCCTCCAAACTCTTACACGTCCATCGGATCCAGTTAGTCAGAAACGGGATTCATCTGAGAATAACACTTTGCTACAATCGTTAATTCCCCAACGCGCGTATTGTCGAGCAAAAGCTAGTCGTGCAACTCGAGGCACCCGGCGAAGTGGCGGTCCTCTAGCCATTACCCGAGAAAATAGTCAAGAAGAACGAACTCTTCTTCTGACTGTTGCAACACTAAAATTGCGATTTCGTACTTCCTCTAGACGATTTTGATGCATAACCGCTGTTGAGGTCCGGTTTCGTAAAGACTGAAACACAAGGAAACGGTCATCTAGTGCCGTGGTCGTTGTTCTTCGTCCAGAGCCAGGTCGCCTGGTTAGCAAACTTCCCTCCTGAAAGCGTTGAAGCACTCGTTGAACCGTAGAAAGGCTTACGCTAACATTTCTTGCGACTTGCCGTTGAGTGTGACCGTCTTCCACAAGTGCAACAAATTGTGCCGTTTCAACAGTCAAAGGCATTTTTGTCAAAAAATAAACACTAATAATGGCACTAATAAACACTAATGGTGGCAATAATAAACGTTTGTCCGTTGCATTTTAACAGAAAGTCGAAGCACAAACGAGACATTTAAAACAAGCGGAGTTACAGGTAGCGTTCATTTTGGGAAGTGTGCACTTTACCGCGAAATTGGCACTATTGGAATTCTTTGTTACAAAGGAAACCGCAACAATTCTGAGAAACATGCATTAGTTTGTATTTGTGTTATTATTATTTATGATAAAGCTCGTTAAAAATGAAATATCGGTGATTTTCAAGGTGACCCGGATTTTATGATCGCGAGTGTATATTGTGTATCCACATACATAATTTTATTGCCCATAAATGATAATAATTGTTATAATACAATATTCCATGATCAGATTTACACATTACTTGGTATCAAAAACAGCAGTCTCCACTACGTTTGGTTTCATAACCGGAAATCTCAAAATTTGACCATCAAACTAGGAAATCTCCATTTTATTTTTACGAATTTTTGATGTAATTGTAACTAAAACTAACGTTATAATTAACGAAAATCGTTAAAACCAATCCAATGTTATGACATGTCAAGAAATTTTTAATAGCAGTAAGTAATAAGTTGATAATATGATTTATACCTCACTGTGGAGAATGCCAGTGTGAGGAGATTGCGGCTTTTGATAATAGACGACGAACATATAGATATATAAGTTATCAGTGACATCATAACTATGATCAGTTTACCACTACAAATTGTATGACTTATGTCTTTAACAACTAAACTGAATTTAACTGATGATGGATATTTACAGTAACAAGAGATAAAGCAGGACATAAAAGAAAAACTAATTAATATTTCACGAGCGCTTGATGTAATAGAAAAACAAAGACAATATATCATCATCATCATTCTCTTTGCCTTTATCCTTATATTTCTCCATAAGTGTGAATAGTTTCTCCTATCTTCGGTCATATCAATATTAATACCATTTACCGACATGTCCTGCTTAGCGCCTCCCCCAGGTCTTTTTTGGTCTTCTTCTGCTACTACTTCCAGGAATTCGCAGATCAGTAATTCTTCGTATTGGCTAATAAACGTTTCTACGTTGAACATGGCCAAACCATCTTAACCTATGCTCTTTCATCTTGTCAACAATTGGTGCCACCCCTAGACTTCCCCTAATATATTCATTCCTAATTTTATCCTTCTTTGTCACTCTACTCCTCCATCTAAGCATTCTCATTCCCGCCACATGCATTCTTTGTTCCTCTTTCTTTTTAACTGCCCAACATTCAATTTCAGTCTTATGCCTGTTTTATAGAATTTTCATTTCAGCTTCATTTGAATTTTTCTGTCACACAAAACACAACTCGCTTCCTTCCACTTCATCCATCCAACTCTAATTCTACTACATGCGTCTCCATCTATTCCCCCATTACGCTGTAACACCGATCATAGGTACTTCAAACTTTGACTTTTCACAATTATTTCACCATCCAAATATATCATTCTATTTGTACTAACTCCATCTCTAAATGAACATTCCAAATACTTCTGTTTTTGTCCTACAAAGTTTTAAACCTCTTTCCTCAAGAGCTTGTCTCCACTATTCCAGTTTTTGTTCTAAGGCGCTTTCACTATTTACTACTAACACTACATTATCAGGATACATTAAGCACCACAGAATATTACCCTGTAGTTTCGCTAATCGTTATTTCGTAGATCCTTCGGAGAGCCTTGGTGCAATCCTACTTTCACATGAAATTTATCGGTCTCTTCGACACCTGTCCTAACACTAGTTGTTACTCCCTAATACATGTTTCTCACAATCTTCACATCTTCACCGGGGACTCTTTTCTTATTAAGAGTCCACCACAGAATCTCCCTAGGAACTCTATCATATGCTTTCTCAAGATAAATGAATACCATATGATCGTTTGTTTCTTTATTCCTGTATTTTTCCGTCAACTGCCTTATAATGAAAATTGCATCTGTTGTTGATCTGCCTTGCATAAAGTCATTATCGGATATTTACATTCCTTCAGATGTCTATATTCTTCACGTATCCATCTGTCAATTCAAAAAAACAAACAAATTTAAAAAGAAATTCAATATATAAGAATGCAATATATAAGGTAAAACGGGACTAGATGATCGATGGAATTCTTCATATCATGGTTAAACGATAAACTTTTAAAGGTAAATGTGAACAACAATTCAAGCAATATAACATCTAATATAAAGTACAATCAGAATAAGAAAATAAAATATTTATAAATAAAGTTAAGAAATTGAAGAGCTCCACCAAAAACAGCTTCAATATACATAAAACTATTAAAGTCTGAGCAGGACTACAAAAACTAAATCGAGCCAATACATAATAAAACACATGCAGCAAAATAAGAAGAAGAAACTTGTTTGAGAAAGCGTAATTCGCAATCATTTATAGTTAACCCTTGAAGGATAGAAAGAGTTTTAAGAAAGAAGAAAATGATGGTGAAAATGGAAAATTGACATTTAAACGTGTTAAATTATCAAATAGGAGTATTCTAATTAATTTCTAGATGTACCTACCATATTAGTGGTAGGAGTCTATATGTCTATATATCTAAACGATAAATTAAAAGAGTTTGTTTTTCAATATGTCGTTTTTGTTAAGTATCTTTTTTAATACAGAACTAGCATTTAAACTGACGTAACATAATCAGTGATTAAACAGAAACAAGGAAATTAAATTTCGACATTATAAATTATTTTTCGAACGTAAGAAAATCCTTACTATATAATATATAACTGCAAATTAAACATGAGTAAAATGAAATTTGATATTAGTTAAAATGAGTTTTCGTAAGAGATCTCAGATATAATTTTTGAAATATTCGAGTAAGCCAGTAGCCAGTTATCTGATCGGATAACGGTAGAAAGCTAAATTGCAAAAAACCCATAATAACAATGATCTAAAAATGAGGAAATACCGCAAGCAGCCGAACGCTTAATAATGATAGTATACCTAGGTGGGTAGAAAGTACAAAAATTATCGAAGCATTAGAAATTCAAAAATAAACACCGCCTTCAATTTTTATTTGTTCGGAAATTTGATACAATATTTCCTAATGTCATATGGTCCAGTGAGCAACTCATAATGCATTGTTGGAAATATGGATTAAATATAATATGGTACGAGGGCCATTGATACAGATTAAGACCCCTGTCCGCTTTATCTATGTCGATGGGGATGGGACTTGGGACTCACATTCAATTGGAGGACTTACTTTAACTAAAAAAACGAATGGCATATTCCTTTCAACAAATATTATGTTCTCCCATTGTGCTGCCAATCATAAATGATGAGTAATTTTACAAATAAGGTTTAATGACACTTTTGTTCGTCTCTTGTCGGTAGGTAAATCCAGGACCTGACCTGGCCTCCTTACAAAACCACCCTTACGATTCAATTAAATAATATAAACTCGCTCCGAGCACTTTTTAAAGTATAATGTATACACTAAGAAAAAAATATACTGGAGAGCAAAAAATTGTTTAATTTTAAAATTGTCATTAATTCGAAAAGGTATAATATACGTCGAAGCTTATACTTCTTAATTCGAAATTATTACACCAAGATGAAAACATTAAAATAGCGGACGTCAACGTTGAGTTTCTTCTTAACAAAAATGTTTTATACTTTAAAAGCTCAGTTTGTTGTACAGTCAGCATGAAACAACTTACTTTATCTGCTCGATCTTCAGAAGTATAGGTATCTGTTGATCGTCATGAATTATTTGATATAACAAGATCAACAATTCTAAAGGCAAGTGCTTCTGAAGTGATTTAAGAGTGTTTTAAAAAGACTATAATTTGTTTTAATTATAGTCGTCCAACCTGATTTTGACCAAAAATTATTATTATTTTTTTTATTTAGAGACGAATGTCGCATCAACCAGAGGTTTGTAGCGACTACATAAGATAAGTTATATATTGTGATATATGGTATATATTTAAGATAGTCTCTAAGGTTCGCTATCGGACACATATATCTCCTAGCATCTCGGATAAATTGTTAGATAGGCATTCGATTAATATATGCTTGATGATTAAATATGTGTTACACAGTTCGCACCAGGGAGAGTGGCTGTTTGTGGAGAGGTATGAATGTGTTAGTCTTAGTGTCCTAGACGTAGTCTAATTAGCACTGTTTGTAAGCGGCGGTTTTCAGTTCTTGGGCACCAATATATTATGTCGTTTTTGATAGTTCGCAGTTTAGAATGAGATTGGCACCACTCGCGTTTACATAAATGCAACACTTTCGACTTGGCCACGGTTTTAGGTCACTTGGTGAGCATTTACTTACTATTTCACTATCCTTACTTGAAGTTACACTCCGAGCACTTTTATCTACTGCTTCGTTGTATGATGAGATCCATACAAATTTTATTAGCTTATTTGTTTTCTGGGTGATTAGAAGTTCAGATTTAATTTTCTTTTCTATGAGGTTTTTGGGATATTTATGTTGTTTGGCTGCGATACAGCTAAGAGAATCGATAAGAATAAGAGCTCGTGGAATGTTCGAGATATTTAAATATTTTAGAGCTTAGTATTTGGCATAAAGTTCTGCCGTTAAGATGGGTTTCTAAAGGAAGTTTAAAAATAAGATTAAATGTTGGGTAAACTATAGCTGAGCCTATACCATTATAAGATTTAGATGTGTCTGTGAATACAGTAATAAAGTTTTTATGTGCTTCTAAGAAGTTATTTATTGAGCTTTTAATTAAAGTAATGGAAGTATTCCGTTTTTCGAATTTAGTAAGAGAAGATACACACTCGGGTGCTTTTACTATTCAGGGGGGAAGATGGTCAAGATGTGATTGAAAAACGATTGGGAAACTAATGTCTAAGGAGTTGAGTACTATCCTCATCCACTGGAAATAAGGTTTTGCTGTGCGGGGTTTATTATCGTAAAGATGTTGATAGTTTTGTTTAAATGTATTTCGAGATAGGGGATGGTTTGTATTTGCTGCGATACATGTGGCATGAGTAAATGTGAGAAGTGTGCGTCTATCTTGTAATGATGGTTCTTCGCATTCGCTGTATAAACTTTCTATTGGAGTGGTGCAAAATGCATCAAAAGCAATTCTAAGGGCATTGTTGTGTATGTAATCAAGTGATTTTAACATTGTCTTATGTTGCGGATGAGTAGGCAATTAAACCGTAGTCGATTTTTGATAAAGCATAATCAACGTCGCATAATCTGAACCTTAAACGCGGTTTCAAAGAGTGATTTAAGTGTAAGGTGATTGATGTGTACTTTCCAGATAAGTTTTTGGTCGATCCACATACCTAGTAATTTGAATGATGGATTACAATATGATTCTATTTATTGTAGAGGAAGAGAGAGCGGAGAATGTTTTCTTGGAAAATATTATTCCACTGGTTTTTGAGACTGAGAATCCTAAACCAGTGTTTAGGGACCATATTTCTAATTGATAGACAAATTTCTGCAGAATTGAGGAGATATATGTAATGCGTGTTCCTTTGATGAAGACTGCTAGATCGTCAGCATACAAGCGACCTTGTAGTGGTTATGGTATATATTTTATTATGTCAGTGCTCGTTTTCCAAGATTTATGGCTCCTAAAATCATACCATTATCTCACAATGACCTGCTGTTTTTTTGATTCTTTAATATATGGTATATTTCTGTGTTTGCAATCTTTTTTTATACTCATATCCTTGATTTTGATTCTTGGTTATGCTTGATTAAGGCATAAAATAATTAGTGGACAGTGTTAATTATTGTTTTTCTGTTTGATGTTAATATTTCCTTCTATCTTTGAGTTGAAAAATGTCTTTCTTGTCATTCACTAGCTGCCAAAGAAGTAAGGAAAATATAAAAAAAAAACAAGAAAACAAGAAGTAACACTGAGTGGAATTCGCTCGTTGATCAAAATTGATGATTCGTTGATAAAACAAATATGCATCAGAAAACTGGAAAATTTTTAAATATACATATAAAATATCATTTGTATTATTCGAGTCAATTATATTATTTGAATTCAAAAGGATAGATAACTATTTGTTTTTATATCAAACAATGCGTATTAACACAATTAAAGATAAAATAAATTAGCTGCAACTATTAGTAGAAATGCAGCTAAAACAACCGACCTCTCCACTTATCCATCTAAATATTCTTATTTCCGCCACATCTCTTTTTTTTAACTGTATAACATTCAGTTCGATACATCATAGTTGGTCTTATGGCAGTTTTATAGAATTTTCCGTTTGGTTTCATCGGAATTTTTTTGTCAAACAACAAACTATTAGTTTCCCTTCACTTCATCCATTCCACCCTAATTCTACTTAATGCATCTCTATCTGTTTCCCAATAAATCTATACTGATATAAATACCGATCCTGGGTACTTAAAACATTACTTTTTACTATGATTTTAACATCCAAATTTATCACTTTATTTGTAGTATCTCTATCTTTAAATTAATGAACATTTCAAATATTCTGTTTTTGCCCTACAAAGTTTTAAACCTTTATCCTCAAGACCTTGACTCCACTCTTCCAGTTTTTTAAATCCCTTTTAGTATTTCCTACTAACACTACATCATCGCCATAAATTAAGGAGCAGAAATGTTACCCTGTAGTTTCCCTGTTATCTAATATAACACTAATGAAAATAAATAAGGACTAATCACCAAGTGCTGATGCAATCCTACTTTCACTATAAAATTTATTAGTCTCTTTCACACCCGCCCTACCACTAGTTGTTACTTTCTCTCACAATCTTCACATACTTTAAACTCCTTTCTTATTGAGATCCAACCATAGATCATATCCTTTCTTAAGATCAGTGAATACATATGAGTGTTGATTTTTAATTTTTGTTTCCTGTGTCTATCTATCAGTTGCCTTATAATGAAAATTACATCTGCTATTGATCTGCTGATTTGCCTTGCATTAAACCAACCGGATTATCGGATATTTCGGTTCAAAAATATGCACAAAGTTTAAATGACAGAGAAAACGAAGAATGACAAAAGTTGTTATTTCTACATGTAAAAAAATTAGAGAATGGAATTATATTAGTATAAGGTTTTATAGTTTTATAGTTTTTATATTTGTGTTGGTAATAAAATAGACTTATTTTCGACTTATGGTTAATTATGACATTTAAAATATTAGGTAGAATAAAATGTAAAAATATGTATAAATAGAAACTGTTTCGTTTCAAAATTCATGGAAAAACCGTTTGAGATTATTTTTATTAATGAGGATTATAAAACAGCGATTAACCGTATTAAACTATTATATTTCAAATCAGGGAAAGTTTGAGAAAGTTAATTTATGCAGGTTTCATTGTTAGGTGTGTATCGAACACAAGTAAAATATAAATTTGATGGATTTCGTAGGAACTGGAAATTCTGTTTGTTTAAAGTATTAAAGGATCATTGGTTGAAAATAGAGATCGTATAAGTATTTTATTACTTATTTATGAGACCAGTTGATAAATCTGAACTGATCCAAAAAATCAGTAGTATCAAAAGCAAATCGTCCTATAGTACTGATGGACTATCAATAAAATTTTCTTAAATCTCCCAAATAATGTGTTGGAAGTCCTGTTCTCACTAATTAACGATTCCTTTGAAAAAGATATATTTCCAGAGTGCCTAAAACAGCCATTATTATTTCTCTTCATAAGGGTGGTCATAAATCTTATGTTTTCTATACTACATGAGGTCTATCATTCACTAAACAATAATCTTTATACTGCCACTATTTTTTGTGGCTATGCCAAAGCTTATGATTGTGTAAATCACGACATTTTAATAAAAAAACTGAATTTCTACGAAATTCGAGGTATTTCTTTGAATTGGTTCCAATCTTACTTGAGGAATAGGAAACAACTAGTTAGAGCAAATGATACTGACTCTAGTCATAAAAGCATTGTATGTGAAGTATCACAAGGTTCAGTACTGGGTCCTCTACTTTTCCTTATCTTTATAAATGACAACACTAACTTAAAAATCGATGGAAAAATTTTTCTTTATGCTGATGATACCAGTATTACCTGGAAGAACCCTAATATTGCAACTCTTCATGCAATTATAACTTCTGATCCACTTCACTGAACTCAGAATAAAAACCTGGTCCGACTCTAATTGACTCTCTTTTAACGTGGATAAAACAGTAGCATTATCTATAAATGAGCTCTTCACTCCTTGCTTCTTAATAACAGCCAGATCAGTATAATTGAATCTATAAAATTTCTTGGTATTTTTAGACAGCAACCTTAAATTGCCCCTTCATATCGATTTGTTAAGTAAGAAACTAGTCTCAGCTTGCTATGCAATAAGATCTGTTTCGAAGGAAATGAATTTAGCATCTTCCAAAATAACATACTTTTCTTTGTTCAGTCTCATCTTCGATATGGCCTTCCTTTTTGGCGTTCTAGTACAGCTAACCAATCTGATGTTAGTTTTAAATTACAAACAAGAGCAATACGGTATCTTTTTGGCCTCAGTAGAATAACACATTAAAAGCTACTTCAAAAATCACGGGATTTTAACTCTTCCCTCTCTATATATTCTAGAAACTGTTTGCTTAATTCGTAAACACCTACATGTTTTTCCAGCAAGACCTAGTTACGACTACTCCACCAGAAATTTAAGCTTTGATGTGTGTTTACCGATCCCATCCGCTGAGTTGGGATCCAAAATTATACAACCACCTCCCTTCTTAACGAATAATTAAGAAAGTACAGTACGATATATATATATATATATATATATATATATATATATATATATATATATATATATATATATATGCGGCAGCTTAAACTTATTCGTAAACTAGTTCGTAAGGTTTTATTATGCAATTTGCAATTTAGTGAAATTTTGCAATGTATTGTATATTTTATTTTATCATGTTTTATTCTATGATATTGACGATTTATCTAATTTTAGTAAATTTTAATTGCTATTGTTATTATTATTTTTCTTTTTTGACTTTTCAAACATTATCCATAAAATTGTACAATTTTCAGTGACAATAAAGCATATTTCTATTTCTGTTTGTATTTCTATAACCCTGAGATTAAATTTGAACATCTAATTAACAATTTGGCGTCTGTAATTAAGATTATTGAGACAATTATAAAAAAAAAACTGAGTAATTCATCATTCATAAAATCATTAACTGTATTTAAATCTAAAGTAAATTTTAATATCAAAATATCAATATATGTATATATATTATATGCGACATTTTATCCAGCTTATTAGTTTTTTATTTGTCCTTGTTCGTACATTATTTTATGCTGTATGTCCATATTTAATTATTAACTATTATTCTTATACCGATGAATATTTTTAAGTATATGTATATTAAAAAGCCTTGTATACTTCCCAAAGTTCCCACAAAATAATTTTAAATGAACACGCAAGGGCCGCTATTCATTGATCGGAGTTAGGTAAGCCGACATCATTGACATTTGCGTGACAATTGTGACAATAGCTCATGAACAATTGAAAT
The DNA here is from genome assembly GCF_040954645.1 of Diabrotica undecimpunctata. Lineage (NCBI taxonomy): Eukaryota > Metazoa > Arthropoda > Insecta > Coleoptera > Chrysomelidae > Diabrotica > Diabrotica undecimpunctata. The sequence goes on from NC_092812.1 coordinate 40,318,013, forward strand.
TTGAGTAGTTCCCATTGGTTGGGAAGATACGTGACAATAGCAGCCAATGGGGGACAATGACAGTATCACGTCTCGCTATTGGTGTCTCCGTCAACCAGATAAAAACTCACCTGGTTTTTATTTGAGATTAAGCAGAGTATTTACCTAAAAATGTATTATTTGTCATTGCGAAGGCGTATTTAGTTGAAGTAGAGTAATATGGATGTGGAGGGAGATATAATTCAGTTTTTCAGTTATACAATACAGATAATTTTAAAATAATCAGAATTGTGTAGTGTACACGCTATCGAAAATTTAACAAATTTAAAAAATATAATAATGTAGATATTTTTAAAGAATGCAAATTGTATAATTCCTGTTTCAACGTTTTACGTTGGGCCATTATCGGAGCTAATATTTTGGCTCTTAATACGTTTAAATTTGAATGACTATTATAATATAATAAGTAATATATTTTATTACGCAATGCGTCACCAAAGAATATTTATTATTACTTTTAAATAGTATTACAGCAAATATTTGAATAAAAAAAATAGTTAAATGCAATTTATGTGAATGTTTAATTTCGAAACTATTACGGGAGGTCTTATCTTTCGTCGCTAAGTTTCGATGACTCTAGCTATTTTCCAATTTTAGCGTTATACTACTTAACATATTCTATGTTATTATATTATTTCTAAATTAAAAAATAAAAAGTATTTAGACGTTTCTAGTTTACACTTCATCAATCTCAAAAGTTTATTGAAATCTTGAAAGTGGGTTTGGTTGATAATAAGAATGGAGAACATGTGCATGTGTATATATGTATTGTGTGTGTGCAGGTTGCAATTGCCTGCTATATATTACGCTGTCAGCTATTGAGATCTTCCGAGACCTGGAAGGGAGCTCAAAGCTGTGGACCATCAGCAGCACCTGCGTCTCAACATAGTGACACAGTTAGTCAATCCTCCCAATACTCATAACTAGACTTCGGCAAATACGCATATTGCATATTTTGCATATTGTGCATATTTTATGCAAATATTTCATATTTTGGCATATTTGTATAAAAGTTTGCATAAAGTGCATAAAAGTTCAGATTTTTATACTGTATTTGAAAATTTTTAAACATACCAATTTATTTCAATTATTGTATAAAATTTTGTAGTCATTTTAATCAAGAAATGATCTAAGTACGTAATCTCTACAGGTACAAAACATTTACAATTTCAAAGAAGATCAATTTAAGTGGCCCTCAACATTCTTAGAAAGTCTCGGTCACTGAGGCATTCAGTTATTAGATAATCGCTAAGGGTTCGCTCATTTGCATTTTATAATCTAATCCCCAAATCTATCTACAATTTATTGTATCTTAACAGCAGGTAAACGGCTAATAGTTTTGTTCCTAATTTAGGGATTTTCCAAAATCTCCCAGTTTATTGAATTAGGTACCTAAACAATTTGATGCTCAGATTTGTAAATCATTTTTGTTTTGATATTCAAAGCGTAAACACTCGTTGTGCGTAACAAAAAGGAAGATTGTGATTTTATAATGCCTAAAACAACCAGTGCTTCAACTTGGATTAAACCTTATAAAAAGCTGTCTATGGATATGGGAAAAATCTACTGTTCAGTCTGTGGCAAAATTGTAAGTATCTAATATTTTCTATTAAATATCTAATATTTCATACATACAGGGTGTTTCCAAATGACACTTACAACGTTTGACTGTAGATACTTCTGGAAAAATTGAACAAAACGATATAGTTAATGAGGGGTCAAACTTATTTACTTTTCGAGATACAGGGTGTTAAAATTAAAAAAAATTAAATTCTTTTAGTTAATAACAACAATAACGTTAAAACCAATAAACGTATTTACTTGAAATTTAGTATTCGTAGGTTGTTTTTAAATGAAAAATAGCTTCCTTTAGTGAGAAAAAATTGTCCATGGTACAATACAATGGTGTGTATTTAGAAAAATTTTTCACCTTTACTTTTTTTTATGAAGTCAGCTATTCTAAAACACAATTATTTTTATTGTAATTGAATTAACAAAAAAAAAACTTTTGTTGAATTTTAAAATAAGTGATATGATGTACTAATGTTTAGTAACAAAAACTAATTTGTGGATTAATACTGCATTTAAAACACTTAGCGAGTGTTTTTTTTCCAAACTAGTTATTTGATTAACCAAAAACACCTTGTATATTTTTATATTTTAAAGGTTGGGTTAAAATAAAGGTTTTAATTTTTATTTATAGAAAGCATGTGAGAAGAAATTTCAGATAGACCAACATGTGAGAACTGCTTCACACATTGCAAAAAAAGGAAAAATAGGAGGAAAACATCAAACTTCTATGGCTAAATGTTTCCAATCTACTTCAAAAAAATTAGATGAGCAAGAAACTTTTAATGAAGACTTGTGTCGCGCATTAGTGTCTGCAAACATACCGCTTTCAAAATTAGCAAATGTAAATTTTAGTTCGTTTCTAAAAAAATATTGCAAACTTAATGTTCCAAGTGATCGGTCTCTAAGAAGAAATAATGTGAACGGGCTATACTCGTCGGTGTTAATTAATATTAAGGAAGAAATTGCAGATAATTATTTTTACATATCTGTAGACGAAACCACTGATTCCTCAGGAAAGTATATTGCTCATTTATTGATTTGTGTTCTTAAAGAAGATACCTTACCAAAATCTCATCTTATTTCATGCCAGCAACTTGAGAAAACAAATGCTTTAACAAATGCTTTAACAATTTCGCGTTTTATACAAGAAACATTAGCAACTTTTTTTCTTCCGACAACTATTCCTTCTAATAAATTACTGCTTATTTTATCGGATGCTGCTCCTTATATGGTGAAAGCAGGACAAAATTTAAAAATATTTTTCCCAGATTTAATACATGTTACTTGTGTAGCGCATGGATTAAACAGAGTTGCAGAGGAAATACGAAAAAAGTTTCCTCTTGTAAATACCATGATATCCAGTGTCAAAAAAGTATTTCTTAAATCTCCTATAAGAATTCAACTTTATAAAGAAATGCTACCTAACATTCCTCTTCCACCACAACCTGTTTTAACGCGATGGGGAACATGGTTAGAAGCAGCTAATTTTTATGCAGATCATTTTGTTAAAATAAAGAACATAATTGATACGTTAACAGATGAAAGTTCCCAATCTCTTTTGGATTCTAAACAAACTTTTCAGAGTAACTTGCTTCAACAAGAACTTTTATTTATAAAATCAAATTTTAGTTTTGTTCAAAAAACAGTTACTCAGTTAGAATCACCAAAACTGTCATTGTTCGAAAGTACAGCATTAATAAAAGAATTTGCGTCATGTTGTCGGAACGTTAGAGGTAATATTGGAAAAGATATTTTAAAAAAATTTGAAGCTACTATGGAAAAAAATGTTACCATATTCTTTCTGAAGTAGTCAGTGTTCTAGCTGGAAATATTTCGGAAACAATTAATTTAGAACCAAATGTTTTGTTCAGTTTGAAAAATGCTCCCGTTACATCCGTTGATGTTGAACGAAGTTTTTCCATATATAAATATATGTACTCAGACAGAAGCATCAAGTTTTTGTTAGAAAATTTTGAACACCACTTGGTATTTTACTGTTACCATAATTCTAAATAAGTTTATTCATACTTAAAAATGATGTAGTTACTTAAAATAAATGTAAATCTTAATGAATAGTAGGAAATATTTAGTTATGTACACTTTTTTTTTAAATAAAATTGTTACTATTTTACGATTTTTTTATTTATTTGCATGCATATTTTGTAAAATATTTGCATATTTTCGGGTAAACATGTGCATATTTATGCGCATATTTTCTACATTTTTATTTGCATATTTGCCGAAGTCTACTAATAACTCTAGTCAAATTACTGCTAGCATCTCAGAGCATTTAAGATTGCTACATCTGATAAATGTTGGTTGGAATCCAAAATATCTGAAAAGTAGCAAACGGGATAAGTTATATAATTTTTTAAAAAAGATGATCGTAATAATCGCGAAAACTATAGAGGTAAAATCTATTCTATTCTAATCTATCTATCCTATCAGTTTATTGAACACATTCTGCCAAATACACTCAAAAATTATTAAAACTAGAAAAATATTACAGCAGAACAATACGGTTTTCAAAAAGGCAGATCTCTGAACGACAATGTTTTCAATATTAAAAAAAGGATCAAAAACGACTAGAATTTAACCTAGAGACGCGTTTATAGATTTTCATTTATATATTTTGAAAAAGCTTTCGGCCGAGTCGATAGATATAAAAGATTTGAAATTAGAGAAAAATGGATCTTCCCAATTATACCTGATTAAAGCAGTCAACCGATTTTACAAAACATCATGATTAAAATGCAGTGAAATGGAACAATTCGAAATATATACGAAATATATACAATTAAAAGCCAAATCCCACAAATAGTATTTTAGAGACATTAGGTAGACATTTCGAGTTTGAATTTGTATCAGAACCAGTGACTGAAGAGGTAGGAACACCGAAATAAGAAAAGGTGAATGCGAGTTAATAGAAAATAAAGTTAGAAGGTATCGGCATAGCTCGCAACAAAAAAAATTAAAATATGTGTATAAGATGGAAGGCAACCATATATATTTATTTCTGACTATTGGTCGTCTTCAGTACAGTGCAGCCAAGGTAGAAAAGGACCATGTTAACTTGGGAAAGGATTACTAGAGGAGCAATGTGACCAATTTGTGTCAATAATGTTAGAAAACTTTGAGGATTCCGGAGCAACAACTAACACAATCATATAGGAAGCTAAGCTACCTGAGGAAAGAAGTGCCAAACGTTTAGAACGTATCAAACAACAAGAAAAGATCAATGCAAGTTAATAAAAAATAAAGTTAGTAGGTATCGGCATAGCTCGCAACAAAGGAAAAAATTAATACCTAATACAAGATGTGTAGAAGATGGAAGGCAACCTTATATACGTATTTCTGACTATTGGGCATCTTCAATACGGTGCAGCCCAGTTAGAAAAGGAGCATGTTAACTTGGGAAAGGATTACTATATATATATTACAGGATCCAACTTGTAAATATAATACATTTTGGAGACGGCTATCGTCGTATTCCTGTTCTCCTCCGCCAATCTTCCCGGTCCAAGGCCTCCTCAAAACCTCTCGATTCCATCGCTCTTCTAATTCCTTCATTCAATGAGCGTCGAGGTCTACCTTTTCGGAAAAAATCGGTCACGTGATGAGAGGTAATTATTAATATCGTTCTGCAATTGGTGATGATGAAAAATTGAATTTGTTATTAACTGTGTATAAAATCCCCACATATCCAATAAACAAATCGCAACATAAAATTTACTGAGTAAATCTACAGTTTTAAAATATTTTAAAACAATAAGTTTTACCCATATAAAGGTAATCTACTTCAGGAGCTCAGTGAGGATGATTTTAATCAAAGGATTGGATTTAGCGAAGTAATTATGGAGTGATGTAATAATGACCCAAAATTTGTAGATCATGTAGTATTTTTAGATGAAGCATCATTTTATTTAAATGGAACTGTTAACAGGTACTGGTCAGATACCATTCCTCATTGGATGACGGAGACCCATACTCAGTATCCTAAAAAGTTGATGTTTGGCCAAGAATTGTTGAAAACAACATTGTGGGTCCATTTTTTATTAAAGGAACGTTGACAGCTCAAAAATATTTATATGTATATATGTATATATATTTATATGTATATGCTATACAATTCCAGATATTATTGCTTCGTAATATCCAGGTAACCAAAGCCCACCTAGTAAATTAATATGGTTTCAACAAGACGACGAGCCCCAAATTATGCGCGGGAAGTGCATGATTATTCAGATACTATTTTCCCCAGTAGATGGATAAGTATGAGAGGATTTGTAGAGTGGCCAGCAAGATCTCCTAATCTAACACCTCTTGATTTTTTTACTTTTGGGTTTATCTTAAATCTAAAATATACTTCAATCGGCCTAACAATATCGAATATTTGAAAGCAAGAATTCTCAATGAGGTAAGACTAATTCGCCCAGAAACATTAACTGGAGCGTTAGAGGAATTTAGCAACTGTCTTGATTATTGTCAGGAAATTAACGATGTGCACTTTAAATATTTGACTTTTAATGTTTAGATGTATTGCATTAATAATAATATTATCGTATGGCATTTTTGCCGTAGAGATCCTTTCGGACAGGTTTGCATCTTTAACCCTGTTTCAAGTAGCTGGTGTGGATACACACTAGTTCAGATGGACCGATGGCTTAACGTGCCCTCCTAAGCACGGTGAACGGCTCATATCCTTTTTAGAAATGAAATTGTCGCTGTTGGTGCCGAGATTTGAACTCGTGCTCTCTGGCTTATGAAGCCAGTATCTTGCCGCTGAGCTACGGTCGTCCACTATTATTATATTTTATTAATTATTTCAGCTAATAGAAATTGTTTTGAGATGTAAAAATGAAGAGAAAAATATGTTGTTCCATTAAAAAAACGATGACGTCATTTTCACGAAAGAGGTGATGTCATTAGTATATTCAATTGTAGCGTAAGATGCGCATTTGAAAATAAAAATTGAAGTGGGGAAGCATTTTGTTAAAATACTATTATACCCAAAAATATTTAATTTATTCCAAACTAAACCTCCTATCTAGATAGCACCACAAAAGAGTGAACCATAAAACAATCTAAGGACAGGGAATCTAAGGCATATTTAATCTTCTGCTTTTGAAACTGATTTCTTGTGGAACTTTTATATTAACTACTTTATTTAATATTCTTATGCATTTCTCCATTTTAAACCATACCAATTTTAAATGTCAAAACAATTTTAAATGTCAAAAGAAAGGACGTTAAATGGCCAGTGTTGAGGTGGACTTCTAGAACGACTTTATTGGAGGATCCTTATTCTGATTTTATAAAATAATCTTTAACTTAAGAATAACCATCAGAAAAATAACGATAACCTTTGATTCATATATTTAATGTAATTAATATTTTACAATAAGATCTATGATAGATCAAAAAACACATATTTGGCTAACTTTTCTATCATTTTTACTTAACTAATTACATTTATTGTTCATACTAATTATTATTTTCGCAAAAAACTATTTTTTATTAAAAAAAGATAAATAAACAAATAGAACAGTTGTTGTCTTTCTTTAGAGGGTTTATAGAAACCGTTCCTCAAGAGCATATGTTGGAGGCCTAACAGTTGACGGAGTGTTTAACAATGGTGACTTTGCAAACGGTTGTTAATTCATTTTAGGGTGACAGACTGTTTATTGCACGGTGGCGCCTCAATATTACTTGTGGCAATTTTTCACGCTATGTTGATGGGGTGCTTTTGTTTAAGTCAGTAATACAAATTGAAAATGTCACAACTATTAATCGTTTGACTAAGATAATCTGGTATCCGGAAATTTACGACGCAATTAAATATATACTTTTAAATTTATTTTTTAAACTAAATTACAATGTCATATTAAAAGAGTTTACACACCACATACTTTCAATTAGGGCAAAGAAGTATCATCCGAAACGACTACGTCGTTGGTGTTCTCAATTTAACTGCTCTTAGTAGAAGCGAATAGAGGACGAATTTCTTGAAGTTTAAAAAAAACTGATTGTTGTGACAGGAAAATATCAAGGCTGTGAAGAAACCAATATTGCCATAGTGTAACTTACCGAGAGATAAATGATTACTTGGATATTAGTTACACTCATGAACGTTTCATATTACATAACAATTTTGCTTTAAAGAAATTGTTCGCATTAGATATCACTTAATAATAGCTGATATCAATTAACGTAAGTACTAGGTATATGAAACATAGATATATGGATATAAGTCTGAAAATAAACATGGTCAACTGGTCACGTGTATATTTTTAAAAAGCGAACATATCGCCCCCATATTGTACCATACCTATGGATCTAGATTGTGATGAATAAATCTTAGAATACTGTTAAACAATAGGCTCTACCCTTTGCTCAGTTCGGGTAGATTATGAGCAGGGTCTTTCTTAGAGTGAAAAACGTAAGAAAAAAAATATTTAACAACAAAGAAAGGAAATTAAGGAAGAGACCAACTCTAAAAAAAAAGGGCGCTACTGGTTTTAAATGTTTGAATCCAAAAGGAACACAAATAAAGGGAAAAGAAAGGGAAAATAAAGGGATTTGTACTCACAGTACCTCTCATTTAACTATAAAATGAATGGGCTGTATGTTAACTTTCCTATATAGTCACCTTTCTTTTGATGAAGGCTGGTTAAGTGAGGAGTACGGAACTTAATTGTAGAAGAATTTGGCTTGTACACTAGTCAAATCTTGAACGCTGTAATACAGTAAGGATGAGATTAGGAATGACCGACAGACGAAGAATAAAGTAAAAGTGTGAAAGGTGAAAGTAAAAACAATCAAGAGGACATATTATGAAACAAATGCATTTCACTTAATAAATTGAATTTAGTAACTTAACCAGCGGTTACACAAATTGCAGCTTTGAATGAATAGGATAGCGGATAAAGAGTAGATAGAGTTGGCCTATTTACAGGATGATATTTAAATAATAAAATACCGTTTAGTTGCTGGGTTATCGAAATATTGACGGAACAATTAAGGTGGTCGGAAAGAAACTTTATCTTAGACCGGGACCTTAGTCGGTCAAACGTCTAAAGAATATTTACTATATTTGCAAACAAAAAGGTATCTGGGCTAGAGTAACAGCGTTTAGATAAGCATTTACACAAAGGACAGTAAAGTTTTAAATGGGAATCGCATTATAGCATTTGAGTGGTAATTTTGGAAAATGCGTTTTTTGTGGAACTAACTTTAAATCAAAATAAATGAGTCTAAACAAAATATTTCTGTGGAAAGATATTTATTAGAATTAAAAAGTAAATTATGTACAGGGTGAAATAGAACTTCGTCATTTTATAATAAATAACGAAAATTGAACAGAATGTAAGAACCGAATTTTTGACACGGAACAAAAATCTGAATAATTGCTGATATTATCCTGGGTTGGAGAGCAAACGATGAAAATTAATCACTTAATTTATTCTCCACTGGATTTTTTTGTCCGATCGGATTTATTCTTCACCACAACAAACTCTTACAGGTCGACTGAGACAAGTAAACTCCTAAGCACTCAAAATATCGAATTTACAGGGATCATCCGCCAGTCAGCCTTAATTTGGTAACAAATAATTTAATGATTTAGTAGCAATAAAGGTATGTTCAACAACCATAGAAAACATAAAATATAACCTGGAAAGCTTTAAACAAGAGTCGACAAAGTTCTTATATAAAATTAGAATAGCTCAGAAAATAAAAAATATAGAAACAAAGGACTTAGACCCTGAAAGTCTGTATGAGGTAATTAAAAAATATATTCATGAAGCGGCAAATGAAGCACTGGGAAAAGTTGAAAATCGGAAAAAAGGAAAACCTGAATGGTTGTCAACGGAACTAGAAGAGAAAGTTCTCAAGAAAAAACAAGCATATCACATATAGCTTCAATCCAAAGATCCTCAAGACAGAGAAATATACGCTAAATGGAATAGAGAAGTTTAAAAAGACGTGGATAAGGCGAAAAATATAAACTGGGAGGCTAAGTGTGATGAACTGGACAGATTTATGGGTGGAACAAAAGTGGCGCAAGCTTGGAAAACATTAAAATAGTTTAGGAAAAATGAGAAAAATGAAGACAACATTTCTCTCATAAAGTTAAATGAATGGGAAGAATATTATACGAAACTGCTGAAAGAGGATAGAGTAGAGTACAGATGTGAAAAGATAAGGGAATTAATAGACAACAGAGACGAAAGACAGGAAATCCCTATAATAACATTTTCTGAATTGACGGAAACCTTAAAAGAGGTTAAAAACGGAAAAGCCGCAGGGCCTGGAAACATTCCCATAGAGCTGGTTAAATATGGGCCGACTGCACTTTTAGAATTAATAGTAGACCTTTTCAATAAATGTATGTGTGGAGACCAGGAAATTCCTAAAGATTGGAATAAATCTTATATAAGCTCCATATATAAAAGAGGGAATAAAAGAGACTGTTCCAATTATAGAGGTATTAGTGTGACGAGCTCTGTGGGCCGGTTGTACGGCAGAATATTAAAGAAGAGGGTTGAAAGACAGATACAAGATATTGAAGAACAAAGCGGTTTTCGTACCGGGAGATCCTGCCTTGATAATATATTTATCCTACGACAAATAATTGAAAAGCGTGTCGAAAGAAGTAGAGAGACCCATTTGGTATTTATAGACCTTGAGAAAGCATATGATAGTGTCCCGTTAAAGAAAATGTTTGAGGTCGTCAAAAGGTCCGGATTGGATTCGACGTATATCCGAGCGACATATAAATTGTACGAAAATGCATTAGTTGTGTAAAAATTGGAACCAGAACCTCAAATCAATTTAAAGTCACTAAAGGCCTAAAGCAAGGATGCTGTTTGTCACCGACACTCTTTAAAATATACGTCCAAGAAGCATTGAGGAATTGGAGAAATAAATGTAGATTTATGGGCATCAAAGTGGGACAAGAAACTCTGTATACATTGTTGTTTGCAGATGATCAGGTGGTGGTTGCAACCGATGAGAAAGATATAAATTATATGAATCGAAAATTATTTGAGGAATATGCCAAATGGGGGCTTACTGTAAACATAATCAAAACAGAATATTTAAAAATTGGAGGAAATACCACAGATCTGAGGCTTGAAAATGCAGTCATAAAAGGCTGCAACCAGTATAAATATCTAGGAAGCATCATATCAGCAGATGGCAGAGTTAAGATAGATGTACAAAACCGAATAACCCAAGGGACAAAATGCATCCGAATACTGAATTCATTACTGTGGTCTAATAAAATAAAGATGCATACCAAACTTCGCGTATACAGAGCAATTGTAGAACCAATTACCACATATGGTGCCGAATGTTAGACGATGACAAAGAATGAACGAGATAAAGTAGACGTTGTGGAAATGGATTATCTTAGAAGGTCATGTCGAGTATCGAGAATGGAAAGAATCAGGAATGAGGAAATACGAAACCGTACAGGAATTAGAGATACTCTTTCAGATAGAATACAAGGAAGGCAATAGCCAAAGAAAGCCTTAATGTATGTTCCGCCAGAAAGAAGGAAAAGGGGAAGACCACCAAATTCCTGGAGAAGAGAAATTACAAAAAAAATGCAATCTAGAGGCTTAGAAGAGGGAGATTGGAGAGATAGGAAAAGATGGAGGCTGAAATGCGGGAAGCGGCAATCGCCGTAGGACCCCCGTTATATGATGGATGATGAAAGGTATGTTCATCAGCTTTTATCAGCAAAATTTCAGAAGTAGAAGTGGAATGGTTAAAATAAACGAATTTTCGATTACAATTATGGGCAATTCGCATGAAATATGGTAGATAGCATAAAAATGCCACATGAAAATAGTTTCAGTAATTACAGTTAACTATAAAGTAGTTCATTTCATTTGCCTCGCAGTTTCGATTTATAATAATATGCCTTGACCAGTTATATTTTACTCTATGCTCCCCTACAAACTGTTCATCAAATTTACGGATTTAATGACGAATAAGAGAAAGCAGTAGAATAAATAGTTTTTCGTCACTTCCACAAACAATTCTAGAAAATAATGTTGTGGCTATTATGCCTTTTGTTAGAGTTGAAGGCACGGGTAATTCAGTGCTGATCTCAGCGATAAGTGTCGACTGTTGAGTTATAAGCATAAAAATATTCATCATAATATCCCCAATAGTTATCTATTAGGTTATCTACGCATTTTGAAACAATACAGAACATTATTGAGTTAATTGCAGGTTGTCAAGGTGTCGATTTGTACCCCTTGATCTTATCGAAAATAAATATTATTCGGAGGAACAATAGAATTGGTTATCCGTAACCTTTAAGAACGACTCGCTAGAGGTCATTTTCATCGAGGACGATAAGTTTGATTGAGAGAGGCCCAGTTCCGATTGCATGCCACGCTTCGAGCTCGAACCACCGGAAACGGAAAGCTATGCAGATGGCATTGTTGTAGACACTTTACATGCACACCTCAGGAAGGCGCAATTTCGTGTCTCTGATCAAAACACTGAACGCTATGTGTCCGCTTCAGTGCACTGTTGCCAATTTATTTATTCGTCCAATCTACCTTCCGAAACCCAAACTTTTACACAATATTTAAAATATCAATTATGAAATAAAATAAAATAACAAAAATTTTTCTACGCCGATACCTTAGTACATTTATTTTTTAAATCTATAATTAAGCGAGAAAGACCAATAAATAATTATAATAAGATATAAATTGTGTTTTTAATAAAGATGTACATCATCCCATAACAAGCGTATGATAGTATAAGAAGGAATAAAATGTATGAAGCTCTGAGCTCTTTGGGCATACCCGCAAAACTGGTTAGGATAGTAAGAATGACTCTGAATAGCACGCAAAATCATTTAGTATGGAGACAAGGAGAATCGTTATCCACGGTGCTTATTAATTATATATTGGAACAATATTCAGAAATACTCAAGTTAAAACGACCGGATCCATCTTCAACAATAAACGTCAATGTCTGGCCTTCGATGATGATCTTATTATTCTAACGAAAACAAGAAAAGAATTACAAAATTATATAAAAAGTTCGGAAAAGGAGGCAAAATATTTCGACCTAAAAATAAACTAGGAAAAGTCAAAGTACCTACATGTAACTACACGGAAATACAAAGCAAAAAGAAGAGAGGCAGTTTACTTTTATATCTAATGAATCAAGGGAATATAATTTCGAGAAAGTGGTCCATTTTACTTATATGGGAGTTATTATAGACGAGAAAGGTCAGGAAGAATTGGGAACTGAATGCCAGATTGGCAAAGGGAAATAAAAAGATGGGCATCCTAAGACCACCGATGAAATCCAAATATGTATTGAGAAAAACAAAGTTAAATTGAAATTGGAGAGATGGTACAGGAAGTCCATTCACGAATGTTTTTTTGCTAAGAAACATATTTTGCTTCCTACACCTCTCCAAACTTCTATTTTGCCTTTTAGTTTTATATACAGTTGTCACTATCTTCTTATTTCGTTCTCATTAACAATGATTTTGTTGTTATTGTCAACTAGTATAAAGGGAACTAGTTCTTTAAGTATGCTTCTTAATTCTTTTACTTTTTTTTCTACATTAAATATTCGTGATTAGATAACACATCCTCCATTTAGTCGCATTTTTCTCTCATCCATTTTATTTTAATTTTAATTATCCGCTGTAGACATCTGTTTCATGTTTCATTTTATACTTTGAATTTATCACTGACTAATTTTCATTAGTTTCTTTTTACATTCGGAAGTATAAGCCGTATCGGTTGCGCAGTTTCTGGGTGACCGAAGCTAATGTGTTTGCTTGTTATTGGTACACTTTTTTTCCACGAAATGCTTGGGAACTAGGGAATGTAAGGACACTCCCAGAAGAGTCCTGCATTTCGCATACTTAAAACTTAATACATACATATATGTATATATATATATATATATATATATATATATATATATATATATATATATATATATATATATATATATATATATATTAGAAATGATTATTTCGACCAAAAAATAATTTATAAATACGTCAAATTATCGGGTGAAGTGGTCTGTAATAAAAATCTTTCTTTTTTCTTAATTACTCAATATTTCGCCATTTATTTAACAGCTTCTTCAGGAGTAAACTAAAACAATTTGAACATTACAAAAAATGGTGTACAAATACATTTTAAAACACTTACAGAATTTAAAAGATTTCGCAAATAAAAAATGACATTGAAGTATTTGAAATATTGAATGTCAAGATTAAATTGTCTTAAGCACGTTCGTTACAGCTATACGATAAAAAATTAAAATTATTTCAAATGTAAAAATAAAAATAACAATAAAAGAAAAGTAAGAAGAATATGAAGAATATTTCTTTGATGAATTATTAAGGTTAGTTGTTATTAAGATGAATGTTGGCTATTTTGAATATTTATAAATTTTGTTCAATATGTTACAATATTTGTTACTTAACTGTCCAGTGTCCGTTTTATAATTTAAAGTGTTTTTATTTTTGTTAATGTAATACATCTCAAGAAATAATCTACTTTTGTAGTTATCAGTCTGTGCCAAAATGTGAGCTTTGTTATAGTCTAGCATATGACCAGTGTTTTCATAGTGCTCAACCACTGCGCAAGTATTTTTTCTCAAGCGGCAATCACTTTTATGTTGTGTGATGCGTTGTTTTAGCCATTGTGATGTTTGACCAATATAGCTATTTTGACATCCTAATCACGGTATTTCATAAACGACATTACTTTTATATAAGGTTGGTACTGGGTCTTTGATTTTTGAAAATAGTTGTTTGCTGTTCATGGTATTATATTTAGCTATACTAATATTAGGAACATTTTTGAATATGGATATGACAGAATGAGTTAGACCATTAATAAAGGGAAGTTTTTTATATTTGATTGATTTGTTGTTAGAATCATGGACGGGACCGTCATAGAAATTAGTGCTGTAAATCAGTTTTTTTAAAATTTGTTTAGGATATCCGTTGTTACGAAAAATTTTGTATATTATGTCCAGATTTTTTTGTAAAAAGTTTTCATCAACAATGGACATTATCCTGTTTTTCATACCTAGTACGGTATTATATTTTTGACGAGTGGTATGGTTTGAATAGTAATTTATATACCTGTCTGATGCTGTCGGCTTTTGGTACCAATCCAATGTCAAAATATTGTCATTTGTTCTTATTACTTTTGTGTCTAAAAATGGTATACTAAAATCTGTCTCAGTTTCAATTGTAAACTGAAGATGTTTATTAAATGAATTAAAAATGTTTAGTGTGGTATTGATGTGATAAGATGGAACTGCACATATGGTGTCATCGACATATTTATATATAAACGGTAATTCAAAAGGTAATTGTGTAATCACATTATTTAAGAGATGATCAGTGACAATAGTTGCAAGGATTGGACTAATCGGGGAACCCATCGGTGTTCCAAAAATTTGAGAATAAAATTTACCATTGAAACTAAAGTAAGTGTTGTTAAAAATGAACCTAAGAATTTGTAGAAAATTGTCTTTTGATAATGTCGTGTAGTCTTTTATAAGGTTCCAATTGGAACCTTATAAAAGTTTAACTTTTAATTTTAGTTTAATTAAATTAACTATTTAATTTCTAATGTCTTAAGCTTCTTTACATTTTATGCCATTGACTGCTACATTTCTTTTTGAGGTAACACATTTGTATTAACCTCTCTATGGATGTTTGGTTTTTCTTTTATAATTTAAGATAAGATTTAGTGTAGATAAGAATAGAAATTTGTAAACGACCTTTTTCCGTTTCAAACAAAATTATCAAAAAAAACTTTGTTTAGAATTAGAAGACATTTTACCTGTCTTAGTTAATCTTTTCATTGTTTGTATAGTCGAGTATTAAATGACCATATTCTAATCTTTTGAAATATGTATAAATTGTGTATTGACAAAACCAATTTTAAAGTAAGCTATTTAGTTTTTCTCTGAAACCGAAATTAGGCTTTTCCAAAATCATGGTAAACACAATTTGAGCTTTTGATTGGACGGTCGTTTTTAAATGGGAATTTTTGAGCCGATAAGGAGACCGCAGGAGTTAGTGATATTTTGGTCATCGAAAGGAAACAGTCGTTTGTCTCAAGATAGGGTGTGGTTCGTGAGTTTGGATACCGGCGTAACGAAAAGAAGTGAATAGTTTGCAGAAGGAGATAACAAGTAGATTAAAAGAGGTCCTTGTATCTACCGTGGGCATTTTATAAAGTATATGTGAAAGTATTCTTACGGCATCAAGTTGACAAAAGGAGGTCCTGGTGTCATAAATAAGTAGCTGAGTTTGGAGAAGTGAATCAGGTGTTTTTTGTGTAGTCTGCAGGAGGTTTGCAGAGACGTTAAGAAGGAGCCGAGGTGCCAAAGAGGAGAGATCACATCGTTGAGGAGACTGGACTTTTCTGGGTATGTTCCAACATACAACTCAAAAAGAAAATAAGCTGTAAGTGTTTGTACAATTGAATTTTATATCTGTGAAGGATCGGTTTGACATCATGGTCATTAGAATTCAAATTTAAGAACTGAGGTTTTGTTAGGCTAATCAAAAGTTTAAAGTTTTGTTGTTTTTTTGTTTCAAATAAAGAAAATTTTAAGTAAAATTGGTTTTCACGTAATATAAATGTATGTAGTTTTATAATCTTATTATTATAAAAATTTGATTTATTTTCTTGTATGCTGACTGATAAGATAACGACAGAATTTAATAATTGTTTTATTCGTTCATATAAAATAAAGAAACGTAAATCTTTGTAATATAATATATTTGTATTTTTATCCTTTTTCTTCTCTCCCGATAAAAGACAACTAGAAAATCTTTTGAATCCATCGAACACAGGTAATATAAGGATTATTTTCCTTTTGATAACAAATAAGTTATAATTCTTTTTTATTGGCTCAATAAACTAAGATTAAAGTCAAAATAAACAATCATAATATATATATATATATATATATATATATATATATATATATATATATATGTATATATATATATATATATATATTCAGGGATTCTACCTTCCCTCGTTCAACTGTTTCCATCTCTCTCTGTTGTTCCATTCTCCATCGTTTAGGCCTCTTTTACTTATGGCGTCGTCTTTTTGTTCTATATATTAGTATGTCTGTTTCTATTGATGTTCTTTGCTTTATATCGTCATTACTTTTCCCATCCATTCTTGTTACTCTGTAGCGTCTTCGCAGGCATTCCATCTCTGTTGCTACTATCTCACTGCTGTTTTTCTTGTTTATGATAAAATTTTCCTCATATTATGTCGTAACACTTCGCACTAATGTTTTATAAATTTGTGTTTTTGTCTTCATATTTAGGTGTTTATCCCATCATACTGAGTTAAGTTGTTGGATTGCTATGGTTGTTTGTTGCCTTTTTTGTAATTATAAATCCCAAGTATTTGAATTGATCCTTTTCTTTGATTGTTACGCTGTCGTCAATCTGTAGATCTTCTATGTCTTCTTTAGTTATAGATAGATACTTTGTTTTCGCGAGGTTGATATCTAGGCCAGCCATAGTATATTCTTGTAGTTTGTTCATCATATAACTGAGGTCTTCTTGGTCTTGTGCAATCACTACTTGATCTTCTGCAAAGCTTAACGTATATAGGTATTCGTTTCGTTTCGGTATTGCTATGCCTTCGTATTTTCTTTTCCATGTAGTTAAAGCTTTCTCTAAGTATATTTTGAATAGGATTGGAGATGTGGAACGGCCCTTTAGAAGCCTTTTTGTTGTGGTGAAGTCTCCTATGATTCTTGTTCCCATTTTAATGGACACTTTATTTTCTTTATGCAGAGCTTTTGTAGCTTCTATGAGTTCCGTCTGTATTTCTAATTTGTACATTGCCTCCCATAGTTCTGACCTTGGTACAGAGTCATACGCCTTTCTAAGGTCCACAAATGCCAAATGTATATCTCCATTTTTTACTTTTTTCTTTTCCAACAGTTTTTCCAGTGTGTATATGTCGTCTATGTATGATCTTCCTGCCGTGAAGCCTGCCTGGTCCTCCCCGATTGTGCCCTTTATGGCTTGCTCTATCTTTTCTCGCAGTATCTTCCCATATAATCTTCCTATTGATGATCTCATGCTTATTCCTCTTTAGTTTTTGCATCATTTTCTATCTCCTTTCTTAAATATAGATGTCAAATATGCCTCCGTCCATTCCTTTGGGAGCTGTTCTTCATTTATGGCTTTCTAAAATATCCATTTTATCATCCGGTGTAATTTTTTTGAGCCGTACTTTATAAGCTCAGGTGAGATACCTCGAGGTCCCAGTGCTTTCTTATTTTTAATTGCTTTTATGGCCTTTCTCATTTCCCTTCTATCTGTTATTTCTATTTCTTGTTGTGGGGATCTGCTTCGTCTTCGCCTATTTTCTTTTCCAATAAATTGTGGTCTTTGCTCTGTTAACAGTTTCTTGTAATTGTTTTTTTATTCTTTGTCCTGTATATTTCCCAACTTAATTTGTTCTTTTGAGTTTTGTTTCCATCCTCTCAGTACTTTCTATGACTTCGAGGTTCTTGTACCTCCTATGTATATTTCAATATTTAAGCAGGTTTTTTCCCATTCTTCATTTTTTTATTGTGTTATTTGTTTTTTCACTTCTGTATCTTTTTCTCTATATTCTTTATAAACTTCATCGTTGTTTGTAGTAATAGTAAACCTATGTTTATTTTAATAAAACAGCAGAGTGGGTTATACCTTTCGCACAATAAATAGTTTTAGATTGAGTGATTGTTTAAGTTAAGTATCACTCACATTTCGAAATTAAATGACACAATTTAAAAAAATATATATCTAGTGTAAGAAGTAGCATTGTTCTAGATTCTCGTTTTAATATGTTTTATATTTGTTATGTTAAATGATAACTTCATATGATAATAAACTCGTTTTAGATTAATTCAAACTGTTATCTCTTCGCAAGAGTATAATATTACACTTGCTAAGACTAAGGAATAAGCACTGAGCCCTGATGCAATCCTACTTTTATATGAAATTTATCAGTTTCTTCCACACCTGTACTAACATTAGTTGTTATTTCCTTATAAAAGTCTCTCACAATCTGCACATGCTCACCGGTAACTACTTTCTTATTGAGCTCCTACCACAGAATCTCTCGAGAAACTTTATCATATACGATTTATCAATATCTGTTGATCTGCCTTGCGTACTGATTTTAGAATGTTTCGGTTTTTTCAGGTATCCGTCTATCATTACTCTCTCCCACATTTTTATTGTGTGACTCAGTGGTTTTATTGCCTTGTTTTTGTTAACAGGTACTAATATGCTGTTTCTCTATTCCTCTGGTATTTGTCCCAATTTCATAATTTTATTAAACAAACCTGTTAGTCAACTTCTTCCTGTATCTTCTAAAGATGTCCACATTTTACCAGAAATATCATCTGGTCGCATCGATTTACCTTTTTTTAACTAATTTGAACTACTTGTAATTCAAGTATTTTATGATTTTCGTTTCGAATACATCTAACCTGATTTACATCTTTTATATACTCCTCTTCTTTAGCTTTTGGTTTTCCTTTTTGGTGACCATACAGTTTTATAGTTCTGTGTCTGATTTATTTTCATGCCACTGTTCGTATATTTTTCTCTTTTCCTTTATTTTTTCTTAAACTTCGTTTGACCACCACTGGGCCTCTTTATTCTCAAACTTCTTGCCTGAGATTTTTCCAAATATTTTATGTTACAGTACCTCATATTATTTAATAGTACTAGCCATATTCCTCCAAATTATGATTATTACAAAGCCATCTTCAGAGCTATGGAAAAGTATCACACTAGGAGAGATCTCATTTGGTAAAAAATTATATAAATTTTCTTTTTAAGCACAAACACAAATAAGTCAGAAAATAATGAAAATGCAATAATTCTACAGATAGCGTATGAAAGAAGAATGATTATTATTCAAAATTAATAAAAAAAAAAATAAATAAAAATTATTTTAAGTATTGCAAGAATAATTATGCAAAAACATAACTATTGTTTGGTTATAAACAATTACAATACCTTTTCAACTATTGCCTACAGGAAAATTATTTTTCATATTTTGAAAGCATTCATTTTTCTACAAATTTAAAAAAAGAAAAAGTTATCTTAGGCAATTTGGGACGAAGTTGGTCTTTTTTTTTAAATTGACAGCAGCTTTGTTTATAATAATTAAGAGATCTTTTTAGCGTCATTTGAAAGAATATACTTTAAAGTTTTACTGAGAGTGGTCCTCAAAATCGGCCGGCTCTTAAACTCGCTGGAGCGATTGAGGGGGAAGGAGCTGTTAACAGTATCTCTGGTTCTCGTTTATGAATTCCGACGTTTTATTTTTTAATTTGTATGTACTCTTTGTGGATATTACGAATAATGCATTATCTAAATAAATAAATTGTTACATAAACCCTCTAATTTGTTTAAACATTTTTTTGTCGAATGTAATGTCTTGTTATAGAGGTATATACAACTTAAACCAACTGTCGTTTGCTTGGCCGGTTCAGTGTCACAAAAAGAGTACTTTCTTAGTTTATTTCCCTGACCTATTGCAAAAATCTACGAATATATGGTCTATCGTTTAAGTAATATCGTTTCTGAATAGATACCTACTTCTTTTTTAAATTATTATTATACAATTTGTAGTGTAATTCCTTTAAAATTCTTTAAACAATAGAGTATTTTGTGGACGTGACAACCTCGAAAGATCCACACAATACTTCGTATGTAGAAATCTCACGAAAGATCACCGCTCGTGTTTGAATAGCGCGTACCAGGGCATTACACACATTTCTGGAAGATAATTGCTTTTAGAAAAGAAAAAGACCTTTCTAACAGGGAGAAAAGGAAGGCATGGAACATAATTCATGAAGTTGATACTAGTGTTGATAAAGATAAAATGAGCTTTTTAAACATGTTACATGTTAAACATGTAAAATGTTTAAAACGCTCATTTTTAAATTAATAGGTGGAAACCTAGACGTCACGATTCTTTAATTCATTTAATTTCTTAATAATTGGTCATTGTTCACTCAAATTATGGATACTGAATAATACATAAAATACCTTATGTTCATTATGACTCATGGATATCACTAATAAGTTAGGACTTTTTAAAAAAATATATCTGTAAGCTGTGAAGTGGACACATTCTCATTATAGCTTAAGATGTCTAAGAAATCTTAAGAGAGATTATTATTTCCTCAATACGTTTAGTAGTCATAACTTATTGAAATCTTAGTGAATTTAATTACAAATTTTTGGACAATTACTTCTGTTTGAGAAGTAAAAAGTAAAAGTAAAGTAAAAAGTCTTTGAAATGGAATGTTAGAGAGTAACTACAAGCAAAAGAGGTCTAAAGGGAGATTTAGCCAAATTTATAGCCGACTTACTGACTTATAGTACAAAGACTATTAGGGTGATAGTGGGGTTGCTGACTACTGTCAAGAAGAATAGTAAACCGCTCTGCACGTCTTATGCCAGTATAAAGGACTCACAAGGCTGCGGTATCTAGAACTTGGAGAGGAAAAACCAAAAGCATCAGTCTGTATGAAAGGATCCCCCTCAAGGCAGTGGAAGCTCATTAAGAGAATAGGGCTGGATGCGGAGCTGTAAATGACAAAGGGAAGCACAAAAGATCTGTAAAGTGTTTCAGTCCAAGAGCCGCCTTAGTATCTGTAAAATCTAGTGGCAATATTTGCGAGATTAGCATTCCACGTACATATTTGAAGCCTGTAGCGGCCGTAGCTCAGCAGCCTAGACATTGGTCTTCTAAGCCAGAACACGTGAGATCGATTCTAAGGCACCAACAATGACATTTTTATTTCTAAAAATGATAACGAGCCGCCACCGTGTTTCGTAGGGCACGTAAAGCCGACTATCCCCCTTGGTTACTGTGCATCGACAGTAGCTTCTTGAAACGGTAAAAGATGCAATTGGCGCCGGAAAAATCCGATAGTATCTCCCCGGCTAAAATGCCATACCATATTAGTATTATTATATTTAGTGACACGAATATCCTTGTCATCTATTCCGATATTTTTCAGTATTTGCAATAATTTTACATGCTGTACTTTATCGAATACCTTTTCGAAGTCCACGAAACATGCAAATACATATTTTCTTTTGTCACGGCATTTTTGTAATAAAAGGTGCCTCTCTGGTTCCCATAGCATTTCTAAAACCAAATTGGGCTTCTTCGAGATCTTCTTCGCATTTGCGTCTAATTCTGTTGTGAAGTATTCTTAGGAAAATTTTAAGTGTGTGGCTCATTAGGCTAATTAATCGATATTCTGAGCATTTTCTCGCGTTGTGTTTTTTAGGTATTGCGACAAAGATGAATTTGAGCCAATCTGTGGGAATCACTCCGGTGTTATATATTGAATTAAAAAGTCTTACTACTACTTTTATTTTATCATCCTCCATTAGTTTCAGCAACTCAGTTGGTATATCATCTGGACCACAAGCTTTTCTAATTTTAGCATTATTTATAGCGTCTTCTACCTCGCATTTCATAATTTCTGGGCCGTCAGTACAGTTTTGGTAGAATTCGGCAATATTATTCCTGTCATCTTCAAACAACTCTGATATATGCAGCTGCCATGCTTTTCTTATTTCGTGCTCATTTACAATAATTTTGTTATTATTTCCAACGAGTACAGAAGGAACTCGTTTTTCAAATATGTTACTCATTTCTTTAGTATCTTGTGCATATTAAGTAAGTCGTGTTTGGATATTACATCCTCCATTTCGTCGCATCTTTCTCTCATCCATTTTTCTTTGGCTAATTTGATCTCCTTTTTTATTCTTCTCCGCAGGTGTGTATATTCTGTTTCATTAGATTTTATCAGTCGATTATTCCATTAATTTTATTTCTTTCTCTTGTCCTATTTCTTTAGGGTTTCCATATCTGGATTACTTTTTCAGCTCCATTACCTGGCATTCTTGGCCAAATCTGCGTTCTACAGTAATTCATCCAGCTCATAGTTCATTTTTATTCTCCATGAACCATCGGTACAATGGGTTGGTCCAAATATCTTCCTTAATATTTTGCGCTCAAATATTCTTAATTGATTTTCATTAGTGGTTAAAAGGGTACACGTTTGACATCTATATGTGACCACTGGTCTAATTATTGTTTTGTAGATTCTTAGCTAGACTCACGATTCATTAAGTCTTTGTATGCGTAAAAGCACTTATCACCGCTTAGAATCCGTTCTAGTATTTCTTGACTGACGTTGTTTCTGTCATTTATTATTAAACCTAGGTAGGAAAAGGTGGAGGCATATTCGTAGGTTGGTTGTCTATCTTTAGATTTTCATGTCGAGCCGACCTTGTGCACTCCATGGCTTACTCTGATCCGGTTTAGATTAAACCATTCTCGACGTAGAAGAGAGAAACTGTTGAGTTTGACTGTGAGATTTTCTAGTAGATGTGCGTTGTTCACTTCTTTGTTCCAATGCTCATTGATTATGAAATTGTTTGTAAGACTGTTAGCTGTTCTTATTGGTGGGTTTCGAGATTTCAGCCGCAGTTGGCCCTGATTTAGCTGGTTGGTGTCGGTATTTATTTTTGTAAAGACGTCGCAAATCAAAATGATCTTAATTATCAAGAAATGATACACTTTTTTGAAGATGTATATGGTTCGCCTGACCCTATGACTGTTGTTCAAACTTTCACAAAAGATATTAAAGGGCTACTAAAAATATTAGACACCTACCCTGTGTTCAATGAAAAAATAATGAGAATAGGTTGTATAAAAATTAAACACAAAATATCTAAATCGCTGGATACAACTACCTTCTGTAAATTAGACAGCGACCAAGTAGAAACATAAAGACTGAAATATATAACAAAAAATGTCAATACCTCAGTAGAACATAAACGGTAATTATACATAAGTAGAAATGTTTAAATTATTAATGGCTAAACACTTACCTTCACTAATATGTCTCCAATAAACTAATTTTACAGACCAAAAATTAGCAAAATTCAACATTTTTATAGGTTATCACAAACTAAAAAAGCTAGTTAAGGAGTGCCCATTTATGTTAATAACTTATTGTAATCTAGACAATCTAGACAAATACCTTTAAAGATCAACTTTGAAGCAGTAGCAGTAACCATAAAAACTCCCAAAATTATCAACATTTGCAACATTTACTTTCCACCGAAATCTGTTATATGATGATTTATTAGATATAACAAAACAGGACGCATAATAGAAATTGTCATTAATTATTATTAACTATAATTGTTATTAACACCAATATTACTCTACTTAATAATGGATCTCCAACAAGATTTGATTCTTTTACTAGAAACACTATTTGTATTGACTTATCTCTTGCAGATCCTTCTTTAATACAAAACATAACTAGGGAAGCTATTACACAATTTTATGAAAGCGACCATTTTCCTATAGTTATACATTTTTAAGAGAAATACAAGAAATTCAACCTTACAGTTGGAATACAAAAATAGAGAATTGGCCACTATACACACAGTTTTTGGACAATCAATTAAATTTTTTTCAGATCCATATCCTAATGACGATATAGACGACTTAGTAAATCAGATAATCAACAATAAACAGTTCAACCACAGCAGTAATAGTACGGAAACAAATTAATAAAATTTCGGGACGCCACACAAATTCTTCAATTAGATAATATTTAAAATATAATAACAAAATTCATACATCTAGATCTGAGATAGCCAATGTACTAGCCTCATCCTACGAGTCATATTCAAGTAATGAAAATTATTCTCAAGAGTTTATACAATTAAAAACTAAAGAATTAGTAGAATTTAATTTTGATAAAAACGATAGCCTACCAATAAATTCACCAATACTAGAAGAAGAATCAACTGAATCTATAAATTCTATTAAAAACTCTGGTCCTGGCCAATATGATATTCCCATTATTTTTGTTAAAAATTCGCCTAAAAATGGAACTTCCTACTTCCTATATAACAAAATATGGCTTAAAGGAGTATTTCCAAAGAATAATGTTTACAGAATACCTATTCTTAAACCTGGTAACCCACATTTAGGCCCAAACTTCTATTGTCCAGTATCGTTAGGATGTGCAATGAGCAAAGTAAAATAGGTATCTGTTTTTTGTAACAAAGTGGATTTCGTAGAGATAGATCAATTCTATACAACTAGTTCACTTTGAGTACGATACACATGAAATACTAGCAAATAATCGAAGCTGCGTAGCGGTACTTTGATGTAACCATAGCCTTTGATATGGTTATATCAAAGGAATAATTAAAACTTTACAGAAATTAGGTATACAAGAAAATATTCTAAACTTCATCACTAATTTTTCAAAAAACCGAAGCTTCCAAGTAGAAGTAGACGATTTCATTTCTAAAACAAAAATACAGGAAAATGGTACCCCTCAAGGATCATCGATTAGTATTACTCTTTTTCTTATTGCTATTAATACTATTATGAAAAATGATGCCCCACTAGTGAAGAGTAGGCTATAAGTAGATGACCTCATAATTTATTTTAAAGCAAGAAACATACAACTATACACGGTTCACAATTTGTTGATAGCTCAGTACAAGTTTAACCCTAATTAGAAAACTGAAATACAGAGAAGATAGGTAATACGATATAATAGTAAAAACCAACCTAAAACTGATGGTTTAAGACGTTTTCGACTAACCCACCTTATATCTGAAGGAATACAATACCTTATAATCCTATTACGGGGGTATTTTGAATGGTTAGATATGAACGACCAGTGTCGTAGAGTATATGATTGAAACATTTATTTGAACTAAATAAATATATTTTTTAAATTGTACTTATGTAAATTGTATTTTTTAATAAAACTTATTTATTTTATTCAAAAATAAAAAGTTTCTTCCCATTTGTAAAAGATACATTTATTTAATTAAGGAAAAAGGCGCCAAATGTCGCCTGGCAAAATTTCCAATGTGTTTTAAATGTATCCATTATTTTCGAATCCGGAGAAAACTAATAAATATTTTTGAAAAACTGAAACGCAGAATGAAAGATTACATTATTACTCAGGGCAGAAAGTCCCTGAAAACTTCAACAATGTTTATTTTAATATGTTATGTAACAGGGGTGAAAATAAAAGAGAAAATATAGTATAATTTTTAATTGAAAATATTGCATGCAAAAGAAACTTTTTATTTATTCTAAAAAATATTTCATTCTGGTTTTTAATTTTTTCAAAAATGCTTTTTCGTTCTCTCAGGATTTGAAAAAAAAAATGGATACATTTAAAACACATTGAACATTTTGACAGGCGACATTTTGCGCCTTTCCCCTTTAATACCTTACGATTACAACTACTATTACTTACCTTATATAATTACGATTAGAAAACTATTCAAATTCAAAATAAATAGGATCAACTTCGGAATCCGAGTCATCTTGAGGGTTAATAATTAGGTTAATAATCTCTACGGTCGCATCAATTCTGTTATCAAGATCCCACATTTTTTGTTCTTCTTCTATTACATGTCTTACTGCATCTTTACAGTTTTGTTTTGTAATATGTTATAAAGACTCATATAACAATTCACGTACAACTTGTATTTTATATGACGTATTTTTTCTATCCACATAACTTTTTATTTGTGCCCAAATGAGTTCAATTGGATTTATTTCGCAGTGGTAGGGTGGAAGTCTAAAGACTGTGATGTTTCGCCTTTCCGCCATTTTGTCAACTACGTATTTCTTGAACTTAGATTTGTGTTGCCGGGCAATTTTTAAAAGTTCTGCTTTTACCATTCCATCTTCGTAAGGCAGGTACTTATTCCGCAGCCAGTCAAGAATATCCTGTTTCTTCCACGCATTCGTTAGAAGTCTTTCTACTAGTCGTGAATGATAATGTGCATTATCTAATACTATAATTGAAGTTGGTGGTATGTGTTCAATCATTTACTCAAAATACTCTTCGAAAACATCAGCTGTCATCTCCTCGTGATAGTCTTTTGTGCTTTTGGAATGAAATTCCAACAAACCATGCTTAACAAATTGTGAGAAATTATTAATCTACTGCCTTTATCAGAAGGTGGGGAGATACCAGTAGACCAACCTTCCATAAAGGCTTGCCTGGAGCTTAATATATTTTTATCTGACCAAATTTTTTTTAGAGTATGACCTGAGTTTACCCACGTTTCATCCTGGTAGAAGATGGGCATTTCTTCAGCCCGGAATTTTCGTATGAATCTTTCTGATAATGATAATTTCTTCTCCAACATCATCTTTTCCCCCGGCCAATCAAAAGTGATTTTCGGTCTGATTTCTTCCACCGGAAATTTAATTCTTGCCACAATTTAGTTCGTCCGATATGAGGCAAATCCGGGTCGTCTCTAACTTCTTGTAAAATTTTGTTTAGGTTTGGTATTTCTTTTTAAAAAAAAAATCCATGAATTTTCCTTCGAATACCATTTTTGGCAAATTCATCAATTTCAATAGGCTTTTTCCCTCTCTTTAAGTGTTTGTTTGTGTTTGGGTTAGCTATACCGTGTTTTTTTTCTTTCTGATAGGAACCTATATAAAGTTGACTCTCCTACGCCAGTCATGTTGGCACAACTTTCGACTATGTTGCAAACAGTGTTTGTGGGATTCTGAGAAACCAGAGCATCGTGAACATTCAGGACAATAGTCTTCTCTCTTGGTGAATAGACAGACTTACTGACTGTACGCAACAGTACCGGTGTAAAACATGATGATGAAGCCATCACAAACAATCCAACAAAACGAGCACGAGCGAAAGGTACGTATATGTTCGTAGGTATATGGAATAAAAAATCACTCACGCACTGCATATAATTCGCAAAAGAAATATTCGAGATGCTAATTACTGCCGTAGACGCGGAAACACCGACGAGCCGTAAATTACATGCGATCAAAAACGTACTAAACAAAAAAATTGTTTTTGTTCGTAATAACTTCACCCTTTCAAGTTAAGTTTCGAATATAATTATATTATTAAAAATCTAAATCTGGGGAATTCCATCTTAATTATCTTGCAACGAATAGTACCTTCGGATATGAATTCCAGGTTTTCTAGTAAAGTGATTAAACGCGAAGATTAGTATTGAAATATCCAAAGAGATAAGGTATTCTTATTTACAAAATTGTTAATGGTTAAATTCTTATTTTTAATAATATAATATAATAACCAACATTAGTCGTGAAAGTTATAATTGTTTTTTTGCTAAATATATTAGTATTAAAATATTATCAATATTATATATAACAGTATTAAAACATTATATTATTTACGACCGTTTTATGAGTTTGAGGCATATTTCGTGCTCTCAACAATTTGTGAACGAAGAATAAATAAAAAAACTACAAAATACTATTTCTGCATTAGAAAAATGATCAATGAAATCTGATATGAATTTTTGCTCCAATAAAAGTAAATGTATTCATTTCAAAAGAAAACATAATGTTAATAGTGTCGAACGTACAATGTTAAATAAAAAAATTAACATTATCTTAAAAAATCTTGCCAAAAATATTTGAACATAATGAAAGTCCTATCTACTAAAAATTGGGGATATAATCAAGATATATCCTATTGACAATATATAAAAGCCTAATTAAATCTAAATTCAATTATGGCTCAATAGTGTATGGGTCTACCAGTTAATCACTTTTAAAAGAATTGCAAACAATCCAAAATACTGCTGTAAGAATAGTCTTAGGAGCTTTTTGTTCTACATCCACAGATAGCTTGCTATGTTTAGCAGGGGAAAAGCCTCTGGAATTAAGAAGACAATATCTCAGCCTAGCATAAGCGAATTAAAGATGGGAAATCACTAAGACCTGATGAGGTGCATGGTAAAATTTTAAAGCTATTAGAGACACACCAAATCACAGCTCTCACGAATCTATTCATAACAACATCTACGAGACTGGTTATTTACCAAAAGAGTGGTTACCATCAATATTCATTTCACTTCCTAAGAAAGCCAACGCTAGAAAATATGAAGAACATAGATTAATTAGTTTGATGAACCATGTACCTTAAGTGCTACTATCATTCACTCGCGCATATACACCAAATTAGAAGAACACCTGAGTGAAGTTAAATTTGGATTTAGAGCAGGACTCGGAACGACGGAAACACTTTTTAGTTTGCAAGTTCTAATACAGAGAGCTAGGGATGTCAACTGCGATGTGTATGCATGTTTCATTGATTTCGAGAAGGCATTTGATAAAGTCCCACATGGGAAACTAATCGTCATCCTAAAAACATAAGGACTCGATGGTATAAATATAAGGCTGATCTCAAACTTATATCTCCAACAAAAAGCAACAGTGCGATTTGAAAATGACCTGTCCGAGATCTTCATAGTCGAAAAAGGAGTTAGACAGGGTTGCATATTGTAACCGGTATTATTTAACATATACTCTGAAAACATCTTTAGAGAGGCCTTGGACGAATCAGAAGATGGGATTGCTGTAAATGGGCTCCAAAGGACGATGGACAACGTTGTAGAAACATTTAACAAATACGGACTAAAACTAAATTGCAAGAAGACAAATATAATGATCATTAGTAAGAACACCAACATAAACTCCCAAATTACAATAAGCCATACACCGTTAGAAAGAGTGGAAAACATATGCTATTTGGGCTGCAATATTAAGCATACTTGGGATCACAAATACGAAATAAAAACACGTATTGAAAAAGCCAGCTCCTTTAACAGCCTTAGGAAAATTATCTGCAACCTATCTTTAAGTATCAATATACGCATAAGAATTCTTAGATGTTACGTCTTTAGTAACCTCCTCTAAGGAGTAGAAAGCTGGAGCCTTACAGAAGATGCTATAAAACGATTAGAGGCATTTGAAGTGTGGTGGAACAACCGACGTATGTTAAGGCTCTCATATATACACCACACAAGTAATATAACTATTCTCAAGAGGCTAAGAAAATCCAAAAAAATTATTAACACCGTAAAGAACAGAAAATTGGCTTACTTCGGCCACATTATGCGTAATAATGCCCTTCGGAGGGCACGTAAAGCCGTCGGTCCCGGCTACGAAAGTATTCGTTAAGTTATGTTAGGGGCGCTTGCGCGACCTGAAAACCCTAGCACTAGATCTTAGCCAGAAGGTTACACGAACTTTACTTTTTACCATAGCTCTGAAGATGGCTTTGTAAGACTAAAGCGCTCAGCTAGGAATTAAAATTGTTTACACTCTTCAAAAATGCTGCCCTTTTCCATCTTTTGATTTGTCATAAGTGTGTACAAAACATATCAGTCTTATCATTTATTTAGTAAAAGAATTCATGATAATCAGAGAAGGTGATCTCTGCGTAGACGGAGATAGGTAACAAATTGAAGTCGAATAGGGTCTAACGATTAAATTCGATGTAGTAATATGTAATATTAAATCAGTTAAAGCAATATGTAGTGTAATAGAATAATATAACGTGAACAATTACATTCTGTTCTTTTTTTATATTATTCTATACATTTCAATGTTAAAAAGACAAAAAATAAAATTTTTTTGAGGTGAGGTGAGGAGGAAAATCAAGACCCTTTTTTATGAGACCATTTAGAAAACAATGAGGAATAGATCGATATGAGTAGTATTCAAAGATAAATTTAATAGCCATCAGTCACTTAGTGAGAATTCCTAAAAGGCAGAGAGACAGCTGGTAATCTGCGTCATAAAAAAGCGTAGATCTAATAAAATGTAAAATAAGAGGAGTAACATATAATTATGAGAAATTAAATAGTGGCACCTTTCTCACCCCAAAGAAAAGTTTAATATTAATTATTAATTAAGCAATTTATAACATGAATTAAAATTAAATATATCGTTGAAAATTAATCATGAGAAGGGGTCATCAATCAAATAGCAATTAACATCTTTCGTTTCCGGAGGACAATATCATAGGCCCTGAAGCATCGAGCGCCACAAAACGAGCATGAAATGGCACTATTTATTGTCCCGAAAATCAGATAGGGCTTATTATATGCAACAACAACCCTTATTTTAGATAAATGACTTTTTTGTTGCAAACCCATGTAAAAGGTCTTTTAGACAAAGGTTATTACAAAGTGTTTTCGTTATCTTGTTCATCGGGTTTTCACACCCAGCGTTTGATGGATGAGTAGGCCCTATCTGATGGACGCCGGTCACGACATTCGCAGCAACTTTCCTGGGCTCCGGTGCCTGCACTGGTATACACACATACACAACACAAGCAAGCGGTAGAAATTCTCTACCTATATCCAATCCTATACTACAATTGATTTTTGTACTTGTCTTTTGAAAAATAACATTGAAATGGACGATGCGATTGAAGTAAACTGCTTGATATTTAAACCAGTGCCGTACACAACAATTTAATAAAATAAAATACCTTAAATACAAAATGTCAATGTCACTTTATTCCAGAAATAATTAGTAAATAATCACAAAAGATTTCAAATATTTTCCAAGTCACAGAGATAAAATTGACCAGGTCGTAAAAAAATTGTAATATATTTATACGGAAAACTAGACCATAAAAATGTAACAATGTGTACTCTAAACTGTGTTTGTATAGATAAATATAAAATTAAATAATCTTAAGTAATTAAAACACAATGTCTTTTATTTCGTCTGCTAGGTTTTAATAATTATATTAGTATAATATCAATATTTGTATTTATATATAGAGAATAAACCATAATTGACTGTAAAAAAAATACATTTTACATTTGTTTCGAAACATGATTTTTACGGCCTACAAAAGGAAATATGGCGCTTTAGAAGAGGTCAAAGAACAGATTTGAAGGAACTAATAGAACCAAAACACATAGAAAAGTATACATGTAATTTTATCTCAGAAAACTAAAACAAAACAAAAAATAGAAATTGATGGCGTCAGTATTGAACAAGTAAAATACCTTGGAATTACACTGTCTAGCTATGGAGACCTGAAATGCCTCAGAAACAAGACTTAATACATCCACAACACAAAAGCAACTGTAAACGGCAGATATGAGAGTACTGAGAAGAATTACAGGAAATATGTTGAGAGATTGAAAGAGCAGTGAAAACATTAGAAGAAAATGTAACGTACAGTGTATAAACAAATGGACACTAAATAGAAAAAAGAATAGAATAACTACATAAGCAGAATGGGGGAGGCCCGTGTCGTCAAAATAGCAAGAGATAAATCACCAATTGGCAGAAGAAGTATCGAACAACCGCATAAAAGATGGAGTGACAATCCATAGAAGTCTTAATTCGCCACTGAACAAGTAGAATTGCTTATAAAGAAGTAGAAGATATTTGCTTTGACGTTTCCATCTTCAAATCGGATATCGTTTTAAGAAAAGATTATTATAAAACACGGAGTAGAAATATTTAACAACATACCACAAGAAAACAGTTTCAGAATGTCTTTAAAGATTAGTGTCAATTGTCAACTTATACACTGTCACTGATAATTCGGTCGAATTTCAAAGCATAAAGTATCGCAGACGGGATAAATATGAAAGCATAAAATACCACAGACGTGACGTTGCCGCATGACACTAATTTTCTTCACGTACAGGAAGACCTAACCTAACATAATATCTCCATGTTAAAATATGCTTCAAACAAAGTAAAAAAAGTATGTGCCACAAAATTAAAGTCTCTGTCACCTTAAGAATACTATAATTATGGTCCTAGAAATTACTAGCATGGAAGTAAATTTGAATCATGAGTAACTAAAGAACCAGGTGTAACTGTATTCAGTGAACTATCGTGCCATTTATAATATTGGAGTAACTGGTTGACATATTCTTGACTGGACTTAGACTGGGTTTTAGAATAATTGATGTAACTGCTTCAGAAATGAGGACTTGGGGAATGGCTATTAAGATTCTACATGTATCGAAGACATGGGAGTTAAGAAATAATAATTTTAGATCCTCTAAATGGAGCTTGTCTCCAACTTGCCACTATTTTCATATACAACAGTGCAAGTTATTCAAAATATTTACGCTCCAAGTTCCCAAATTATATTGGGTTAGTTATTGGTAGGTAAATAAAAATGTGAAAGTTGACTATAATTATTTTTATATGAATAAATATAAAATACAATTTTGCAATAATTAAAATAAATCGTGTCTTATGTATTTATTTATTTATTTATCGTATGGCAATTACAACAACAACACATTTAGAACAAATACACAAACACTAGTAATATAGGTATTTGACAAACTTTAAATAGTTACAAACAAACATCAAGTGTATTGATATAATCAATTGACTTTGAAGTTGCAAACAGGAAGTCTTCAGGGCTACCATTGTAGGATATTGAGGGACACTCTTCAATAATGTGGTCGATGGTTTGGTTCTCCGTCACAGTCACAGTCACATTGAGTAGACGGGTTCTTTCCCCATTTATGTAGCATGTATGCACATCTGCCATGTCTGGTTCTGATCCTATTTAGAGTGGACCATGTTTTGCGTGGAAGATCAAAACCTGGTGGCTTGTGGGTAATGCAGGGCATGATATTTTGCCATTCGTTCCATTCTTGGGACAATGCATTCGTGATGTTGAACTCCTCATGTATCATTCTTGCCGTTTTCATTGGTGGTTTTCTAGAACGGAGACGTGTATTTCGTGCATCCTCGGTATCTTTGTGGATAGGCAGATTTAATTATTCATGATCTTTTTGTATTCACGTGTAAGTGCGTCGACTCGTCGTAAATGTGGAGGTGGGATGTGACTTAATACTGGAAGCCATTGGATGGGAGTTGATTTAATTGTACCAGCTGTCATCCTCATAGTGCTGTGCAGCTGATTGTCGACCTTTTTTACGTGTGGACTGTGTAGCCAGACTGGAGCACAATATTCAGCGGTCGAGAAAACAAGAGCTAAGGCAGTAGAGCGGAGAGTGGAAACCGATACTTCCCAGGTGGTACCGCAGAGCTTCTGTATAATGTTATTTCTTGTACTCAACTTTTGGGCAGTTTTTGTTAAATGCTCTTTAAATGATAGCGTTCTGTCTAGTGTTACGCCCAGGTACTTCGGTGTTTTGTTGTGGGTAAGTGTGGTATTTTCAAACCGAATGTTGAGTTTCTTTCCCGCAAGTTTATTGTTCAGGTGAAAGCAACTAACTTATATTTTGGATGCATTTGGTTGAAGTCGCCACTTGCGAAAATATTTGCCCAATATATATAAGTCTGCCGTCAGAACTTCTTCAGACGTTTCTAGTATTCTGCATCGCGTAGTGAGGGCCCAGTCATCGGCATATCCGAACTTTCTTGACTGTGTTTCCGGCATATCTGCTAGGTATAGGCTAAATAGCAGTAGAGAGAGCACTGACCCCTGTGGTAGGCCATTTTTAAGTTTTTTTGGTGGGCTGATATCTGTACCCATCACTACTTGAAACATTCGGTCGTTGAGCATGATATCTATCTATTAGGCGTGCTATTGGTTTACAGGGGATTGCACGGAGAATTTTGTATATAAGCCCCTCTTCATACTGTATTGAAGGCTGCCGAGAGATCAATAAATGCCGCTGAAGTTTTAAGTCTTCTTTGGAAACCCGCTTCGATGTAGGTGGCGAGAGATATTACCTGGTCTGCACAGCTTCGTTCTGGTCTAAAACCCGCTTCCTGGAACCCGTTCGACTGGGATCACCTGGAACAGTTCTGTACTGATTCTATTATATATAAGCCTCTCTAATAGTTTGTAGATGGCAGAGAGAAGCGCGATTGGTCTGTAGTTATTTAGTGGTCAGGTATAGTAGGTACTCAGTAAATTGGGCCATTTTTTATCGAAGGAAATTTAACCTCAGATAGTTACGAAATGTTACTTAGAAATCAAATTGTACCTACACTGAGAAACTTGTTTAGTGCGAATTTTAATCAGTTATGGTTTCAGCAAGACGGAGCTCCAGCTCATGTTGGTGTAAATGTTCGGCGTTATTTAGATGAGATATTTCCCGGACGATGCATTGGTAGACGAGGTAGAATTGAATAGCCTCCACGTTTACCCGATTTCAATCCTAAAGATTATTTTTATTGCGGATACTTGAAAAATTCAGTTTACAAAACTAAACCAACAAGTCTTGCAGAGCTAAGGCAACGAATTATCTATGAATCTCGAATAATTTCTAGACAATCATGGAGAATTGTGGTATTTCTCTACCATCGATTAGGGTACTGTCAACTCACAAATGGAGCAC
Organism: Diabrotica undecimpunctata; assembly: GCF_040954645.1. NCBI lineage: Eukaryota > Metazoa > Arthropoda > Insecta > Coleoptera > Chrysomelidae > Diabrotica > Diabrotica undecimpunctata. The sequence continues at coordinate 40,352,883 of NC_092812.1, forward strand.
ATTTTGAACACTTGATGAAGTAACCATTATGTTAAAAAATCTATCAATTTTTTGTTGTAATCTATCAATTGTTACGTATTAATGTAGTTGAAAATAGTAAGTATTAAAAAAATTATTGAGACAATTAGGCATTGCCAGACTTCTGTTTTATGTATTTAAGACCTTCCAGACTACATAAAATCATAAGTGTTACATATGGTTGAACTAGTATTAAATAGGAGATTCCAATAATGACTAAGTATACAGGGTGGTAAATTTCAAAAACCAAAGTTACTAATGAGATAAGAGAAAAGTCAAATCTGGCAACATTGCACATATCAAATATGGAATCTCCGTATCCCAAAATAGGTGTACCTCAAATTTTGTACAATTATGAATAGCAATTTACGAGATAATTGGCCGTTTTCAGACTTTTGGGCCACTCTGTATATATGTACATATAATGAACTCGACAATGTCCATGTTTTTAGATCTACTCAAAATAATTTAGTCACTTAGGGATAAAACCTTTATCTAAAATTATCAGGTATTCAGATCACCATTTGATTTCCATTTTTAATATCAGATAATTTCTATTATTTCGTCAATCATTTTTTCGTATTTCAGTGACATAAAAATAAAGGATTTGTAATATTTAAAAACTTCAGTAAACACTTAAGAATATAAAGACGCACGCCCCTGGGCTGTTGTTTATAAATAAAATAAGTATCTGTCAGAAAGTTGTAATAAGTGTGAAAGAAAAACCAACCACTTGTCATTATGTACAGAACGTAAAATTAATATTGTGCAATAAGATGGGAATCCTATTTAAAAAATTACATCTAATTGTGTCTAGCTGTGAAAAATGATACCGTTGCTCGCCAAAGTTTTATTGTTATTAGCCATTGTTTTTCGGTTGTACACGGTCAATCCTATGTGCGTACAGTAATATTATTTATATTCTACCTTGGATCACAATACGCAATTTGGAGGAAAAATTCTCACACAATAGGTACAACCGTAACTATAAAACAATCTTCCTGTGTATCCATCCTTTGTGTTTATGAACTTTTCTATAAATTTCCACAAAATGTATACGTTCAATTAATCGATACTAGCTAATATTATTTTCCATAAAAAATTTTTTAAGTTTGGTCAATATATTGGAGAATTGTACTCTTTCTTTGTATTAATTAATTGTAATTGTACTGTTTGTTTTAGTTTTTATTAATACTTTTTTTTGCGATCGGACTTTGTCTACCACTTATTTTGTCACCCTGTCATATTAAATTGGTTAAACAACAATCTAAGATATATTTGTTAAACATTGTTACTGGCCGATTTCAATGTAAAGACCTTCAACTACTACCTAATAGATAGAATAGTTCATGTTAGCGAGTCAAATGAAAGGAAACAGTTGAAAACCGCATATTATTACTATATTTAAGTAAAAATACTCAATAGTCTTATGGTTTGTTTTTTAACCAGGAGGAGTAAACTAAAAAGGCAGATTCACGCCCAAGAAAGTTACTAGAAAAGTCACCAAATAGATCTTTTTTGGTTGATTATCTCGGTCTTGCAGTAATCCAGTAATCAGTATCGAACGACCTCACACGTCGATTCTAGCCTAACTTTGTTTGCTTCTGTTTGAATAATAATTTTTTCCAATTCGCTTCCAATATATATTTTTCAGTTTTTCTAATTACAACAAAAAAATGTTGGATTGTTATGAAGAAGTTGAAGAATTTTTAGAGTTTACATAGTAAAAGAAAATAAATATTTATTTTATTTCACTTAAAATTTTATTTAAAGTGGGCATTTTATTCTTCAAAAAGAAGCTGTGTACTGTCGTGCAGATGTTTTAACTCTTTCATCGTATGTTGCAAGGATATAAGGTCGACAGTCAATAATTTTACGACATCTTACTGTTCCAGTCTGCTTATATTCCTTAATTGTTCTGCAAATAGTTGAATTTGCAACACCTTAAATCAGCTCATTACTTTAGTAAGTCTTGATTTTAAGAACAACTATTCTGCAAAACTAAGCTGTTGCCTGCTTTATTTTTGCTACCACTGCTGTCATTTTCATTCCAGGATTATCAATTTTTATTTGTTTGTACATGTTTATAATGCATTGTTTTTCATTTGATGATAAATCAACCAAATCTACTCGGCGTTTTTTAGATGAAGAAGGATAATTACCACTAGTACTTGGCATTGAATCCATATTTCTATCTTAATAACACTAATAAGTCGCTAAGTAGTTCTGAAAAGAACGGTTTTTTATATACATGCAAACGAAAAATATAAAAATTTAAGGAATAACGAAGAAAATACAAAAAATCGTCGATATAAATTTTGAATTTTAAACTTTCATAAATGTCATTAGTGTCAAAATGTCATAATTTAGTGGAGTAAACTTGCCTGCGGTTGGACCAATTACAAACAAGCATTACGGCGCGGTAAATTTGAATTACTTTTCCTAGTTAAAAAACAAACCATAGTATGCTAATATTACACAAAATCAATTATCCTCTATGCTACTGGTGTCATTTAAAATAACCTTATAGAAAACAACAAATAACTGGATTTTAGTGAAAATCTGTATAAAACCATACAAAACGCGGAAATGCTCGCGACGCCAACGTCCGGATGCGTACGAAAATTTTTGAGAGATACTAGAGCATACTGAGTAAACTATGTCTCGATAACACGGAAAGAGTCCACACAAAACTCAATCCTCTTAATACCATCTTCTTCTTCTTATGGTGCCGTGCACCTATAGTGCGTTGGCGAATTATCTTAAGGTCAGACGTCTGTCTTTTGCGGCATGCAAAAGTTCGCCAGTGTTAGTTACGCCTGTCCAGTTCTTTATATTTCGCAGCCACGATATTTGTTTGCGACCTACTCCTCTCTTGCCCTCAATCTTTCCTTGGATAATTAGTTGAGGGATTGCGTATTTTTCCCCTCTCAGGATGTGGCCCAGGTATCCAATCTTTCGTGCCTTGATCAAGCTGAGCAATTCTCTCTCAGTATTTGCTCTTCTTAGGACTTCCTCGTTTCTCACCCTATCTGTCCATGGTATGCGGAACATTCTTCGCAAGGTCCACATTTCGAAGGCTTCCAACTTGTTAATGGAAGATATTTTCAACGTCCATGTCTCCATGCCGTATAACAATATGGACCATACATAGCACTTAACCATTCTGTAACGGAGATTGAAGGAAAGATTGCGGTTACAAAGTAGCGGTTTAAATTTAAGAAAAGCTTGTCTTGCTTGTTCGGTACGGCATTTTATTTCTTGTTGAGGATCCCATTGGTCATTCACCATCATTTCCAAGTATTTGAATGTTTTCACTTGCTCGATTGGAGCATTATCTACGTGCAGTTGTACTCTGAAAAATGCGCCCTTTCTTATTGTCATGCATTTTGTTTTTCCAGCATTTATCTTCAGGCCATATGTTTTTCCTGTGGTGTTTATTTTATTTAGTATCAACTGCATATCATGTTCGTTATCTGTGATTATTGCGGTGTCGTCAGCGTAACGAATGTTATTTATCGGGTACCCGTTGACCTTTATACCACAATCAGTGCCTTCAAGTGCCTCTGCAAAAACATTCTCCACATAGAGGTTAAACAGCATAGGAGACAAAATACACCCCTGTCGCACCCCTCGTAAAATTTCGAATTTCTCTGTGTTTGTTGATTTGTTCAGCCTCACACGTGCCTTTTGATTCCAATAGAGATTCTGGATAACTCTTATATCTTTCTCATCAATATCAGCATTGTGTAGCATTTTTATTATTTCATCGTGTTTTACGGTGTCAAAAGCTTTTTCGTAGTCGAGGAATTTGATGAATGTAATACCATCTAGGATGAGTGAATGTTTCTCTTAGAGGGAGTGAGAGTTATTTGGCTTAAATCTGGTTAATATTAAGTTAGTAACTTTGGCCAGGAAACAATCGGTTACAGATATTATCTGAATACTAAATTTTGCAGGTAGTACCCACAGTCTCAAGTACCTACGCAGAGAATAAAAGATGAATACCCGGCAATTATAAGAAATAATCATATACCAGATACTAGACACGATACTATCAGAAGTGTAGTCCATCAATATGAGCAGATTAATGATATTACCATACAAAAATATTAACCTGATAATACATATGCAATTGGAAACAACTAGTTACACGACCACGAAGTCCTGGTAAGCGAAATGGCACGTTCTGTTAAGAGTTTAATAGAACAAACCCACATAGCAACTAGCTTATCTATCCGCTCTGCGATAGAGTCATTACAAGAAAAATGCACTAAGGGCTGCACAGAACAACTTTGACTAATCGACTCGGTCATCTCCCAATTTTTAAACTAACCATTACCCTTATTATCGATATGTACCTAATAATATGCTTTAAAATAATAACAAATTAGAGTGGGACTGTATTGTCCTAACAGATCAATCAGTGGCACATAATAGACCGTATTTCATACTAGGTAATAAACTACTTAACAAACGCCACTTGTGTGGTGATAGCTAATAACAATTCGCGTGTTGATATAGGAAAAATCCTAGCATTCCAGCTCACTTAGTGCTCGATAATACAGAAAGGACCTTCTCAGATCTAGGTATTTTGGATGAGTGAATTTTTTCCTTAGAGTGCGTAAGAACCACATGGCTTAAAGCTGGATTATACTTTGCGATTTGTATAGGTACCAATTTTGTAATGAGAAATGGCAAGTATACAATGGACTCGAAATATGTCTCTGTATCAACTAGGTCTTAGTAAAACCAAGCAGGGTCCTACAGACTAACCTTTAGCACAGTATTACTATTGCTATAAAAGGGTTCTATGCCACACAAATACAAGCTTCTGGATAAACCAGGAACATATAAAAGATCGGGTGTTAGTGGATAACTTATCAAGCTTAACTAGGAAAGCTGTAGAACAGAGGGCTTCCACAGAAGAAAAAATGATACTTTGTAGTGGAGGATGCTAAAACCACCTGGATATATTAAGAAGGAATATTTAATGGTGGCTGGTGATATTTTGTTTAGGTGGCGCTGATTCGAGAATACAAAAAATAAATAGGTACTTACTCAAAAGCCTACTTCTTAAAATGAGAATCAATCCTTCTGTTTTTATCTGAGATCAATCTTTCCATCACTTTTTTGGATAAAGTCGAAAATTTGTCTAACTAAACTTTTTTTGATAGACAAGATGGCAAGCGCCGTCAGTATTTCTTCAGATATTGTATTTCTTAAAAATATCTGGATCAATTTCAAAGTTGCAAATCATTTTTCAGTTTCTGCAGTTGTCATTGGCATCGTTATTAAAATAATCAAAAGTTTACTTACTTCGCAAAATGTTGAATCCATACTATGTGACACTATTAAATTTAAAGTACATAAGCAACCGATTACATTTTGGATATCTTACGATTTCTGGCCGCGAGTTAAGAAATGTCTACCAAAGATAGTTTCTTTCAATAATGTTAAGAGTTTTTTCTCTTTGAAACAACTTTGCACTATACAGATGATTTTCGAAAGTAAAACGATTCTTAATTTAAAAATTTATAAATAAATTCAAATACTCCTCATTTTGTACCCGTATTGTCGGTCCTATCGATTCTTGCATATTTTCCGCTACAAAGGGGAGACTGTTTCTGATGTTAACAACTATTTTTCAAAACTGTCAATAGCATATTGCAATTTCACAGAGTCCGTCCCAATTTTCTGCAGTTGGTTAAATAAAGTGTCAACATGTGGCATTATTTTGTAAAAGAAATCCAACCCATACTGGAATGTAGGATTATTAAACCATTTGTCTAAACCGGCGGCTTGGACTGTGGTTTTCGTGATAAATATATATTTTAGCATTTTCGTACTCAATATTTTCCAACATTCAAACACTCTAGACTGAAAATTCCATAATGTTTGCCATGATTTTTCAACTCGTTTATTAGTTATCACTTGTTCTGTCCAGAAAACTAGAAAAAAATGCCATCTATTATACCTATATAAGGTGCATTTTTATTAATTTCTCGGATTTTAACATTAACTCATCGAGTCTTTTAAAATAGAATTAATTTGTTCCAAAATACAGGTCGATATCCGAACACAATTTTGACTCTCCATATTTGAATGACCCCAAAATCGCTCATGCGTTTCTTGCCAAAAAAGTAACGACGGACTAATAGCGTCTGAGTTTATGTAGAAGAAGTCTGAGATGGAGAAACTACTAATGGTGTGGGTGACAGAGAAGTAGCTTCAAGGAGGAACCTTAACACAAAGCATCATATGTGAGAAGGCACGAGCGATTTACGAAGATTTGCTGAAGCAGATCCTACACATTGTCACAAATGATGAATCGGAAGACTTGTTTAATGCCAGTCGGGGCTGGTTTGACAACTTTAGAAAAAGGATCTGCATTCACTCCGTCGTCAGGCATGGTGAGGCAGCAAGTTCGGATGTGAAAGCAGCTGAGGTTTACATCAAAACGTTTTCCGAACTCATAGAAGCCAAAGGATATATCCCCCAGAAACTCTTCAACTGTGACGAGACAGGGCTTTTCTTGAAAAAGATGCTGAATAGGACTTACATAACGGCAGAGGAGAAGACGATGCCAGGTCACAAATCTATGAAAGATAGATCAACTCTATTACTTTGCGCCAATGCGAGTGGCGACTGTAAAATCAAACCTCTTTTAGTGCACCATTCAGAAAATCTCAGAGCCTTTAAGTCACATAAGATTTTAAAACAAAAACTGCCAGTTATGTGGAGGGCAAATCCAAAGGCGTGGGTCACGAGGAAATTCTTTGTGGAGTGGATAAACCTGGTGTTTGCCCCTTCTGTTAAAAAATATCGACAGCAAAACAACCTACCCATGCAAATCATTCTTGTCCTCAATAATGCCCCTTCTCACCCACCAAATCTCGAAGACGATTTACTTCAAGAGTTCAAGTTTATAAACATTCTCTTCCTATCAGCCAACATCACTCCTATCATGCAGCCCATGGATCAGCAACTAATTTCTAATTTTAAGAAGTTGTATACCAAGCACATTTTTTGGCGCTGCTTTGGGGTGAAGGAGAACACAAACCTTACCCTTCGAGAATTCTGGAAGGACCACTTTAACAGAGTAATATGCCTAAGAATTATTAAGCAGGCCTGACTAGGTGTTACAACAAGGACCTTAACCTCTGCATGGAAGAAGCTGTGGCCTGAGGCTGTAGATAAAAGGGTCTGCGAAGGACTAGAACCCGAAGTGTCAGAGGTAGATGAGATTGTTTCTCTTGGAAAATCCGTGGGTCTGGAGGTGGATGAAAGAGATGTGAACGAACTTGTCGAGGAACAGTCTCAGGAGCTGACAACCGAGGAGTTAGATGAACTACATTCGCAGCAGCATATGGTGATTCAACGAAAATTTAGTTTTGAAGAGGAGCCGGAATTAGAAGACGTTGTCTCTACAAGAGATATAAAGGATAACCTGGGAATGTGGGAGAAAGTTGCACAGTTCGTGGATAAAAATCACCCCGAAAAAGTTACAACTGGTCCTGCATCGGTGTTGTTTAACGAAACTTAATAAAAATATTCTGAAAGGGATGAAGAAACAAATCTCCTTGGACAGTTTTTTTAAACGATCTTTTGTATTTTTTGTTACTAATAAATAAACGTTTCTTCTTTTAAATACATTTTTCATATTTAAAAGCACTTAACAAAAACAACTAACGTGTTTTTTTGGGTACTGGAACGGATTAATGACATTTCAGTTAATTTTAATGAGGAAAATTGATTTGACATACGAGCAAAATTATGAAACGAATTACACTCGTATGTCGAGGTGCCACTGTATATATATACCATACATAAAAGGATTATTAGAAAAACTGAAAAAGATAGGAAATAAATTCCACATTCCAACATTCAAAACGACAAACACATTAAGATCTATTTTATCTAAAACTAAACCTAACAATGAACAAGAAAGAACGAAGAATTGTATTTATAAAATACCTTGTGAATGTGATCAGTTTTATTTAGGTGAAACAGCAAGGTACTTAGAAGAAGAAGGTCAGGAAGAATATTAGAATAAGTGAACATCAATATAATATTAAAAATAGAGAATTTGATAGATCTTAAATATGTAAACACGCATGGGAAAATGAACATAGGGTTCAATGGAACGATTTAAGTATAGTCCTAAAATAAACAAATGGTAAAAAGAGAAAAATCAAAGAAGCGGCTCTAATTATGCTAAATGAGACCAATTGTGTCGCAAATTCCTCGGCAGAATGCAGTAGGATCTGGTTACTCATATTAAAAGAGGAAGTTAAAAAAGGAAAATACCACTATTCGTAAGTCAGTAAAATTTAAAGCATACATCATTTGCGATTCCTAAAACTATTGTTAGTACTGCATTGAAAAAAATTAGTGAAGCTGGTACCATAGAAGCAGATAAGCGAGGAAAACATAATACTAGACCACACAAGATCCCGGATAGTGTAAAAGATAACAATATAGAACACATAAAATTATTTCGACTAGTACCTTCTCATTATACAAGGAAGAACTCAAACCGAACATACAAAAAAAAGGGGTTAAACATATCTGTAATGCACCGAATGTACGAGGTATATACCAAACTCAAAAAATTGGATGTCGCTACAGTTAGACAATACAGGAATACTCTAAACTCACCATTCAACATTGCATTTTTCAAGCCTAAGAAAGATCAGTGTTTAGTATGCACTGCTTATAACAATATCGATCCGGGGAAAAGAACTCAATCAATGAAAGAAAATTACACTCGCTATGTTTTAAACAAAGAATCTGTTAGAAATCTGATAGGTGCTAATAAGGAATTGTCAAAAAGTGATAAATCGTTTTTAACAATATTCTTCGATTTGCAGAAGGTATTAGTAAAGCCCACGTCAGAGGTAAGTAACTTTTATTATAAGAGTAAGCTTGCAACTTATAATTTTACTATTTACGACTTGGGCAATAATCAAGGATATTGCTACGTATGGCATGAACAAATATCAAAAAGGGGGCCGAATGAAATTGCAAGCTGTTTATTGCATTTTTAAAAAGTGCAAAACAAGATGGCATTCAAAAAGTCGTGTTATACTCCGACAATTGCAGAGGGCAAAACCGCAATCGTTTTATTTTTTCGATGTTTGCTCATGCATCGATGACTTTGGATCTGGAAATAACACACCGTTTCCTTGAGATGGATCATACTCAGAACGAAAATGACAGCATGCACGCTGCGATAGAAGTTGCAAAGAAACGACATTCGAATATTTATACTCCTGACCAGTGGATTAGCATAAAGGTGGCAAAAGTTACTTCCCTACAGTATAGAGTGAAAGAAATGTCTCAAGAAGACTTTTTTAGTTTTAAACCAATGGTTCAGAAACAGAACTGGAAGAGAACTAACACTGCGGAAGTGGTAAAGATAAGCAAAATTAGGAAAATTCACTTCGAACCGAAGAATCCTGATAAAGGTTATTTTACCTACAGTTTTGCAGAAAATTACAAAGAACTCAACATCGCAACATCAAAATTATGTAAACCCTAAGAATTTAAACTACCACGTTTATAACAAGGTGTTTTACCAATTGACAGTAAAAAATTAAATGGTCTATTAAGTTTATATAAAGCCAATTTGATACCAGCAATGTACCATGGATTTTATAACTGCCTGAGGCCTGCTAGTGAAGACATTCTACCAGAGTGCTCTGCAGATCAAGAAACTGGTTCCAAATCTGAACAATAGCGGTGTATTGTACTGAGCAATTAGTCCTTAATTATTATTATAATTAGTGTCATAATGTCCTTACAAACTAATTGCTAAAAATAAAATATTTGTTAATTTTATTTGTTTTATTATTGTAGTAATGTTTTTATAAATGCACAAATGCTGATTGCACAAATATTTACTAAGTGAAAAAATGAAAAACGTAGTAGTGATAATTAAAAAATTACAGAACGTCACTTTTCACAATTATTTTTAAACGCACTTATCTCGGGATGATCGATTTTGAGTTACGACAGTTTTCGTTGGGAGAGTCGATTTCATCTAACAGGTGACAAATAAAAAATGGAATTAATTCAAAAGTGAATACTAATTGTTCGAGCCCCACCGAGTATACCTAAAAAAGATGTGATTTTTATTGTTAATAGGCTGTCATCCGAGCAGAGAAAGACCGAAAAACTATTAGATAAAAGCGATGGAACCGTTTTCCCGGGGTTGGTAATTGATCTAAAAGCAGCAGGTAGAAGCCGAGTCCGTTTTAACCAGGCCATATGCTCAGGAAGTAATAAACGCCGTATTTTATTCTCTTTTGTCGTGCCCATTTTGTTAAATATTAATAAATGACAAAGGAAATCTTGATCGTGTCGTTACGTTGTTAACTAGTTTATTATTAATTGCACGTAATCTTAATTTAAAATCTGTGATTTCCATCACGCATAATCTCTTTTATGTTTGGTTGTTCACATAACGCGGTTAAAACAGATACCTACCTGCCTGGGTCAGACCATCTTCAACTTTTTGATTAAATATTCATACACCCGCTACACACCAGTGCTGGGCACCAGTTTTATTCCGACACGGCGAAAAATCACTTTATTGACTTACGATAATTAAATCTTTGTATTTGCTTTATTGGCTGTGTTGATTTTGCAATAAAGCGAGCGACAATTTTTTGCTATCAGCACATAAAAGACAGAAAATTAAAAAGAATTTGTCGATCGTTCATTCATACAATATGAAGTTCTACACAAAAAATAAAGTTGTTAGTAAATAAATTGACGTTTTAATTTACCAGACTTTTTTACTTCTAACTTCTAACTCTTTACTTCTAACACTTTCTTTACCATTTGGAATAAAAACAAATCAATAGTGTTTACCTATTGTATTTATAAAAAGTTCTGTTCTTGTATTTGTATAGTCGTATAGATTGGAAGTTTCTGGAATTAAAGAGGGATTGTGGAGCAGTGATTTTTTTATATAAAGAATTACACAATTGGACATATTGCCCAGGTATTTTGAAGAAAATAAATTTTATTGTTCCATCATATAACAATCGCATGTTCAAAGCAAATATGGTTCTGAAAATAACCATTTTAATACACATACCTACAATATCCATAACAGTAATATTTTAAGATATTTCCTCAATTTCATTCCTGAATTCACAAACTCACTCAAATTCACGATTCAGAATCTGATTCATTTAAATCAATGATTACGGAGGATATCTGGCTAGCATCAATTATTTTTGCTGTCTCCATAATATTTTCTGCATGCCTTACATATTTATCAAGCAAAAAAAAAACCCTAAAAACTTTTTGTTTTCAATAGTTCCACAAATCTTATTCTTCTTCTTCTTCAGTGCCTTATCCGGTCCGGATGTTGGCGATCATCAAGGCTATGATGGTTTTGTTGACTGCTCTGCGAAACAGCTCCGCGGAGGTCATCCCAAACCATTGTCGGAGGTTTTTTAACCACGAGATACGACGGCGTCGCGGTCCTCCTATGCCAAATACTTTACCCTGCATAACGAGTTGAAGAATTCGATATTTTTTTTTTCGTTCCGCATCACGTGCCCGAGGTACTCAAGCTTACGTTGTTTCACTAAATTAAGCACTTCTTTTTCTTTTGTCATGCGCTGTAGGACCTCAACGTTGGTGACATGGTCCACATACAATATTTTTAGTATCCTCCTCTAGATCCACATCTCGAAGGCTTCAATCCGCTTTTCTTTGGCTTGCGTCAGTGTCCAGGCTTCAATTCCATATAGTAACACTGGAAGAATGTAGCACCTCACTATCCGCATCTTGGTTCCCAAACTGAGATCACTGTAGCACAGCAAGGATCTCAACTTGATAAATGTAGACCGTGCTATTTCAATTCTGGATCTAATCTCTTGGGCGTAGTCCCATTGTGAGTTGAGGGTAGTTCTGAGGTAAGTGAATCTGTCGACTCTCTGGATCTCTTTGCTACCTGCCATTAGTGCCCCGGGATCTAAATTTGCATGGCTGACAACCATGAATTTAGTTTTCTTAATATTATGGTCTAGTCCGTATGTTACGCTCACAGTTCTCACTCGGTCTAGTAAGGCTTGCAGATCATTTAGGCTGGTTGTTAGTAACGTAGTGTCATCGGCGTAGCGGATATTATTGATGTATTCACCGTTCACTCGGATTCCCATCTTAGGTTTGTGAGTTCTTTGGTAAAAATTTCCTCAGAGTATATATTGAAAAGAGTCGGCGAGAGCACACAGCCTTGTCTTACTCCTTGCATGATCTTCACTTGATCGGTCAGTTGGTCTTCGACCTTGACTTAAGCACGCTGGTTCCAGTATAAATTTACGATAATCCGAATGTCCTTCTAATCCAATCCTACTCTTTGTAGTGCAACCATCTTCTGGTGCTGACAACGGTCAAATGCCTTGGCTAGTCAATAAAACAAAGACATCACAACTGATATCGCGGCATTTCTAAAGTAGGACTTGTAAGGTCAAAAGTGCTTAACGTGTACCCATGGAATTGCGAAATCCAAATTGTATTTCACCGACATTTTTTTCGCATTTCTTGTAAATTCTGGCATGTATGATTTTAAGAAAAATCTTGCACGCAAAAAAGTGCATGACTCATAAGGCTAATAATTCGGAAATCATCGCATGTTTTCGCAGATCATTTGTGTTACAAATGTTGACAATAGCCATTCCTCTGGGATATTACCTGAATTGTATATGGCGTTAAACAGTTCACTTAATTCCATTGTGCTCACTTCACTCATTACCTTAATAAGTGCAACGGGTATTTCATCCGGACCTGTGGCCTTACCATTCTTAGACTGTTTTAAATCTGCTTTCACCCTGCTTTCTAGTATTGACGGCCATTTCATGCAATTTATTTCTGGAAGGTTACCTCGGTAGTCCCAGAAAAGTTCTTCGATGTACATTTTCCAGGTCACCAATTTCTCCTTAACTGTCGTCGCCAGGTTCCCGTCTTTGTTTATGAGGAGGTATGTGTTTCTCCTCTTGTATTGACGAGTGGCTTCTCGAATCTTTCGGTGGATATTTATATGATCGTGTTTCACTTGGAGCTCTTTGATAAGTTTACATTTTTCTTGCATCCATGTCTCCTTGTCTCTTCGTATTTCTTTTTTAATTGTTTGGTTGATTTCTTGGTATTTTTCGCGTCCCTGTTTTTCATTAATCTTCTTTGGTTCATCATCTGCAGAATGTCATCAATCATCCATTTTTTATTTTTTACTCTTGTTTTCTTTGATGACGTCTTTGATATAACTCTATTTTTGTTCTGCACTCTGTTCTTGTTGTTTAGCGGTTTCTAGTTTTCCATTACATCTCTTACGTTCTGAGGAACCACGGGGTCTTTAGATTGTCATAATCCAGGTTCTGTTTAGTTTTACTTTTAATGAGTTTCTTTAGTTTAAGTTCTGTCTGGCCTACTCATGGGTTGTGGTCTTCGCCGAAGTCAAGCTGTTCTTGAATCTTTTGTTAATTAGAATAAAGTCTATCTGATTTCTGATGATATTGTTGGCTGTATCTGCAGGTGACTTCCACCTATCCAAAATCCAATATCCAAAATTGGATAAGTCGGTCTCCCCTAAGCTGTGTTGTCCGACGATGTCTTCTATTCTGCTTTTGCCAACTTTGGCATTGAAATCACCCATGACGATGCTAAGATCGTTCTTTTTGATATATTTTAGTGCTTTTTATACTAGAACTCCTCGATATCCTCTTCTGGATTTTCTGATGTTGGAGCGTAAATTTGAATGATGACAAATTTTATTATAATTTAATACCACTACAACTGTTTCGGCAGAAAGCCTTTCTCAAGTGTTTTTGTTATGCGTCTAACACACTTTATATGTGAAGAATTTGAAATTGGTTATTAAAAGAATGGTTATGATCTAGAAGGTGAAGTGCGTAAGTAGAATCTGTTTTTCTATTATTGAAAGCTCTTTTGTGTTCTGCTATCCGTTTGTTGAAGGTTCTACCCGTTTGACCGATGGTAGAACAACTGGTAGAACTTTTATCAATTATATAGCAGAACATAAAAGGGCTTTAAATAATAGAAAAACAGACTCTAGGTACGCACTTCACCTTCTAGACCATCATTATTCTTTTAATGGCGAATTTTAAATTAATCACATTCAAAATAAAAGCCTAAAGCTATCTTTATTAGAATCTATGGAAATCAACAAATTAAAAAATAAAGACATAATTCTGAATGACCAACTTGAGACAAACAGTTCTCCCCTCCTCAACTTATTTAGTTAAAGACTATAAAGTGTAAACACATGCCCAAAATAGATCACTTGAGAAAGGCACTCTGGCCGAAACAGCTGTAGTGATAAGAATTGGTGTTTTATGGTTAAATAAATTAATAAACATATCGAACTAACTGAGAGAAATTTCTAAATCAGTCAATTCTCCATAAAGGGAAAACCATTAGAAAGAGTTCTTCTTTCTTCTATTTGAAAACTCTTCTTTAAAATGTATATCTTAAAATACAGGTTAGAATTCGAGTACTTAAGTTTTATGTATTTTTAACACTGCTGCATTGATAGAGGCATGGACCCCAAAAGAACTCAAGCACTATCAAAATTAGCAAAACAAAGCAAGAAACGAAAATATTTTTACACAATTAATTGTAGAAAAATTGCATTCTTTAGGTTATAATCCAAAGTAATGTTGTATTCCAAGTAATCTGGTAAATCCAAGTTATTATGGTGTAAACTGCAATCATCTGAAATATATAAGAGAACCATATACAAAAAAAATCATACATAAATTCTTAATTCATAAACATGTAGGATTATTGCTCTCTCTCAAATAATTTCATTGTTTATTTTTGCCTCGATGTAAGGGTCGAGACGCGACGCCCCCGTTTCGCTTAGTCCAAACTCATATTTGCCTGTAAAACGCATTCAGGTGACCAAAATAGGACATTAACCTAAGAATATACCGGTAGAATAATACCCGTACACTTAATGGGTCTATACGTTTGAGTCGAAATGGCATATTATGAGGGTTGAAATTTGTTAATTTTGGAGGGATAGAGTGTCGCAATTTTATTAGATAATAGACAGTTAACAAGGGTTTCTCTATTATGTACATAAATGGCAGCCATGATGGTAGATTTGATAAGTTCAAAACTGGCCATTATATGTGGGGATTATGATCTTTCAACCGAAATAATTAGGCAAGATGCAGTGCTGTATTAGGCACATCAGTACATTCGTAAAAACTTTTTATTAAAAAGGGTTTTCTAATTAATAGATGATAAAGAAAATTAATATATAGGCCAGTTTGAAAACAAAATTTAATTAAAAAGTTAAACGGGAAAATCCTAGTGGTTGGCTGTAAACCATAGTTTAAAAAACTCAATTCTTCGAAACGTTAGTTTTAAAACTACAGTCTGATTAATTATTGTTGTTATTACATATTTTTTTCAATATAAACTAAGTAACGCTACTCGCGTGTCAAATTTTTGTCACTACCAGTTTTATTTGACCAGTTTTTAGGATTGTATCCATTTGAGTCATTGTTTTTCAGGAAAGCAATTTGAAGTTTTTCAGAAGTTTAGTTTTCCATTATTTTGTTTTTCAAAGATTAACATTTACTTTTTGCATACTTTTCAATTCATTCAGAAACTTTTACATTACTATAAAACTAATTTTTTTTGTTTCATTGTTTTAATAAAAAATTAGGTGGACATAGACTAGTGCTGCATCAGAATTATTAGTACAGAAGTAGTTTATCTGGACTTATGCTAGTTCTACACTAACAATATTCTTCATTTTTACAAAAACACGCAGCTGCTATTTAAGTAAAGCCGAATGAAGGAATGATTAAATCAATTACTACTGTTCATAAAAATACAAATATTTTATTATGTCGCTGATTACACAATAAATTATAAAAACAGTGATTTCTTAAATTAAGTTCCATTATGACTTTAAATTCAAATAGAAGTCATGGTAGACGGTCGAAATGACCAATGATTTACATGTATATTTCAAATACTCGAATTTCTTTGTACTAATAGGTAAACTTTCAGCATTCAACATTTGCAGGCCATTCTGTACTGACAAAGTTTTTCTTCTTGTCCTACGCTCAGTATTAATTCTGATAAAATTCACATCACACACAAAAACCATTATGACACGTACCTTCTGCCACTTGACCTTTTCTGCAGTTTAATTTTTGTCCATTTCGGTAACATTGTATGGAATCTTTCTACATGCTGTTCGTGCAATAAGGTACCACTGACTGGGCACGTATATAGCAACATTTTTTTAAGCCCTCCCAATATTACTATGTATAATGTATACTATCACCTTCGTTTTGGGTATATCCCTTTTCCAAGGAAAAGTGGTATCTTTATACATTACGACAATATTTCTGTTGAGATTTTACCCCCCACAGTTGTCAGAAAAAAAACACATTTCTTGTTTTCCTTTCAGAGCCTTTTCTTCTATTAATTTTTTAACACAGGAAGCTACTTCATGGGATCCTTTCTGTCCTTTTGTCTTATCCCACATGTAGCAATAACCTTTTTTTATGAACATCATAAATACTCAGATTGTAAACAGAAAACTTTCTACGATAATACAGCTAAGATACCTAAGATAATAGGTATCATCATTTTCACATCTTTTCTTTCATTTTTCTTTTGTTTATCTTGTAAGAATCTTGTTCTGTAAATGGTCTTCAATTAAATCTTTCATTTCTCTGTTCATTATTGCTGTTTTTATGTTTTTCGCATAGGTCACACAAATCCTTTTCTGGTTAGAAGAATCCAAGGTTAAAATTTGTGATGAATAAAGATCTATACTTTGACAACTTAGCGAATTGTTGAGTATTTTTATTCACACAGTCTTCTTTCTATAAATCATACAATTTTTTTATATTTAGATTTGAATCTTAATATTGTCTCTGTGTATCTTTTCAGTAATAATGGCTTTCTACCCTCGGAAATATATTGATATGATCCATCACTGACTGTTTTATTTTGTCAGATAATTTTATAGCAAAGACATTTTTTCTTCTTTGATCTTCGCCAACTGTATTCACTATTTTATCTCTTTTGGAAAATGCAGTTTTAACCATTTGATATGAAAGACACAATGTATTCAGGAAAAACATTTGACAAACTCTTTCCTTCTTTTCAGACGAACAAAGATAATAGAAATAAGACATAGACCTATGTGATTGTTTTCTACTACTACCTGTTTCTTTATCATCCTTATCGTCAACATGATTAGTGCAGTCATCAGTTTTATTATTCCTTATTCTTGAGCGCATAATAGGCATCTCCTCTACATTATTTATAATAAAATCCCTCTGACGGTTAATGTTGACTAGGTTTCAGAAAGTATCCAATGTCATAGTACGTTCTTCTTGTGTAAATTTTGAAAGACAATTAAACCTACAATTATTGCACGGGGCTTTCTTTGCTTTTGCTTGCACTCTCTCCAATTTATGTACTCTTTTTCCCATTCCTCTTACTTTTAATCTCATTCCTACGCAATGATTCTTCTGACCTTCTTTTCTTTCTGGACTTATGTTTTCAGAATTAGACGTAGTTGGCAAGTTATGAACATGTCCATCTACAAATTCAGTTTCAGTCACAGTCTGTGGTCTGGAAATGGTAATTATAGAACCGTTGTTGGCAATATATTTACAAAAACCAGACTAGCGCTGCCACGATCTGACGAATGCAGAACTTTCTATCTCCAGATAGGCTAGTTCTGCACTCAGTATATTTGACTTAAACCAACTCGGACGAGAAGACAACTAATAAATGTTGACATACACTACTTCTGCACCAACAAAATTAAGATAATGGACATAGACTACTTCAGTATTATTTGAAATGCTTAAATAATTTTAAACCTGGACTTATAATATTTCTGCCGTAGGTATCCACTGTAACAAGGAAAGTTTTGGTCAAAAAAACAGCAAACAGCCAATTTTGGACATAAACTAGTTCTGTTCTAAGGCAGCGAAATAATAACTAATAATGAAGGACAAAATTTGGGATGAACATATTGGGATAACTAAGGGGCTAAAACATGGAGATGGAATGGCTACAACTCTGCTTAGTATATGTATGTAAACCCAAAAAATTTATTGTTTAATAAGTCTAATCAGATTGTGATTTAAGCAGATGACGTAAACTTGATGGGACAAACTGCAAGATACATTACAGAACTTTATGTGGAGCTTGAAGAAAATGTAAAATAAATAGGACTAGCCGTCAACGTACATACAACTAAAGCCCTAATACAAGCAAGGAGACAACGAAACTTCCAAAATTTGACGATAGAAGACGCAAATATTGAAGTAGTAAAACAGCTCACATAGTAAGGCGTACGGATATCTACAGCTAGATGTCGGAAATATGGAAAAAGATAATGCTTGCTAACGGTACATATCGCAGGTGTTTGGATCCAAAGACATTCATAGGGAAGTAAAGTTAGAAGTAAAGAGCAGATAACCACATTATGCAAAATTACAAAAATTGCGCTGGACAGGTCGTCTTATAAGAATGGATAATACCAAAACACCTAGTAGAACGCTTAGTGGAACTATGGTGGAAAGTTGGTGAGTATAAAAATACCTAGGAAGAGGTAAATAGATGAAGTGAGAACCAATGCTAAAGAAATATTTAGTGCGGATAACTGAAGGAGCGCAGCCAAGGAAGGGAATGCTTAAAGGCGGATGCTGGGTGAGACCAGGGTCCGACCTAGGCTGTAGTGCCATATGAGAGAGAGGGAAATTAGGAAAAGTGTAGTAGTGATACTTACTAATGCCAAAATCAGAGAGCATAGTTAAACTGGTTAGAACAGACCCAACGTAATCACAATGGTAAAATTACAATCACACAATAAAAGAATTTATAAGTGGCAAGTTTCTGGAAGAAGTAGGAGAGAAAGACCAAAAAATATTGTCAGGATATATTTATTTAATTATTGCCAGTTATTGGGATTGGAAGAAAAGGCTTTATCCGTAAACTGAATAGACTACTACCAAGGCAGTATTCAAAATTATTATAGTTGTACTTAACTAAAAGATATTTCAGAATAAAAACAGGAGGTTTCCCACTCAGAGTTAAAGGAAATTAAGGCTGGAGTATCGCAGTATATTGTGCTAGGCCCAGTTCTCTAACTACTAAACACAAGCGATATTCCTAAACTCAAAAATTGAACAATCGCAAGTTTTGCGGACGACAAAGCTATTTTGGCAGTAGAAAATAATCACAAAGCTGCAAAAATTTTCAATCTTCAGTAAATAAGATCGATGATTGGACGAAAAATGCAGGATGCAATTGAACGAGACGAAAGCATTTCATGCAAATTTCACTAATAAGAGAAAACAATATGTGGTTAAAAATATATTACACCCAGATCCTTATTTTAGATACTGCGGGGTGCTTGGGTATGCATCATGATGCGATACTGCGTTGGAAGGTCCATATATAGAAAAAGACGAGAATTAAAATACAAAACATTTAACTGGTTGCTGGAAAGAAACAAAGCTCTTCATAGATAATAAACTTTTGATCTACAGACAAATACTCAGACCGGAATGGTCATACGGTGCCTAGCAGCCGTATTATGGAGCAGCGCCGATGCTACATAGTATGTAAAAAATAGTTGCACTTACCAATATTTAAAGGTGGAGATTGCTAAAGAAATAATAAGTGAATATGTCAACTATGATGAGCAAAGATTGCATCAGCATGTGAATATCGAGCTCATATCCAACTGCTTGGTAAAACAGTGTTATCTTCTTGCAACAAAGAACTTATCCAGCTCCTATCCAACTCATTGATCATACAGAGTGTTATCTTCTTGCATAAAACCGCCGGTCTTTTCACCTCCAGACAAATATTGTCTTATCTGACAGATAGTAATCTGAATGATAGACATTTATTCAAGGATATCAAAAGGATTAAGCTCTGGTGGGACTCTTTGTTATCGAGCCCTAGGTGACTTGGTAATAACACCAGTAGTAGATAGAATAATAGGTACTGTAAGAGTACTTGCCATTCTCCATTATCTTCTGATTTGTATTTCTAGATCTCTGTACTTGGCGATCTTTTCGTTGTATTTAACACGCAAATTATTGATGTTAGGTATCGCCACATCATAAGTGTTGTTTGCCTAGTAAGTTTATTAAGTAGTATGAGATCCGGTCTATTATGTGCCACTGTTTAGGTTTAGTCTCTCAGCACAGTTCAATCCCAGTATAGCTTGAAGTTGTCATTTTCAAGCATTCTGTCAGGGAAGTATTAATAATAAGGAAGATGGACGGTTTGGAGAAGTATCGGTTTGTCAGCTAGTTCTAGGTAGATAATCTTTACTACAGAGTCATGGCTTTCTTTATAATCAGTACCGATAAATGCCTGGTAGCTCCCGGTAAGATGTTGAATGGTTTCTTGGGCTTGGCATTCATTTCAGCATTTGTCATTTTGGACTTCTTCTTCTTCTTCAGCCTTAAGTAATTTAACTTTGGACATAGGTCTTCCCCAAATCAATTAAGTGTTTTCTATTTTGCGACACTTGCTTCCAGTTGTATCCTCCGATCTTCTTAATGTCATCAGCCCATCTTATTTGTGGTCTTCCTCTGCTTCTCTTTCCTAACCATGGTCTTCATTGTTGTATGACGTGGTTCTATCTTTTATCCTACAGTCAGGAATTGTATTCTGCGATGCTCCATTTTAATTTGGCAGCATGTTTTCCTGCGTCTTTTACTTTGGTTTTGCTTCTAATCCACTTTTTTGTTTTTTTGTCTATAAGTCGCACCCCGATCATTGATCTTTCCATCGCTCTTTGTGCCTTTACTATTTTATCCATATTAGACTTGGTGAGTGTCCACGTCTGTGAACCATACGTGAGTATAGGGAGGATACACTGATCGTAAATTCTGGTTTTCGAATTCTATTTTAGTGCTTTTTAAGATCCAACTTAGTTTTCCAAATCCTGCCCACGCTAACCTTATTCTTCTGGTAATTGCGGCAGTTTGATTTTCTTTGTTAACTTTTATTCTCTGTCCAAGGTAGATGTATTCGCCTACTGTTTCTAAATTTATGTCGTTCAACGTTAGTTTTCTAATGTTCAGTATATTTGTCATTCTTTTTGTTTTTTCCAAGTTCATCTTAAGACCTAGTTTTTCCAAAGCTTGAAATAGTTGCGTCATCATGGTCTGTAGTTCTTCGAAACTTGTAGCGAATATACAATGTCATCAGCGTATCTCAAATGACTCAGTTTTCTTCCATTAACATTTATTCCCTTAACTGCCCAGTTAATTCTGGTTGAGTCTGCATAGCTTTGGTGGGATAACATCTCCCTGGCGAATTCATCTGTTGATTGGTATAGCTTGGGTTTTCGCATCTATTTGTATTTTCATTGTAGCGTTCTTGTAAATATTATGTATGAGCATTCTGTATCGGCAGTCTATCCTGCAGTTGTTCATAGCTCTCTCTCTCTCTCTCTATATTGCCCAAGGTTCTATGGAGTCGAATGCCGTTTTCATAATTAAAGAAGCCAATGTATAAGTTCAAGTGATATTCATTGGCTTTCTCTATTAGCGTTATGACTGTAAGAAGATGATCCGCTGTACTGTAACCCTTTCGAAATCCTGCCTGCTCTACCGGTTGTAGGAAGGAAGATGGTCGGTTTGGAGAAGTCTCGGTTTGTCAGCTAGTTCTGGGTAGATAATATTTCCTACTGAGTCATGGCGTTCTTTATAATCAGTACCGATAAATGCCTGGTAGTCCCCGGTACGATGTTGGATGGTTTCTTGGGATTGGCATCCATATCAGCATTTGTCATTTTGGACTTAAGGATCTTTAACAATATATTTCAGGTAATTTTTAGTTGGAATAACCTGATAATGAATGACAAGTAGGAAACCCTCAGTCTCGGAAAACATCTTTCCTGATGTCAACCAATAGTTCCACGCTATATTGTCGACATATTCTTAGCTGATCTCATTGAGATGTCGCCCATGCAGAGATTTACTCATCGAGGTGCGCATTTTTTCTTGCTTATTTAGGTGGTTTATGCACATTTATTAATATCGCTGTAATGTTATTCTCTCTACTACACTGCGTGGATTAGCGTATTGTAAGAAGTGTTCTTACTTTCCTCTGAAGACTCTCTATATCCATTTTTGACCACTTTATAATACCAAATGAGTAACTAAGTGCAGAACAATCGTCATATTTAATGCCTTAAACAAATTTTTTAGTGCCTTAAACAATTTTCCGCGCTTGCTTATTATTATATTATTATAGGGGGTTGAAAATTGGGGACAGAAATTATTGGGGTGGAGATAGGGCAAGCAAATCAAATCAAAACCTTTGCGAACGGCTACTCAGGGTTAATTTGGAGAACTGGGTCGTGGATAAGTGAAATGGCAAGGGGGCTTGGACTGGGACAACTACAAAAAGTAAAGCAAAAAGATACTTACATAAATCTACTGGAACAAAACATAATACAAGAAGATTCTCAAGCTATTTAAATAATCTATATCTAATATTTAAGTAATCTTCCTGCTGGATGAAAAAAAAAGGTTCTTCCTTCCTAAAAACACAAAATAATGGTTAGAGAGTTAGTTTAGAGAAATAAACAAAATGGTTTAGGAAAAAAATTTAATACTTATTGCTGTCTCACCATAAACAGTTACAAATATAGATAATAACAATAAAATACAAAATATCAAAAACAAACTTACTATGTTCTATCAGTTTACAAACTCTAGAAGTTGGAGATACTACAAAACTTACAATTGTTAATAGGCGATAATTTGTAGCAAAAATAAATTATTACAAATGAAAAAATATATTTTTAAGTGAAACTATGCATAGAGGTTAACCTTTTTCTAAAAAAAAACAAAGCAAAACAAGATCTGTTATGATTATACATTTACCAAATGTCAAAAAAAGCTAGCTGTCAGATGTCAATATTAAATTTTAAAACTGACAACAATTAATATGACAGCTAAGTCACACCCTAATTTTCTATAATTTGGTATTAGATAAGTGATTTCCTGTGTAATAAATGATGGTATTTCCTGCAGATTAGAGATAACATGTATAATCAATACTGACAAACACAGAAGTTCTGAACTCCATCTGGTCCAGGAGATTTCCAGTTATAAAGCTCTTTGATAGTATTTGAGACTTCTTCAGTGGTGAAGGGTTCGTAAAGAATATTATTGTAATGTTGACAGTTGTTCGTTGTGTCTTCAATCCATCCAGCATTGAGTAGCTGGCGTTGAAAGTTGACTTGACCCAAAACTCATGGATTTCTTCTAATTAGTATTATTAACTAAACGTATCCTTTCAAGAACAAAATATGATTGACTCAGTAGATTGAAATGTCAGTTGGTAGGTCATATTTTAGTTACCATACTGGACAAACTGTGACTTGCCATCCTAGCCTTTTATATTGATAGGCATAGACATAGAAATTAGACAATTATTATGAAATACTCAATTTAAATTAAATTAATTAAAACAAATATTTTAAAAATGTTTGGTATGAAATACGTTCAAAGTTTTATGCAGGTTTTAACTTTCGTAAATAAATATTTAAAATTTAATTAATAGCGCATTGGTTGTATATATACAGTTTTCTTAGATTACGAACATTCACTATTATTTGTCTTACATCTGCCTACACGTTTTGAAAATTACGGTTTAAGTAAATTAGTAAATAAAAAAGTATTTTAAGTAAATAAAAATATTTGTTGACTCATGAATCAATTTATATATCTTGGACAGTTTTATATTATCTGTCTTGGTAACAGCTGAGTGCCACTAATTTCGTCTTCATGTGAAACTTGACTATTAAACCAATCTTTTATACTAAAATAATTGGATAATAAGAGTTGCTTTTGTGTAGTATTTTTAGATTTTAATTAAATTATAAGGAGTGGCATAATGAACTTTTCTTAAAAGACAACAATAAAGTATCTTGTCATTATTTATAAGTAGTATATCTTTCAGTTTGGTCCATAGGTAAGTTCACAGAAAGTTTTCCACGAATTATTAAAAACTGTTAGTATAAAAATTTACTTACCGCACTCCACCCTATCATATACCTATTTTTATAAGTTTTATTTTGCTATTTCGTAAATACCGATGCTTCCACAAGAAGGTTACTACAGCTACCAGATATGCTGATGAACAGATCATCTCATAAAAAGTATGAGAAAACTTGAAAAACCCTGAAGATTTGTTTATAGTTTTTTAAAGAAAATTCATTCATTCATTTATTTTGAATAACATTGGCACCTCTCGTATCCGAGTATATTTTACAACGTCGTATCCTAAATTTCTACTATTTTTGGCTCTATTTGTCGTTACCCACGACTCCCACGTGGAGGTAAAAATATCGTTTTGTACATTATTTGTGAATACTTCCTTTGACTTTATTACTATACCTACTCGTGCTCTTTGTAAGTGGCATTGCAATGATGACACTTACACTTAAATTAAAAAAAAGGCAAAATTGTCTCAATAAAAGAGATGACGTCAACGGGTTACCTTCGTCATGGAGACCTCTCATAAAGAAAATATCGTCCACTCCACTCTTTAATCAATATACATCTTTCAGAAATTTTCGCGCCAACCGTTCCGCCAATTCTCGCGCCCATCCCTACGCCAACCCCCACGCCAACCAGCACCCAAACCATGTCACCATCGACGGTAATAAGGAACTGTCCGCTATTTTCAGTAGCAGTAATGCATTTAATTAGTGATCAGTGTAGTAGTGTCTGGGGACTTGGGAGACTGAGACCTCGGAAGCCCTGAAGAAGACATCAGAGAGGATGTCGAAAGCTCGACGCAGTAACAATATATATATATATATATATATATATATATATATATATATATATATATATATATATAATATATATTATATATTTCCTCCACGTTCCTGAAAGGAGCAGGAACGGAAGACCAAAGCTAACCTGGAGGAAGACGCTTGGGCATGATATATATCTGTAAAGGGAATCTACCCAAGATAGGAACTTATGGAGGAATGTAATTAGAAAAGCCATCGAGCTCATTTGGCATAGAGATAAAAGCAAAGAGAATAATATTAATATATATATTTCAACAAAAACAATACTAAAATAAGATAGATAGTTTTCCTTATCTGAATACTTTTTTATGGATATATTTACTGTATATTATAGTTTTTTTGTTATTTTAACATTCCTTAACGTTAAAATCGATATCTAATGATTTTATTCAATTTATTGTTAATACTTTTAGAGCCTACACTTCTATTTCATATAATTTTACTTTCTCTTATTACACAGCGCTGTGATGAACCCGGGTTTGACCCACTATTTCCATCCAAGCAGATCAAGAGTAAGCCCCTATTCGCAATCTTTTGACGTTAAGCTTTCCTAGATCCTTTTCATTACCGTTGATTAAGCAAAAATTAGATTATCCTCGACATGCTTTCCATCTCTTCACAATTGTTTTGCCTCCTGAGTTTTCTCAGTAATTTCTAAACTATGTCACTCTTTCCTTAACGGCTCCGTAGACCCTTCTTAAAATCTTCCTTCCCCATCTGCTAAGTTAATCTTCAGTCTGTTTGTAATAGACTAAGTTTCTGTGCCACATCGTACCACTGGTCTTACTACTACTTGTTTAGTGCTGAGAAACACCTATCCCAAGCTACTAACTGGGAATATGTATCTTCTTGGAATGAACTGTTGCCGTATACCTACGTAACCAAGTATACAAAACTGAAGCCGTGTTAGAACTAATAAAAGTCCACAACGAAATTCATGTATCTCTCTTGGACCTATCGCAATTTTCAGGTATATCGCAAGTAGTTGGTTTTATCAAGGCTTATCTTCAGCCCTGGTTTTAATACTTCTTTTTTCAGCAGCTCTTTTAATGGCAGTAAATCTTTCCTCCAAGTTCATAAGTAAGATTTAAAACTAGTCTTTTAAATATTGTGCCACCTTAATTACCTCAAATGTGCAAGTTACAATCAACCAGTACATGCTATTCTCCATATAACCGTATAGACTAAAAATAACATTGAATATTATTTTTTGTATTTCTACGTTTCCCTTTTAAAAAAGCGTTTTTATATCCAATAGATGTTGGTTCTAATAACCATAAGAACTTCTACAAATTATTTGACTTAAAAAATCAATATGTTTGCTAGGCTGAATATGCTAGTTCGTCCCTGCGATGCTTTGCGAATAAGTTCATATTAACCCTTATGTACGTAAAGGGTTTTTGCCAGCCCCAGCTGGAGCAAGTTATGTCAATAACCGCACGGATATTTCGAATTAAGTCAGATTGTGGCCCAACGTAGTCCCGTACCTCGATAGGTCTTTAGGGTTTTCATGTCATGGCTTTTCATCAAAACTAACAAAATCATTAATGTAGAAAATTTAGACTTTCACTGCATATGTGATGATTTTTATGTAAATAATTGCGTAAAGTGCAGTTATTGAAAGTAGCGTTTAATATATTGTTTGCACTATATTTATTTGCTTTAAAGTTTGTTTTAAAACCTAGACTTTTTCTTCTAAACCCCAGTTCAAAAGAATAAATCAACTAATATGTTTACGAGTTTGTAATATATGTTACTTATTATCATATATAAAATATATGTATATAATTAATAATACTATTAAAACCATACGAAAACACGTCATTTCCAGGATTAGCAGACTATTGATAGCACTTCTAAAACTATAAACGTGAAATGTTTGGTATTATTTCTTAAATCATTATTTTATTTCATTTTTTTTATTTTATTCATTTATTAACTTGTAATTTTCATTTTACTATTTTTATTCTAAAAATAGTTGGCGGTCAACTCAACTCTTGAATTTTCGCTAAATATTCTAATTCCTTTATTATACCCTAACATGTTCTGTGCCATGAAACATAAAATTTTTCTGCCTTACTTCAATCGACAAAATTGACTGAAGTAGGCTACTCTTTATTGTCATGTCAGTTGTACTTCAAAATAGAAAGGGAAGTTACTGTTTATCTACAAAAAGGTATGCCTCTATTTAAAATTCATTTATATAAGTCTTTCTCTGGTGTGAGTACTTACATTTCTAGTTAATCAATTTTTTATATCTGTCTTTTTATAATTTGACTTCTTTTTTATACATACAAAATCTAAAACTACACACCAAGTTTTATTTTTCAATGTACTATATCCCTATGCAGTTAATATCTTTACTGCAAGTTATCTAATTCATTTATTAATAATTATTTTCGTTTTATTCTTGCCAATTTGCTATTTGCTGCTTAATATTCTAATTATTTTCAATCTTCATATGGAAAGGAAATATTTTAAAATACACGCAGTTGCTAACACAAGGTTCATTATTCTAGTTTTTTTGTCCACTTTTTTGGGTGAGGAATTCCCGAACCACATAGTCAGCCATTGGGAGTAACATACTGCAGTAGGTGGCCGCTGCTACATATTCCTGGAGTTGAATACCAATATCAACACCTGGAACTAGCAACCAACAACTACATTCTGCAGTTCTGTTTAACTACTTGAAGACAACATCAAAAGCCATTGGTATAATTTAAAAACCTTTTTTGTAAAGCTGTAGGCAAGGTTAGCTTTGATTTTAATTTACTATTAAAATTTAAATTGTTTTTATGTATAATAAATATGATTAGTTAGTGGTTTATTTGTCCTAACCAAACTCGTTTTTCAGATTTACTTCTACGATAAGACGTTCTCACACCTGAGAGACTGAGCTAACGAGGTCTAACAATTGGCTCCCAAAGAACGTTGTTCTACATTGGCTCCCAACTTTCGGAGGTAGTTATGTTATTACCCATTGGCACCCACCGTTTCTTATGGGTCGTTCGATGGTTATACATTGGCGCCCAATGCCTAAAATCTAGACCTTGAGGATTATACACTTATTTTTCGTGAAAAATCGGAACGGTATATGAATATCAAAACAAATAACGCAAAAATCATAGTGAGTAATACGTTGGATTTAATCAATTAAAATAAATAAGATTTGTTCAATTGTAGCTACTTCATCTCAACAGATGACCAATTTTAATATTTGGATCGGACACGTTATATAAGAGTGAAAGATCAGAAAATAAAAACGATATAAAGTACCGCATAGAGCGTCAAAAAAGGACTACAAAATATTTAAATATGGCAACTCTCAGCCGGAAATATACTTGGGAATTTAAAAAGTAGAAGATGTGGGACAATATTAGCCTGGGTTAAACCGTATTTCAAATCAACAAAAATAATAAATATCCATAATATCTCAAAACACGCTATTTGGGACAATGTATGATACTTTGATGACATAGGTGTAAATAATAAAAAAACATCTTAATAAATTAGCAAAGACTATGATAGCGATGGAAAGGCGAATGTGGGAAATAAACCTTTTGTTATTCCTTCATGGAATACCTAAGGTTGTTCTGGTATTCAAAAACGTAAATTATCAATCAGTATGTCTCAGCCTGAAATAGAAATGAACAGTCACTTGACATTGACGCTATGGAATATATCAGTAGATATATCGCGTACCCTCAGTGCAAGACTGCAGTAACTCAAAATTTTATGAAAATGAAGTAATCATGGAATTCGATTGTAAACATGCATATCTATCCCCTGTAAAACTTTAGTAACTTTCAAATGCTTAACCGGCTAAATATTACAACAACAACAGTTTAACTATTTTGTGTTTTTGTACATAAGTTCCGTGCAAAACTGTTGTAATTCTAATGTGACAGAGTTACAACAGTTTTGCACGGAACATCGCAATGGTTTCGATAACAAGCAATGAAAGGTATTAAAAAAGTAAGATATTTGTTATTTTAATATCTATATATGTGGTGTTTAATTTTAATATACAGCATGTCTACGTAATCCATTAACGGCCGAGACAATAAACAAAGATTTACGAGACCAATCTATTCATGTAAGTTTTATGTCCTTTGTGTGACATTATATTTTCCATAAAATGTGTGCGATGTCGTTTGACCATTTATTTATTAGATTGGATTAAAAACACATAAATTAAGACTAATTATTTACAGCCAAAAATTTTTTCTTATGAAAGGAAAAACAGTTACCTTAAAAAATTATTATTGTATTAAATCTTCATGTAACCTTCCGGGGCGATTGTCTTATCATATTGTCCTCCCGTAATTCCTAACTTTTACTAAGGTAGTGAATTTCAATCCTTTTGTTAATCACTGTACTCAAGGTAGCCGGATTTGCATAGTTTTATTATAGTCCTTTTGTTTTGAATTTAAATAAACCTATTGAAAGTTTTACAAATAATTTTTCTACCTTGTTATGACATTGTCATTACAAAGAGAAGGAATTGTGGCTATCAGAAACATGTGCAGAGATAGAACGATTAAATTGCCGCTAGCGATAAGCCGTTTTATTAGGTACCTATTTATTCTAGGTAGCTATCTGATTTCTTGGAATATATAAAGTTTAATACTTCTTTTAAATACTAAATCTTTTAATCTAAAAAATCATCACGGACTACACATAATATACGAGAAGTGCTACTTAAACCTGCCTACAAAGAACAGCAAAAAATTCAAATGGCCAAAAAGAAAGATTTGGTATACTTATGCCATTAGGGTATGGTACCAGAAGCCCACCATAGTTTTTATAAAAATATTTTGGCCCAAGATGATATAAGAGAAGAGGACAACAACTAACAGAAAATGTGTCTACACTTTTTACAATTTTCTCCATGCAAAAGTGTTGTAACTTTAAAATTCTAATACTAAATTTGTAGTGATTAACAATTTTCTCCGTGCAAAAGTGTTGTAACTTTGAACTTCCTAATTTTTTTAGCATTAATATTATTTTATTTAAACTTCCATTTTTGGTTAATACAATATAGGCTGAAAAGCATGCAAAATCATAATTTAATGTTAATTTTTCTTAAAACTTGTGTCTTATATATAAGGTTCTTGAACTCCTAAGTGGAGCATAGAGCTTCAGTGAAAACGAGCCATCGGGTTCTATTTTGCGCTAAGGCCTTCACCTCATTCCAAGACTTTCCTTGGCCTCTTATCTCGTCCATGATGGATCTTCTCCAAGTTTGTACTGGGCGACCTCTTTTTCTTTTCCCTTGAAGATTCCACTCTAGGGCAGTCTTTGCGATACTGGAACTATTTTTTCGGAGTGTGTGACCGATTCAACCCCACTTTCTGGACTTAATTTCATTTTGTACTCTCTTTTGTTCGGTCAGGTGTAGCAGATCTTCGTTTCTGATGGTGTTAGGCCAGAATATACGAACAATTCTTCGTAGACATTTGTTAACAAAGACCTGCAGTTTGTCTGTGAGGGTGTTTGTCACTTTCTAGGTTTCACATCCATAGAGTAGAACAGACATGACATTTGATCGGAATATTCGTCGAATATCGTCTTCTATACCTCCATTTTCTGTTATGACACTTCCAAGATACGTAAAGTTTTCCACATTTTCAATCTGCATATTGTCGATAGTAAATAGCGTGTTGTTCCTTGCATTTATTCTCATGGACTTGGTTTTACTAATATTGATTTTCAAACCTATTTTATTGGCTTCAGTGGAAAGTGTTTCCAATTGGCAAGCCAGATTTTGGAACCTTTGACCTAATAGGCAAATATCGTCCGCGTATTCTAGATCGCTTAGGCGTGTGGTTAACGTCCATTGTATCCCTCTTGTGTCGGAGTCTACTTTGGAGAGAACATAGTCTATAGCTATGTTAAAAAGAAACGGAGAAAGCACGCATCCCTGTCTAACTCCAGTAAGTACGTCGAATTCGTCACTGTTGATCCCATTGTGTGTCACGCTGCATTTCGCATCAGTATGTAGTGACTTTATAATAGAAATTATTTTTTGCGGGATGTTTCTTAGCTCTAAAATTTTCCATACAGCTCCATACAGTTCCATACAAAACTTGTGTCTTATTTCACAGATATTAGCACGAAAATAAACAAAATCGCCTTTATCTCGAAACTTACTTATTCTGACTTACTGCAGTCTTGCCATCGAGCAAAAAGACAAAACAGGGAATCTATCGTTATGAAAAGGAGACCAAAAAAGTGGCCTCTGATGGCGGACATATCCGGAAATGCGAATGCGCCAAATTTAAATTTCATGACACTTCACAATATTCATACAGTGGTGTAGGGGTTCTAATTTATCTATTTATTTGTTATATTAGATAATATTAATATTACATAATATTATTACATAATACGCGATATAATATTGTAACTTTACATAAATGCGACAATACCAGTTGACTAACAATACTCATTTAATTTACGTTGAAAATATTTTAACAACTTATCTCTAATCTCCAAAATATTTATAACAAAAGTTATTAATTTTTACATGAAATATATATTTTAAACCAAAATGTCGAAGATGCTCTATTTAGAATGTAATTTAGAATGTTTTAATTTCAGCAATAAAATAGAAATTACAACACTTTCTTGAAATATTTTCGTGCTCACATACGCAATAATAAAAAAGTACTGCCCGGTACTGTATTACACGTCATTATCGCCGTAACATAACAGTTTAAAATAATATATACTTAATTCCAATAGAACGTAGTTAATTTTATGTTTGTGCTATTTCTATTTTTTTATAGTTTTTATAGTTATAGTTTACACCTTCAAAAAAGTTGCTCACATGTAAGAAAATACTTGTTCAACTTAATAATTTACGAAATGATCAATCAGACTTTTGTGTAAACAAAAATTTCCCGAAACGACTAGTGATGAGGGTTATGTGCCGAACTTTACATATTTTCGACGACGACAGTCAGAATTTTCCAAAGTTAAAGATAAAATTGCAAGTTCATTTTTAGATCCTACTCCTTTGACTTCGATGAATTATTCTTGGTACTTCTTGGTTCTTCGACGAATATGGTATGCATTTTTTCTACCAAATCTATAATATTTTTTTTAAATAATACATTTTATTAAAGATAGTAGTTTATCCGAAGAAAATGAGTCAGTATCTCTTACTTCTGCATCAGATTCCAACTTTTTCTTGAAATATCAAACTAAAAAACACAGATGAACATTGTTAGCGATAATTTACAAGAAATAGATCAAACCACTTCAGGTGAGAAGGTATGCGAAACGTGGGATGATTCTCATCACAAAACATCCAAAAAGTAGATGATGAGAGTGCAACAGATTATGTGGAATCCAGAATAGAAGACCAATAGGAATGTTGCTTCATATTAAATCTTAAGCTTAAGCGTGTCGATAACTAAATTATACCAATTGGACATTAATGAAAGAAATATAATTCTCTTATTGGAAGCCTTTCGGCTTAGAGACCGTTTGGTACACGTGTACTCGGATTGCCATTAACGAACATATTATGATCGATATGGGCTCCTCCTCTATTCTCAAATGCAATGGCAAAAACAAAATAAAGAAACTTATGTGATTTTCTCTCTTTGATAAAAAATACCAGATCTCAACTGATAAACTTGAGTTTGTCACTTTTATTTGGCATCACCTCATAAATAATAATATGATACGCTAGAAATCTGTACAAAACATAGCTGTCGATGAGTATCTGTTTCACACGACAACGGGCTGCAAATTTACATACTTTGTATATAACCAACAAACTGGATAAATTTGGCATCAAATATTGGCATGCCGTACATGTAATCCAAATATTAGGTAAATGATTTCGTCATTATGTAAAGAACGACAGACATCAAACTAATCAGTCATTGCCAGAAAATGTTGCTATATCGCTTTTGGTTCCCTTTGTAAACATATGAGGAAATGTAACAACCGCGGGTAGTTTCTTTATACATGTATTCCTCACTGAGAAACTAAAATAAATGGGTACAAGGCTGGTCAGAATATTGAATATAGTAAAAAATATGTACTATAATAATGTTGTATATTCTTATAATGTTTATGGGATTGCTTCCATCAAGAGTTCCATATTATAGAACTCTAGGAGTAGTTTACCCCGCATGGGGTTGATTAACTCGAACTCACTGGATACTCATAATTACTTTATTGGTTTTCTAAGTACAATAATAGAGAGAGTACCCAGTTGACGGATGACAACACTAGCTTCGACTGTTCACTCTTAATTCTTAA